>NC_068910.1:162435669-162780669 GCF_023091745.1 Budorcas taxicolor
TAGCTTTGGGGAAAGATGACAGCAGAATATGTAGTCAGATTAATCAGGATTTGAATCCCATCTTTAATACTTACCATTTGTATGGCTTTGAGCAAGGTATTTACTCCATCTTACTGAGTTCGTGAGCTTCCGCCATGGCTCAGCAGTAAAGAATCGGCCTGCCAATGCAGGAGATACAAAAAATGTGGGTTTGATCACTGGCTTGGGAAGATCCTCTGGAGGACGGCATGGCAGCTCACTCCAGTATTCTTGCCTAAAGAATCCCAATGGACAGAGCAGCCTGGTGGGTTATAGTCCATAGGGTCGCAAAGAGCATACACTTTCATAAATTTTGTCACCTGTAAAACAAGGATGAAAATCACTTATGGCAGTTAGCGAGTTATTAAAGGAAATGATGCATAATAAGCACTTGACATAGTGTAGACACTGATATTTTATGATGTTACCATCCTCTCTTGTTTCTACTGCTTTGGTAGCTTGCTATTTCATCACCAGTGTCCACTTGCTGTACCTCAATACATTCGCCACACTGTTACCATTATGGTTTTTAAAGGTGAAAATTTAGCAAGGACCATATCCAGTTTCTTTTCAAAATGAATGGATAAATGAGTGAAATTAACAAGACTGACTAATGTTAGAAATAAACTATTTAAATACACACTTCAAAAACACTCTAATGGTTATATTTTGACTATATTTGCAAATCAAAACCAAATAGTTTACCAAAAAGTGATCACAACGCAGAAGACAGCAGTGTTGTTCAGATGTTCAGTTCCCTGTTGTTTCCTAAGTCAGGTCCAACTCTTTGCGACCCCATGGACTGCAGCATGCTAGGCTTTCCTGTCCATTGTGCATATGATTTAAAGTGTTTTGTGATTTTTGTTATTGTTTTTATTGTTATTGCTACTGAAAATGAGTTGACCAGGTCCCTGGTTGTTAAACAAAATAGGAAGACCCATTATCTGAAAAAAAAAAAAAATTTCTAGTTTATCTACCAAGTATTACCTAGATGTATACCTTCAGTATGTTATCAGTTACTCTTAAATTAAAAAAAGAATTACTCCAGAAATTTCTTGAGCTTGCTTACTGCTTTTAGATTTTACTAGAAATTACATTTCATGATTTCTTTAATTTATATTGGCAGATTCACCCATATAGAGTATACATCCATCTGATGTATTAGAATCCATCAGGAATTAATTTATTTGTTTTAAACACACACACACACACACACACATATATATATATATATATATATATATACACTTAAGTTACTACAGTCTATATTTTAAAAATATATGGGGATGATTTGGAGCTGATAAGGAACAGTAGGATAGAGGTTTTTTATTTTTATTTTTATTTACTTTGTGCCTTCTGGCTTTTATTTTATTTTTTTTAATTTTAAAATCTTTAATTCTTACATGTGTTCCCAAACATGAACCCCCCTCCCAACTCCCTCCCCATAACATCTCTGTGGGTCATCCCCATGCACCAGCCCCAAGCATGCTGTATCCTGCGTCAGACATAGACTGGCGATTCAGATAGAGTTTTATCTGAAAAAAAAAATTGAACAAACATTGAAAATATCTTTAACCTAACTCTAGCACATGGAAATCTTCCCAGGAATATTTCTTTCTACTTCTCCCCAGTCTTTGAATGAGTGAAAGTCTCACTCTTCCATAAAAATTCCAGTCTGTTTTTCCTGCCTAAATCTCTGTAGCTCTTCTCATTCAAGCCACGTAATTTAGTACTTAATGACTTATAGTCTTATACTATTTGTTGTTTTTCAGGTAGCTTAGTGTTGTCTCTCTAAATAGATTGCATGGGTCTTAAGAGCAAGGATAATGGTTTATATTAATGTTTCATCCCTTTTGGCTTCTAAGCCTTCTCTAGCAAAATATTTAGTAGGTTATCTTCAACCTGTGAATCAGGAGCCAAGAAACTGAAGAGAGTGGTGTGGGTTGAGGAGTTACCGCAGAGTTAGTCTGAAACCCAGGAGTCCTTGTAAAATTGTCTGTGTGCATATACATACATGTATGCAAAAAAAAATTAGAAAAAGAATTTTAAATTAGATATAGACTTTCTAACTTGTAGTATGTTTGTAGTAGTATGTTTGTGATACATTGTCACATGCCCAAAAAGGGAAATTATACAATAATATATATAGTTTTATTTTGGTAAAAACACACACATATATATGTGCTTCTAAAAAAATCTTGTGTGAGCAAAGAATACAATAAGAAAAAAGCCACAAGGGGAGTGAATATCAATTACTTCAGATTGGTGAAACACCTTTGTGCTGTGTTGTTTAGTTGGTAAAACAATATGAATTGCTTTTACAGTTTGAAAGACTTCAAAGAAAATGTTTGAAAACTCCAAAGGAAATATCAAAGTTAAGTGGAGTGATAAATAAAATTCCAGGTTCTTTAAGAGGAAAAAAAATTACATTTAAACTCAGCTTTTTTGCCTGGATAGATGGAGAAGCACTGATACAGTCGGAAAAGCATTAGCTTAGAAGTTCTATCTTCCAGCCACAGGTCTACCACTTATTAGCACTAGGACCTTGGGCAAATTCTCTAATATCTGCATCTTTTTTCTCATTTTTATTGTTATAATTTTACTTATACCATCTCATGGGTTTGCATCATTTGTGTCTTCATTAATTCAAGTAAAAGCTCCTTGCAAAGGATAATGTGTTATCCCTACCATGTTCCCTGTAATATCTGATATGGATTGGTTGTTAGCTTTGAAAACCTGGCAGTCTCTCTGGGAGTCTATGGAAATAGCAGCCAACAGACACTTTATCAGAAATCGTTGCAGCTCTTAGGAGAGTTCCTACTACTACAGAAAACGGGCAAGGTCCTAGTCCAGGGTACTAATGAAAAGGGAGAGAAATATTGATTGTGAATATTATTGTATTTTTCATTGCTGCCTTTGGCACTGATACTGTTGTATTGCCTCTTTTTTCCTAGGTTTGGTCTAGTGTTGAGGGAATTTCTGGTAAGCAGTTTATGAGAGCATTTTTACATTTAAAGATCAACATCTTAGTCATTTTACACACAATAATAAAAAAATTGGTCTGAATCTGCGAAGCAACTTCACCCTAATTTGTTACATGCTGCCAAACCAATTGAAAGCTCATGACCCACTAAATGAGGGCTCTGGAAATAGGAAACAAATTTTTCTGAAATCTTGTCATAATATCACCACTCTGAAACGTATGATCACTGGCTTTTCTGTTTTCAATCCAAGACAGCCTAAATTCCAACAGGCTTTGGGAAGCTTTCCATAATTTGGCCTTATCAAGTCTTATCCACTAATGCTTCTCAACTTTATGGCTCTTGGGATATCCTAATGAGTTTATTGAGCAACAGTTCATGAGAGGAACCAGAGGCAAGTGTTTGTTAGATGAGGGTGTGAAACCACCTCCTTTCAGCTGCAGGAGAGAAAGGCCAAGCGGAAGCTAAGTGCAGGTTGGGGTGAAGGGTGTTCCTTCATGGGCCTGAATTCTCTGATAAATCAGAGGTCAGGTGACTGAATTCTCCATATTCACCAAAGATCTTTGACTAGTGTTTTTGGTGTCTATTATGCATAAGAAATCACCCCAAAACTTAGTGGCTGAAAACAATAGTAAACATTTCTTGTCCTCAAAATCTGTGGTTTAGATTTCAGGAGCTGTTTAGCTAACTGGGTGGTTCTGGCCCAAGGTCTTCTTAGGTTGCAGTTAAAATAGCAGCTATAGGCATCTAAAGATTTGATTGGCATTAAAAGATTTCTTTCACTTATTTTGGTTATTTTTCTCTGCTTCTATATGTTTCCATTTTGTTTCTCAAAGAAACGAACTGCTGCCTGAAAGACAGAAAATAAGTTAAGATTTAAAAAATTATCATTTCTTTTCTGATGTAAAGATGTCTATGAAAAAAAATGAACCATAGAGGGCATTTTTGTAGAAGGTAACAAGTATTTTATAGAGTTAGAACTCCATTTAATAATAGTAAATGAAAAATCACTGCAGATGGTGATTGCAACCATGAAATTAAAAGACGCTTACTCCTTGGAAGGAAAGTTATGACCAACCTAGATAGCATATTGAAAAGCAGAGGCATTACTTTGCCAACAAAGGTCCATCTAGTAAGGCTGTGGTTTTTCCAGTGGTCATGTATGGATGTGAGAGTTGGACTGTGAAGAAAGCTGAGCGATGAAGAATTGACGCTTTTGAGCTGTAGTGCTGTAGAAGACTCTTGAAAGTCCCTTGGACTGCAAAGAGACCCAACCAGTCCTGGGTGTTCACTGGAAGGATTGATGCTGAGGCTGAAGCTCCAATACTTTGGCCACCTCATGCGAAGAGTTGACTCATTGGAAAAGACTCTGATGCTGGGAGGGATTGGGAGCAGGAGGAGAAGGGGACGACAGAGGATGAGATGGCTGGATGGCATCACTGACTCGATGCACATGAGTTTGGGTGAACTCCGGGAGTTGGTGATGGACAGGGAGGCCTGGCGTGCTGCGATTCATGGGGTCACAAAGAGTCAGACACGGCTGAATGACTGAACTGAACTGAACTGAATGTTTATTAGGTGCTTATGTTGTAGTCACTGAGCTGAGTGCTGTGCATGGATCATCGTATTTAGCACTCTCAGCAGCTCTGTGCGACACTGTCAGTATTCTCATTTGCAGATGACGAAACTGTGGCGATAAGTAACCTTGGCATATGTCCCTCACCTAGCAGATGTTAGAGCTCTGATTTCAATCCAGGCTGTCCTCCTCTCGTGTCTTCTTTTAATCACTATTTCCCCTCCTTGTACATGTCTACTATGTATCAGGCATTATACTAAGTGATATATATGTGGGCTTCCCCAGTGCTCAACTGGTAAATATTCTGCCTGCAATGCAGGAGACACAGGAAATGCAGGTGTGATGGGTACATATATATATGTGATATATAAGTGATATATATATATATATATATATATATATATAAATAAACACATCTCTCTCTATATCTATCTCCTATATTTAATTATAATAACCTCTTATGATATAGGTGCCATTGTACTTAGTCACTAAGTCATATCTGACTCTTTGCGACCCCATGGACTATAGCCCCCCAGATTCCTCTGTCCATGGGATTTTCCACGCAAGAATACTGGAGTGGGTTGCCATTTCTGTCTCCAATAGGTGCCATTAACATACTTTTAAAGATACTAAGAGAGAAATTTAAGAAGTTTAAGCAAGTGTCTCAGTATCATATAACTAGCAGTAGACTCTGCCCAGGGTTCCAACACCAGAGGGCTACAACTTAGCAGAAAACTGGGGAGAGACTGGTTGCTCATGAGACCAGGTGATTTCATACTTGCAGAGAGGAAACCTGTGGTCCACTGAGCCCTGAGAAGAAGATCTT
Source organism: Budorcas taxicolor (assembly GCF_023091745.1). Taxonomy (NCBI): domain Eukaryota; kingdom Metazoa; phylum Chordata; class Mammalia; order Artiodactyla; family Bovidae; genus Budorcas; species Budorcas taxicolor. The sequence continues at coordinate 162,441,071 of NC_068910.1, forward strand.
ACTTCATTATAGGCAGCTAACCACATTCAGCCCATCACCTTCCCCTCTAAAGGCCACAAAAGGTGGTGCATTAGTGAAAACAAATGATAAAACAAACAGATGATAGCATTGTTACCACACCCTCGGTAAAATGATTTGACAGCTGGGCCATGTGAGGACATGAGACAGGACATCACCTCAACCATGTTAAACAATATGGGAACAGAGAATAATAAGAGAAGAAGTGTTGGTTTTTCATCCATAAGTTCTTTGACCGGAGGATACTTTACCTTTTTATTTTGTCATGGCTATGGAATAGTTTTCAAACCCTAAACCAAATTCAGCAAATTTGAATTTTACTGAAGGCTTAGATTCTGCAGTGAGTAATTGAAAATCAAGGGTAATCAAAACTTCTGTTCCTCAGTCCTTAAACTATCCAGTATTGATACAAGATCACCTTGGCTTTGAGCATCAAAGAGCATGGTATATTTTCATTTAGGAGCTGCACAGTGTGAAAAATAAATATCTCTAAACCTAAGAGTTGTACTCAATGCAACAAGATACTCAGAACAAAGGACATTTAAACACTGATTCCTGCAGAGGGAATGGATGATTCATGTCTCCCTCTCATGCTCTTTTCTGGATAAAGGATCATTCATTCCCATTCTCTCTCTGTCTCTGTTTCTCTTCTCCATCTCCACTTTCTCCTTCTTTCTGTTCACAATAGTTGAACATTAGTAACTTGAATGTGTATATGTTACATTACAACACCACTAGACTTCCCAAGATTAAAATTTAGCAAAATTTTAATGCTTTTAATGGCTTTCCTGAAATATTTCAGCATTGGTCCCCAAGGGAGATATGTATAGGAAATGATAAACATTTATTATGATAATTTCTTTAGAGATAACAAAAACCACAGAATTAATACACATGAACACGTTACATAGCTGAAGGACTTAGTGAGTCATTTAAATTCGATTCATCCAACATCTTTTCTTTTGAGGACGTAAGAGCTTTACTCTTGTAAGAGCAGAAGTGGGAAGAATATAAAACTGCATTAGATATAATGTAATATTACACAGAATACATTGTAAAAAAAATCTGTAGTCATCTTAACCTTGCCTTCCTAGGCTCATAACTTTGATTTTCTTCATTTTATGACAGGATCCATGTTTTCTTTGTAAATTGATAGTCCAGATCACATGGGAAGAGAAATTATGTGTGAATCACAGTGTATTTTTTCTTTTCTTTTAAAGTATTCCTGTCCTTTCTGGCATTCGCCCTTCTAAGTTATAGGTACTACACTGGCAAACCTAGATTTGCTTTCTAAGTCAAGAACTACATACCAAAACACAAATACCTTTGAGAATCTGCATCTTGGAAGTTGACTAATACTTAATTCTGGAGTTTATAGATAGGCTATATTAGGATTTTATTTGAAGTTGAAGGATTGACTCAACAAAATTTACAAAAGATATTTTTAAAGCCACGCCTGAAATCATGTCCATGTTTTCATAATGATACTGAGATTTTATTGGGCATTTTAACCATTACTGGAACATTTTGACATTTTACTATTTGATATGTAGAAAAATATGTGACACCCATTAAATGGATCACACGCCTCACACTTTTCTGGCTCTACAGAGTTTTTAAAGTGTCTAATTATAGTCGTTGACATAATAAAAGAGAATTTTAGGATTTCCAACATAGAGAAAAGATAAACGTCTCACTACATCATTGGTCTGAACTTAGCATATTGATTGTTTTTCAATAATTCTGCAACTGGGACGTCATAACTAGCTCCCACCATCAGGACATTGAAACAGGGCAGTAATTCTGGGGAGAACTGCCTCACCATCCCCCTCCTCTCATTTATCACAGGCCTCTTGGGTTGGGAGTAAGCACTCTCAATAGATCACAAATGAATCACAACCATTAGTGCTCTTTACAGAGAAGACTGTGTGGTCGCTCCAATGAAATGTTCTGTCCTACAGGATGATGAGTTAATTCATCTGGAACAACGTTAGTTCGTCAAGGTTTGTGGTTTATCTAAAGATCAAATTCCCGTAATTTTGTATGCCATCTGATTTAATGTCCACTTAGTTTAGCGGTTAGACAGACATCAGCAGGCACAGCATAGGAATCCAATATCAAAAACCGGAGAAAAGGCCAGTTTGATTCTTAAACCTTTAATTCAGGCATTGGTGGACTGAGATTAAATGACTGCTTTTCTTTCTCCCAGGGAAGTACATATCTAGATAATGCGAAATCTTATTAAGAAGAACCTAAATAATATAAAACATTACATGTAAATATGCCCATCGTAAAAATCTATGCTTTCTAAGGGCTTTTAATGGAAGAGGATAAAAGGGGTTGGTTCATTCTAAAATGAAATGAAATTGCATTCCTTTTGAAGGTATTCATACCATTCTTGGAAGGTTCTCAAGTAAAATTATAACAGTTCACAGGCAAAGGATCAATTGATGAGAGTTTACTGATTACCTCATTTCTTTGTGAGGCTGAAAGACCTTCCAAACACTTTCAAGTTGAATGAAAAGTTGATGCTTGATTTTATCTCTCTTTATCCATGGCTATTTTTCAGTAACAGTTTTGGTCAAGAGTGATAAGAGTCAACTGATGGAAAGGTATTTAGAGGAATACTTACCAGTTTTTAACTAGTTTCAGTTTTGCTGAAAGAAATGCATGTAATAAAAATATTTATTTCAAAAACTGTTACCCTTAGGTGTTCCATGGAAGGGGAAAGGGGCTTTCATACATGTTTAAATATCTTTATTGATGCTCCATTAAACAAGCCAAAATATGTTTCTTTACCGAAGTACTTCTTAGACATCTATTTCAGTTCAGTCGCTCAGTTGTGTCCGACTCTCTGTGACCCCATCGACTGCAGCACACCAGGCTTCCGTGTCCATCACCAACTCCTGGAGCTCACTCAAACTCATGTTCATTGCATCCATCCAACCATCTCATCCTCTGTCGTCCCCTTCTCCTCCCACCTTCAATCTTTCCCAGCATCAGGGTCTTTTCAAATGAGTCAGTTATTTGCAACAGGTGGTCAAAGTATTAGAGTTTCAACTTCAGCATCAGTCCTTCGAATGAATATTCAGAACTGATTTCCTTTAGGATGGACTGGTTGGATCTCCTTGCAGTCCAAGGGACTCTCAGGAGTCTTCTCCAACATGAGAGTTCAAAAGCATCAATTCTTTGGTGCTCAGCTTTCTTTATAGTCCAACTCTCACATCCATACATGACTAAGTTGGTGCAAAATTGTGATTTTGCATTGTTGAACTTTGCTATTTGCTATTGGAATGCATTCTTAAATAAATGTGGTTATGCTATACATTCTTTTAATGTACATTTCTCACTTCATTTTTTTTTGTTAATGACATTACTTTCTATTTATTTTATATTTATTTTAGACTAGGGAAATGATATTAGACAAAAAGCAGATTTGAGCGACTTTCTTATTCTAGTTCAAAATAGGTCATAAAGCGGTGGAGACAACTCACAACATCAATCAATAATGCATTTGGCCCTGGAACTGCTAATGAACGTACAGTGCAGTAGTTGTTCAAGAAGTTTTTCTAAGAGACAAGAGCCTCAAAGATGAGGAGTGCATTGGTGGGTCATTGGACGTTGATGATGATCAATTGAAAGTAGTTATAGAAGCTGATCCTCTTATAACTACACAAGAAATAGCCAAAGAACTCAAGGTGGCCCATTCTACAGCTGTTCAGCATTTGAAGGAAATTGGAAAGGTGAAAAAGCTCAATAAGTGGGTACCTCATGACAGAAAATCAAAAAAATTGTTGTTTTCAAGTATTGTCTTCTCGTAGTCTATGCAATGACAATAAACCATTTCTCAGTCAGATTGTGACCTGTGATGAAAAGTGGATTTTATATGACAACTGGAAACAACCAGCTTAATGGTTGGTCTAAGAAGAAGCTCCAAAGTACTTCCCAAAGCCAAACTTACATCAAAAAAGGGTGATGGTTACTGTTTTGGTGGTCTGCTGTTGGTCTGATCCACTACAGCTTTCTGAATCCTGGTGAAACTGTTACATCTGAGAAGTATGCTCAGCAAATTGATGAGATGCACTGAAAAATTCAATGCCTGCAGCCAGCATTGGTCAACAGAATGGGCCCAAATCTCCATGAAAAGACCCAACAGTATGTTCCATAAGCAATGCTTCAAAAGTTGAATGAATTAAAAAAAAAAAGTTGAATGAATTAGGCTATAAAGTTTTGCCTCATCTGCCATATTCACTTGACCTCTTGCCAACCAGCTACCACTTTGTCAAGCATCTCGACAAATTTTTGTAGGGAAAACGCTTCCACAACCAGCATGAGACAGAAAAATACTTTCCAAGAGTTCCTTGAATCCTGAAGCACAAATTTTTATGCTACAGGAATAAACAAACTTATTTCTTATTGGCAAAAATGTGTTGATTTTAATAGTTCCTATTTTAGTTAATAAAGATGTGTTTGAGCCTAGTTATTATGATTTAAAATTCAGAGTCCAAAGCTGCAATTATGTTTGCACCAGCCTAATAGACTCTTACAGCACTTACCACTTTGACATTTGTTGTGAGGCTCCAAGAGGGAGCCTCTTAGAGTTTATTGTTGTTGCATAGAATAGGCCTCTTTGCCTCAGTTGACCACCGAACACATTTTCAGGGAATACCTGGTAACAAGTCACGATGAGAAAATGCTGGTGTGAAGCATGTTTTATGCCATCAAACAGCTTTGTAAGTAGATCAGCAGATGACAGAAATATCCCAAATGACTCTAAATATGAAGACTGACTAGTGAATGATTTTCATAATGAATACTGTAAGAACTTCAAGAAAAGGGGCCTGGAGGGCTATGGATGAGCTCAATAAATAGAACTCTGACTTCTCCTTGATCTATTGTTTCATTTCAATATCTGTGAGTGTCAGAGATAAGTAAAATGAAGTAAAATAAATGAACACAGTTATAAGAGCTTCTGTTCATCTCCCTGGTTGTTAACTAGAGTTCAAAATTTGAGTAGAAGGAAGAATCAGACAATGAGCCTGGAAAGATAAACTTGGCATCCACTTATAGAGAAGATTGCATTTTGAATTAGGAGCTTTATTTTCTAGAGAATTAGGAACACTTAAGAGTTTTTATTAGGCACCCCACTGCAGTACTCTTGCCTGGCAAATCCCATGGATGGAGTAGCCTCGTAGGCTGCAGTCCATGGGGTCGCTAAGAGTCGGCCACGACTGAGCGACTTCACTTTCATGCACTGGAGAAGGAAATGGCAACCCACTCCAGTGTTCTTGCCTGGAGAATCCCAGGGACGGCGGAGCCTGGTGGGCTGCGGTCTATGGGGTCACACAGAGTCGGGCACTACTGAAGTGACTTAGCAGCAGCAGCAGCAGAGTTTCTATTAGTATGGTTTTTCTTTTCTTTTCTTTTTTTTTTTTTTAGGTAAAGCAAAACATTGTCATAACTCTGTTACTCAAGAAGACTAAGATTTGGTATAAAGATGCCACAGAATTCAGGCCTAAAGATAAGGTCCTCCATCAAGGCAGTGACCAGTGGGAAGGTGAGGGCCCTAGAGAAACAATTTAACTGTCAATGACTGCTCACTGGGGATAAGGAAAAGGGAGGCATGGCAGATATTGTCCAGGGTTGGTACCTATATAAATGGCCAACTTGAATAACTGGTACAGAATCAACATGGGTGGGTAGGGGGAGCAACAAAGTGCTACTCCTGGGAAATAGCAGTGATGGAAATGTCTATCTCTAATTTCCCTAAAAGAGAATTACCAGTGTATCAACTGATTCCTGTAGGGAACAGTGGTAAACAGTCCAGTTTACATAGATATTAAATATAACAATGCCTGATATACTTGGCTGTCCTTGCATCACAGTTCAAAGGTAGTTTAGCCTATTCTGCAAAGATGGTACTCAAGATGTGAATATGAAAGAAGCTTGATTCCATCCTTAAGAATCTAACTATGCCGTGATCAGTTGTGTCTGACTCTCTGCCACCCTGTACACGGTAGCCCACCAGGCTCCTCTGTCCATAGGATTTTCCAGGCAAGAGTACTGGAGGGGGTTGCCATTTTCTACTCCAGTGGACCTTCCCAACTCAGAGATTAAACCTGTGTCTCCTGAGTCTCTTGCATTACAGGAAGATTCTTTACCTGCTGAGCTATAGAGAAAACAAGAGAGTTCCAGAAAAACATCTACTTCTGCTTTATTAACCATGCCAAAGACTTTGACTGTGTGGATCACAACAAACTGTGGAAAATTCTTCAAGAGATGGGAATACCAGACCACCTTACCAGCCTCCTGAGAAATCTGTATACAGGTCAAGAGGCAACAGTTAGAACTGGACATGCAACAATGGATTCGTTCCAAATTGGGAAAGGAGTACGTCAAGGCTGTATATTGTCACCCTGCTTATTTAGCTTATATGCATAGTACATCATGCGAAATGCTGGACTGGGGGAAGCACAAACTGGAATCAAGATTGCTGGGAGAAATATCAATAACCTCAGATATGCAGATGACACCACCCTTATGTTAGAAAGTGAAGAGGAACTAAAGAGACTCTTGATGAAGGTGAAAGAGAGTGAAAAACCTGGCTTAAAACTCAACATTCAAAAAACGAATTCATGGCATCCTGTCCTATCTCTTCATGGCAAATAGATGGGGGAAACAATGGAAACAGTGACAGACTCTATTTTCCTGGGCTCCAAAATCAATGCAGATGGTGACTGCAGCCATGAAATTGAGAGACGCTTGCTCCTTGGAGGAAAAGCTATGACCAACCTAGAAAGCATATTAAAAAGCAAAGACCTTTGCCAACAAAGGTCCGTCTAGTCAAGGCTACGGTTTTTCCAGTGGTCATGTATGGATGTGAAAGTTGGACTATAAAGAAAACTGAGCACTGAAGAATTGATGCTTTTGAACTGTAGTTTTGGAGAAGACTCTTGAGAGTCCCTTGGATTGCAAGTATATCCAACCAGTCCATCCTAAAGGATATCAGTCCTGAATATTCACTGGAAGGACAGATGCTGAAGCTGAAACTCCAAAACTTTGGCCACATGATGTGAAGAACTGACTCATTTGAAAAGACCCTGATACTGGGAAAGATTGAGGGCAGGAGGAGAAGGGGACAACCGAGGAGATGGTTGGATGGCATCACTGATTTGGTGGACATGAGTCTGATGGACAGGGAAGCCTGGTGTACTGCAGTCCATGGGGTCACAAAGCGTCGGATAGGGTTGAATGACTGAACTGAATTATCTTACAATGACCCTTTAAGGAGGATCACTGATATTTTAATAATGGATACAAAAGAGCATTACAGATACAACTGTAAGTAAAGTCGAACTGGCTGTCAACCAGGAGAGAAGCACAGATGTGTGTGTGTGTGTGTGTGTTCAGTTGCTCAGTCGTGTCCAACTCTGTGTGGCCTCATGGACTGTAGCCCGCCTGGTTCCTATGTCCATGAAGTTTTCCAAGCAAGAGTACTAGAATGGGTTGCCAGTTCCTCCTTTAAGGGATCTTCCCAACCCAGGGATTGAACCCAAGTCTCTTGGGTCTCCTGAATTGGCAGGTGAATTCTTTACCACTACTACCACCTGGAAAGCCCTGAGAAGCACAGATAATTAGGGAGAAAAGATAAAAAGGTCAAACCTGGTTGGTAGGGATCGGTGGGCACAGAAAAAGAGGTGACTTTGAAGGGGTAGATAAGATTTCATCCAAGATAATGAAGGTAAAATAAATTATCGTCTAAGGAACATTAATGATTATAATTACAATTACATTAGTAATACCAGTAATAATAACAGCTATTTCTCATTGATCATATGCTATGTGCCATGTATGACCCTAAGTAATTTATATACATTACCTCATTTCATTTTCAGAAAATAAAATGAGTTTATACTGAATTGTGAGGCAACTGAAACCCACTGAAAAATTTTGAGCAAAGGAATGAGTAATAGCTGATGCTTGGAAAAATTAACAATGTTGAGCATAAACTGATAGGTGGGTGAGTGATGGTCAGAATGGGAAGTCATTGTGATAATTCAGACTAGGAGGTAACAAGCATCCACACTAAGCATCCGAACTACATAGAAATGAAAATCAAGGACCTGATACATTTTGTCAACAAACACCTACTGAATATCTACTGCGTGTCTGGCATTATGTTAGTTCATTTCAGTTTGGTCGCTTAGTCGTGTCCTACTCTTTGAGACCCCATGTACTGCAGCACGCCAGGCCTCCCTGTCCATCATCAGCTCCTGGGGCCTACACAAACTCTTGTCCATCGTGTCAGTGGTGCCATGCAACCATCTCATCCTCTGTTGTCCGCTACTCTTCCTGCCTTCAATCTTTCCCACCATCAGGGTCATTTCCTATGAGTTGGTTCTTTGCATCAGGTGGCCAAACTATTGGAGTTTCAGCTTCAGCATCAGTCCTTCCAGTGAATATTCAGGACTGACCTCCTTTAGGATGGACTGGTTGGATCTCCTTGCAGTCCAAGGGACTCTCAAGAGTCTTCTCCAACACCACAATTCTTTGGCGTTCAGCTCTCTTTATAGTCCAACTGTCACATCCATACATGACTACTGGAAAAATCATAGCTTTGACTAGATGGACCTTTATTGGCAAAGTAATGTCTCTGCTTTTTATTATGCTGTCTAGGTTGGTCATAACTTTTCTTCCAAGGAGCAAGCGTCTCTTAATTTCATGGCTGCAGTCACCATCTACAGTGATTCTGGAGCTCCCCAAAATAAAGCCTGTCACTATTTCCATTGTTTTCCCATCTATTTGCCATGAAGTGATGGGACTGTATGCCCTGATCTTAGTTTTCTGAATGTTGAGTTTTAAGTCAGCTTTTTCACTCTTCTCTTTCATGTTCATCAAGAGGCTCTTTAGTTCTTCTTTGCTTTCTGCCATAAGGGTGGTGTCATCTGTATATCTGAGGTTATTGATATTTCTCCTGGCAATCTTGATGATACTATGTTAGAGGCAGAGGCATTATGTTAGGCTCTGGGCAACAGAGACAAATAAGAGAAACACAATTCCTGCCCTCCTGGCACTTCAAGTTCCCCAGTAGGACACTGTAGAGAATACATTCCCCGGCCTCAGTAACAAATATTGACTGAAAAGTAGTCTTGGTGTGTGTATGTGTGTGTGCATGCGCATACCTGGCCTTCTACCCCAGTTTTTAAAGCTCTTGGATCTCAACCATATTTCACCTCTGTCTCTGAATTCTCTCTCTTACTGATTGGCAGAGACCACAGTGGGTGGGACAGAGCAAACCCAGCTGCAAGCCAGACAGAGACGGACATCTTTGGGGGTAGCACAGCTTGAGAGAAAAAAAACATTTTTCTTAAAATTCTTCTATCCATAGGTCAGGGTAAGGATTAGGGCAACTGACATTGGAATGGAAGAAAGGGGATAGAAAAATACTTATAGTTTTCTGATCCTTAAAGTACAAGCCAGGCCATCTTCCTCGTTGCGTGTGGGTGTAAATCTAGTCTAACCCATCATACAAACACAAAAACTGTGAAACTCAGTGTTCTGACCTGTTCCCATGAACTCAGAGCAGCTCGCACTCAGATTACCCAATTTATTTTCCCAACACTCTTAGTAGGCTGATATTATGAAACTGTCATAGAAACCAACTCAAAGGTTAAGTGACTTACCCAAAGACACACAGCGAGGAGAAGAAACAGGAGCAGAGAAAGGTCTTCCAACTCACTTTTCCCACAATATTATGGGTCTAAAAGCACTCTGAATGGTGTTTCTAGAGCCTCAGGAAAGAAGCTGACCCTGGATTTATTACATAATGTGCTAAATGCTATCTTGAAAGACTGACTTAATTTAAATTGATAAAATAATAAAATATGAATGCCTAATGGTTGAGGTTAATTCCAAAAGCCTTAATTTAGTGCCTTAATTCTTTGGTCTAAAGTTAGGAAGAATGAAGGATTTGGCTTTTTGAGACTAATTATAATCAAGATAGTAATTTTTGTTCAGTGATCTAAAAATGCTTATTATCTGAACAACCAGATAGATGTGTTATGTTTTACTATGAATATTTATTTCTCAGTGTTATAAATATATTAACTCATCATTTTTTTCTTGAATGTATCTTTTAATGTATATGCATCATTGCATTAAACAGCTCAACTTTGGGGGAATAAGAAAGAGAAAAATAATGATATTGTGTCTCTTTTTCTCTATCAAAATTTTACTTCAACATATTTTATGAAAGTTTTTATTTTATCAGTGTTTTCATTTAAACTTGGTATAAATTTTTTGTTGTTGTTGTGCTTTTGCCACAAAATAACTACTCAGCATAATAGCTTAGGACTGAAATACATCAAAACAGCACAACAAAAAATATTTAAAAATGGCAACCTTAATTGGAGTTTCAGAAATAAATCTCTGAGTGTAATAATTTATTCCCTAGAGCTGTTGTCTCAGCAAAGTATTTCATCTTAGTTTCTGAAGAGCTGCTAGTCATTACTAAATATATTTAAAGTTGAAGCCAAAGAAAAGATCACATTTATTCTGGCCCAACTATATTTATGAGATACTCAATGGTTAAGAGCATCATCTGCATTTTTAAAAGATCAAATAGGCGATTATGTTTGTGTAGTTAATTAATGAAAAGGGAAGTAGGTAATGATTCACTCTGAAAACTTTTCTGTCACAGTATCTGGGATCCCATTCTGGAAGGACAATAACAGGGTGCTAATTCTGAACGCACACAGGGCCGTCCGACAAAGACATGGAGATTTGTAGGAAATCAACCCTCCAGCAGTCCTGGCAAGCCAGACTGACCCTAGCAAATGAAAATAATCAAAAGTAATTAGAAGCGTGCTGGACTACTCCTCAGAGAGCCGGGCGGGAGAGTAAACATGCCTGAATCCTTGAGCCACTGCAAAGGCCCATGTCTGAGCTGTTAGGTGCCCTGACCTTGTCCACATAAAGATGTGATTTATGAAGTGCAGGGCACAGCAGCAGGGCTTCTGTCTTCTCCTGGAGAACCAAATTACTGAGGTGGAGATTAACATGCTTTCAGTCGGGCCCATTTCCAGACCAAGGGAAATTTTTTATTTACATTTTTTTTACCTTTAATTTCCTCTTTTCTTTTCTTTCTTTCCTTTTTTAAAAAACAGTTCCCCTACCCATATAGATTAAAAAGAAAAAAATCAGACAAAGTTCATCAAAAGGAACAAGAAATCTCTCTCCCGAGCAGTGGTGATAATGTATGTTGGAGATCTGACATGCAGACATTCAGAGCTCTGTTTGTTTGTAAACTCTTACTGTGCACCACTCTTTTGCTGGGTCGACCTACCCAGCATCACAGAATTCACTTTCAGGTTTAGGGAGTCAAGCTTGTGGACTACTCTGATTAAAATGTATAAATTAAAATTAAACAAAATATTCTCTTTGATTCCACAGCTTTCCAATCTAGTTTGTCTTGTCTAAACATGATGTTTCATTACAAGGTTTACCTGTTAAATGAAAAGATTTGACAGAAAAAATTGTCGGTGGTCAAGAATTTGGGGCAAAGAAAGAGGACAGGCAAATTGGAGCTTCTGTATTGGGAGAAATATTTATATGTAAATTAGTGGGAAGTCTCTTGGGTCCTAAAGACGCACTTGTATTTTTTTTCTTATCTTTGTCTCAGTTAAGTTAGGTAAGATTTTACAAAATCCTATTCTGACATGGAAAAGGAAGCATTGATTTTCTTTTTAAACACACAGCAATATCCATACATGAAGCTAATTTAATTAGCAAGCAGTTATTGTTCAGCCAAATGTCAATTTCTCAGATTATTTCATGCTTCTTGATGTGAACTGTATGCAGCAGGATTTAACAGGATCTCCGTGAATGAAACTGCACTTGAGCAATGTAAAAATGCACTTGTATGTTCTTGAAAAGCTTAAAAAAGGAAAAAAAAAAAAAAACAAGAAAGAAAGAAAGAAAAAGAAAAAAACCAGTGTTAAAACAAAAATGTCAGGCTTGGAATTCAGTGTATATTTAGCCTCCTCAAGAAAGCCAAAACTGCAGAATTAAGGGAACTCTACTTAGGCTGAGGTTATAAAGTGCCTTCCTCTATAAACTAAAAACATAATGTCAGGGTGAATGGGAACATACTTTATTAACTTTATGGTATTGAAAACTGCCAGCAAGTTGTCTTGTTTTTAAATATTGTCCTCTGCAGAGTGTTACAGGGCTGTTTGTCCACAGGAAGCCTATTAAAAGTGGACAGTGCAGTCATTTCATCTGGCTTTGGCTGGACTGCTTTTCTTTCCTTTAATGATGTGCTGGAATGTACCATGCCCATAGGGTCTCCATTAGCAGAACTTTTACTTCTGGGACAACCATGAAGTTTAAGGCTTAAAAGAGGCATCAGCTTACAGTCTTGTGGGAATCACTTGAATACTGGAGCACTAACTTCTTACTGCTTTAACTAATATATTGACTTGTTTTAAATAAACAGTTACACAATGAAGGCAGAGCTAGTGGCCTTATTGGAAATCTTTGAGTCTTTTCAAGATTCTGCAGTCCATGCAGATGGGGGGAGGAAGGAAGGGGCCTGAGGAGGGTTAATGCCCTTTTCAGACCAAGAAGAAAACACACTAACCTCTCCCACCCCAACCCTTCCATCAGCCATAGGTAGATCTTTGCAGCTCCCAGAAATCTATCACGTCACACTCCAACCTCATATCTTCCAGTGCCTTTTTCCTGGTAAACAACAATTAACAGAACAGGGCAGAAAAATCAGTTGGTCTTTTTGGGAAAATGTTCTGAAAATATGATTCTTTTTTTAAAAGCACTGCCGACAAGTCACTCTATGTGTGACAAATCACTCCCTGCTTTTAAGCTGTACATTTGTTGTATGTTCTAGTCTGTCCCCTTAATATTTAGATCATCTGTGCTGATACATGTTTGCAAATTAAAGCTGGTTTGAGATTATAGTAAAACCATTATTTTTAATAGCCCATTTCAAGGGCAACGCTAAACACTGCAGAACCCGCATGTTACTGATTACTGCTGAGCAGACAGCAGCTTTTGCAGATTAATTTGTAACTGGGAACTACTGTAAACAGATTTCACCAGAAATCCCAAGGAATAAAGGAAATTGGTGGTGGTATTTGTCTCCTTATATTTATTTATTGTTTTAGAAACCTCCTGATGGAGAGCGAGTTAACGCGGAAGAAAAGCAAGCCCCCCTGCAAAAACCTTTTCCTCCCGGCCCTCCGGCTCCTCTCTCTCCATGTCACTTCTGATCAGGAGAGGCAGGTCGGGGTCTTCTCCTAAAGGGTTATTACTGAAATAGCCAGAGGCTCCTTTCATGAGAATTAAAGCTCTTCTAGCTACTCTCACATTTCAGGACCCCATTTTTAAACTTCAAGTTGTGTCGTCAGGAAAAAGCGAGGTGATTGCCTTTCCGTGAAGGTATAATATAATCAAAGAGGGGAGGGGTGTGTGGGGGAAGGAGAGAGAGAAGTAAAATTGAGATTTGATGTTTGCCCAGGCCTTTCAGTCTTTCTCACAAGTTATTCAGTGGAGAAGAAGACTGATGATGATATTAATAAAATAATAATGATGAGGCTAAATAATCGCCTCTCTAGATCAATCTTTCAAGGACTCAGAGAAAGTGTTAACTCTTTTGGCTTTGTCTGGGGAAGCGAATTTGATGCACAGAAATAGCCTTAGCTCAAGCTGGTGTCTGCGGGTCTGGACTGCAGAGTGCACCGGTACGGGATTGAGGCTCCGGAAGGCATGGGATCGCGCGCAAGGCGGAGGGCAGAGCCCAGCTGCCCGCGCCCGGCGGTCTGCAGCCGGTTCACCTGGGTGGCTGGAGGCCGCAGATGCAGCAACTTAATCCGGGTCACAACGCCATCTACCGGCTTGATGACGCATCTGCAAGTACCCAGACCTTGAAAGTCGCCCCGCCTTCCCCCACCCGAACCCAATATAAGGGGAAAAACTTGGAGGCCCTTTCCACGAAATCCTAATTTAGCCAGGAGCTGCCACTGATTCCATACGAACTTTTGTTTATCCACCATCATTTCCTCCTTTTCAGAGCAGCTTTGTAAAGGGCAAGGGGGCGGGGGCCAGAGGTTAGGGCGGGGGACTGGGGAGTTGAGCTCTCTCAGACCCCCTGATCAGGCCGCACTGTCTGAAGCAATCGGTTCCCCCAGATTACTTGTATTTAATACACAATGCATCATAAAACAAATCCCTCATCCTGACAGGAAGAAAATAGAACAGCTCATAGCTCGAGCCGGTCCAATTTATGGCTAAATTAAAAAAAAAAAAAAGGCTCCTACAATGGGCAAGTTGAGGAAGGGCAGGAAATCAATGGCAGCAAACCGGGAGCTCTTAAAGGTTCTCAAGCGCCGAACTCTATGGGAATATCTGACCGGGTTTTAGGTTATTTACAAAGGATTTTTCCTGTCCTACCTACCACTGCTGTGCGATTTTCCCTCAAACAATGGCCATTATCTGAAATAACAGTTCAATGTCACAGATAACAGGCCACCGAAACGAATTAGTCACCACCTCTTGTCATTTTCTCCCCCTCCCCACATCCCTCCCTTTTGTTACTATTTTTGTTTTTAAATCAGCATTTTGGGGAAATACAGATCGACTAGATTTACACGTCTATTTGCACTTAGAGAAAACAAAAAGGGACTTGTACCGTCTCTCCGTGAGCAGATGAAGTGGAACATAAATGCGCTTTCCATCCTCTCTCTTCACCCCGCCCCCTCAAGTGTCCCTTTACTTGCTTACTTTGCTTAACTTTCCATTGTTGAGCTAAGTTGGATTGTGCCCATTTGTTTTTATGAATGGAGTTTGTGATTTAAAAAAGCGTTTATTTTCATTTAACCGGTGGATTTCACTAAAATTTCTAAGCTTAGCTAAAGTAAATCCATAGACACTTATTTTGCCATGCATTCCCTATAGTCTTTCTTCCAGTGTTGTTTCTGGAATGTGTTGATAAATACAGAACATATATATTAGAAAATCATTAATCACCGGGTAGTACCTGTCCCCTCAAAAAACATTCATGAGGTTAAAAGTTAAAAAATAATCTGAGTTATCAAAATTGCTTAATTCTACTTTGGGGCGTTTATGATGTTTTAGTTAATGTATTAAAGAATATGATAAAAACTCACGAAACAGTTGTCACCCTCTCTCGGCCCATAATAGGCTATCTGGGGAGGTTATATGCAAATAATGTTTCGGATTTTTAAAGTCCTTATAAGAAAAATATGATTTACAAAGTAGCATGCTCTTCGGCTGACCTGTGATAATGGAGAGAATAGAGTACGAATTTCAATGATAATAATAAATACTTAGCAAAAAACTGTAACCGTCTTTTCCAACTTTTCAGGCTACTGTTTCCTAAGAATTTCTAAACTAATGATATTTAGCATGAGCCACAGTCTCTTTACTCTAAACCTCTTCACCCCCTCCAGCGCCCCACCCCCATTCTCGGAGCACACACCCTCACACCCCGAAAACACTTTTCCACCCCATCACTCCCATCCCCCAATACACACACACACGCACACGCACACGCACACACACTTGTGCTTTCAGGACACCTAAACAGAGGATATTTCCCTGGGGAAAGAAATCCTGCCTGGCGAGATCTCCCCATTGGTTGTTTACCCGGAGAAATCTACATGTTTAAGGGGGATGGTGCATCCGTAATCAGTCTGACCCTATAGGACTGAGTCTTAGCGACCTTTTTGTGACCTCTCCCGCCAGAGGAGGCTGCTGTCACTTTAAAAATTTACTGAAAGAGGAGCCCGTCTGGCTTCCGATCACTCTGGGGCGGCGGGAGATAGCTCCCTTTCTCCCTCGCCCCGGGTTCTTTCTGGATGGCCGAGCAGATCCTCTTTAAAGAGACAGTTCATGAAATAGAAACCCGGCGGCTGAGCTAGGAGTTGCGAAAGGGGACGATCCCGTGAGGGTCTACGACCAGGAAAGGCGCAGCGGAGGATCAGAAAGGGGGCTAGAGCTCCCCTCGCCTCCCCAGGCCCCCCACCTTTTCAAACTCTCCTCCTCCTGCCTGTATCTCCCCCCCCCCCCCCCCTCTTTTGGACCGGGAGAAAGAAGTGGAAGAAGTTTTAGTGGGTTTCAGATAACTTTCATTACACATCGGGCTGATAAGAGCAAGCGAAAGTGAGAAAAGAGGGAGGTGATGTGAACCAGAAGGAATAGCTCGGAGCTCATTTAGGAAGGGGGAAAAAAGCCAAAACACACCAAACCCGGGTCACCCAGACAAGCGGAGACTTCATTTCTGGTCTTAAAAATACACTATTGGCGGACAATAAATCTGAAACGCGTGGTCCTGGCGAGCAGAATCCTAGAGACGGACAAAGTTATCAAAGACCATTCGGAAATCGAGACTCGAGGCTTTTTTTTTTTTTTTAAACATCTCGAAATGTGGCTCGGGATCGTATAAAAGGATTTTCGTGCAGGAAAGCTGGGGGCTGCTGATTATTTTGTTTGTTTTAATTCTTCTGTGATTGCCTTTTATTGCTGAGTTGGGGCCATAGAAATCTTAAGGTAAGAGAACTAAAAAAAAAAAAAAAAAGTCTTGGCGATATGCATAGTTTGTTACTTGGGACAGTTTCCTGCCTTGGCACCCCTTCTCCGGGGCGCCCCCCGCCCCCAGCCTTCTTTTCCTACTTGCCCGCTGCCTCGCGGAGCCCTGTGCTTATCTACGTTGCCGGGACTGCCGATTTCCTTGTTCCTCCTGTGCAACGGTGCGGTCTGGACGCGTCTCCGGGGTGGGTCGTCCGGCCTTCGGTGGGTCTCTCTGCCGGCTGTCGGCCCTCCTTTCCTCGCGCTCTTCTCCTCTTTCCCCTCCCTTCGTGTGTCTGTCCGTCGGTATCAGGGACGCAGAAGGTGGGGTTGCCAAAATCTGAATTCCTGGCACCGGCCACGCGACTTTGGAGCCGCTTTCGGCCGAGTTCCACCTTGCCAAGTAACAGCTTTGCTGTCCAACATCGTGTGCTGCTTCGCGAGAAAGTCACATTCGGACCCTTTGGCTAGGTTATGGGGATTTTTTTTTTTTTTTTTTTCTTTTGCTGTTGGTTTTTTGAAAGGGCCTTTCTCTAAAGTCCACCTAAAGGGAATTCTTTTTTTTTTTTTTTAAGCTATCTTTGGAACTTGACAGCTTTTAAAAACACAGGAGTGTGTTAGATGAAATGACGGAAGATGTGTTGTTACTTTATTTTATTCAAGATTTCCAAGACGATTAAGACATTTGGGAGACAAATGCAGTTCTGTTAGCAAATCAAAAGCGAATAATTCACCCGGGGTCGGGGGCGGGGTGGGTTGGGGGGGAAGGTTTCTGGAGAAAGTTAAGCTTTTGTCTTGGGGCAAGAATACAGGGAGTAAGAAAGTTAATATGTTGGTGAAATATTTGAATAATCATATTACATGTATGTAAAAAGACATTCTTTGGAAATGAACCTGTTTTTAAATTAATTTCACTGTTGACAGTGGCAATGGCAATAATGTTAACACGGAGTAAAATTACACCTAGTATTTTTATGTGCAGTGTATGCAATACTTAACTCTCTGCCCTCTCAAAAAGGGGAATGCTGGAAAGCTAGGGGCATAGATGATTTTTGACTTTGAAATTAACAAGTTTTCCACGTCTTTCTGCAAATATGAAATGGAGCTGGTGTTGCATTTCACTGACTTCACCCTATTTCCTTCATTAAATATTTCTCTAGTGTGTCAGTAGAACTGCTTTTTTTTCCCCCCTCATGCTAGTGGAGAAAATAAACAACAAAGATCAACCAGAAATCAAACAAACCAAAAAATAAAACAACAATCTCAACCTTTTACTATTTTAAAGTGTGTATTGCTGTTGTTATTTGTAATACTTCCAGACATCTGAGGAGAGGGTGAATCTCAAATTGCCATTTAAGCTGCTCAGCATTGAGAGTTGACGAAAACAGCTTAAAGTTTATAATTTTATCAATGAGAAATTGTTCAAATCTGTCCTCACTAAAGAGGCTATTTAATATAAACTTTTTGTTATTAGTGTGAAAGGTGTCCTTGAAAAAGACTTGATGTGTGTGGGTGTATATGTGTGTGTGTAGCAATTATTACTCCTATCTATGTTTCAATTTTTCTTTTTAAAATTGTGGGACTACTTATTGCCCTTTAATTGCCTCATGGCCAAAGGCATATTCATAATGCCTCTTGACTAGAGCCCTCAGAACACTGGGCTTCTTGAAGTTTGTGGTGAGTTAACCATTTGAATCTGTAACTGAGTGATTACTTGAATTCTCTGCAAAATTGCTTTTGGTCTATACACTCCAGAGTTTAGTTTTAACTTTTACAGGTATAGATACAGCAGAGTTCTGAGGGGGAGGGGGTTATTTAATTCATCAATTAATGTTCTGGACTATATTGTTTAGTCTTTGATAGGAAACATCCTCAAGTTTAGGTTAACTGATTGACATTAACATTACCAGAGTTTCTAGTTATTCACCATCAGGTCAACAACTCTGCAGCTTTTAATATTGGTGTTTAACAACATTGCTGCTAGTGAATCTGAATAGCCTCCTTTCAGTAGACACAACTTTAAAAATGGGCATTACCCATTTCAGTTTTAGTTTAATAGGTATCCTGAGTAGTGATTAATATTTAACATAGGTCAAATGTAAAATCTCATGAAAAATAACAATACATAACCATATATAATGATGGCAATTTATTACAAAATTTTTATATATTTTTTACTTGATCACAAGCCAGTTTTGATATTTAGCTTACAAAACATTAAACTGAAATATGCATTGGCATAGGGTACCTAAAACTTTAGGTTGACATGTTTTGCACGAGTGTTTACCAGATATTTATTTTCATTTGTTTTTCTTTGGTCAGTAGCATCAATGAGACGACTCTTACTCTCTTCTTCAGATAAGGGTGTGATTTGTTTCATGGTAATGCGATACAAACTAAAAAGGAATTTGACAATATTTAGATTAAAATTTTTACATTGCATTAATTTAAAGTGCACAAATGTGAAAGTATATACTTACAAGGGAAGACTATCTTAACATAAAATATTGACTTCTACAGTTTAGAAATATTATGTTAATATATGGTGTTCAGTATTTTTTTTGTAAAAATCACATTGGACAAAATAGCACTGTTTTATGCAAAATAAGGAATCTGACATTTTTGAAACCAATTGATCAGTTTTTGTAGTAATTTACAATTGCTTTGTTCCTTTAAAAGCAGTACCGCTGCCACTTCTAAGATAACTTACTATTATTCCTTCTGTATTAATATGCATGATGGCTGACTTCTTTCCTCATAAGGATTCGAAGTAGGAAACATACATTTGAATAAAATATTTTCAAGCAATTAATTATTCTAATGAATGAACTGATACGGAAATCGATTGTTCTCATCTTCTTCTTTCTAGATCTTAGATGAGTTTTGCAATGTGAAGTTCTGCATAGATGCTAGTCAACCAGATGTAGGAAGCTGGCTCAAGTACATCAGGTTCGCTGGCTGTTATGATCAGCACAACCTCGTTGCATGCCAGATAAATGATCAGGTATGTTGTAAAGATTTTCTTGTCTTTCTTGGAGAGCACTAAAGTATCAGTGAAGCCTGAAGAATAAAAATAACAGTGAGTTGCAGTAGACCCTTGTGGCCTGTTTTTTGATATGGTGAAAGGTAATGCCCAAATATAAGATGCAGAATAAAGTAATTTTCAGTATTACTTTCTTTCAGTACTTCTTTTTTGGGTAGTTTATTCACTTTGTGCTAGTAAAACTTCAGAAATGCTGTAGTCTTCTGTGTATGACTGAATGATTTAAAAACTGAATACTACTTATTAATAGGTATTCTTTATCAGTTTTTCTTTGCCTTCATAATAAGGAGTCATTCATAGAAAGTACTGAACTAATCAAGAACACTGAATTTTTGCAGAAATTGCAAGTGATACAGTTGAAATATATAGATTTTATTTTAAATAGTAGGTAGATATAGATGTATGATCTATGTGTGTGCTTATCTGATTATGCATTTGGTTTGCTTAATTATAAACAAGAAACACTTCGATTAATCAAATACATTTTCTGTTGTTGTTGATGTGAATAGTTTAAAAGTATCACTGCTGGAAATTGCTTTATGGAAGCTCATGCAGTGAGGTTAACTTTAATAACAATAACTATGAAACAAGATCATGAAAATATTATGAAACATATTTTGCACTCAATAAAGTGAGGTTATGAATCTTGTAACTTAGTATGATAATACCTAAAACAACAAGAAGTTCAACCTGTTAATTTGTGTTTTATAAACATCATTGGGTTAGAATATAATTATACTATCATCATTTATTTCTTTTAAACCAATGGTTACCTAAATCAGATATGTTTCAAAGATCATATTAAATTGGTTGCTTGGCAAATCTACTATAAAAATCACCACCAAAAAAAGAAAAGTTTAAATTAGATGTTTCCAATTGAAAGCTGGTAAGTAATGCTAGCGTCATATGGTCTATGACTCTATTTCAGTCATTGTTATGAGATTATTCTTTGGCATTTTACCAGCTACCAGATAATTTTTACTGACTAACCTGTATAAGAGGTAGTAAATTATAAAATTCACTTTAAAGTGGGAATCATTTAAAAATCTTCAACATATATCAAAAGTAATAAACCAATCAATTGGTTTTTCCCCTTGCCGTAAGAAAACAAGAGGCATTATTGGAACAAAGTAGATCATTATTAAATTAGCTATTGCTTATGAACAGAAAATATCCCAAGTCTATCATATGAGTTACTGTCACCATCAACAACAGACATTTTTTGAGCACTGACTGTTCTGTTGTTGTGGGAAATACATAGGTATTATAAATGGGTGAGTTGTGCATGTGATGTTTCTTTAAAAAGTAACTTGAATACCTCAAAAGGCAGTTTTAAGATGAAATAATGTAATTATATCATAATAGTTATTTGGTATTCATATTTACTGACAACGAGAGCTATTTCCTTAAACAGATAGAACTGTTGCAGGTCTTGTGAAAAGATGGTTGAAGAATGAGACTTGTGGACAATGTATTTTTTTCATTTAATATTTATGTCTAAATTATTTTTATAAATATGCTTTTGTCCTTGGGAATTGTGATTACATTAAAAAGGGAAACTATTTTGTTATTCATAAGTATGAATTACTTTGCTTATTAGAGTAGGCATTTATAATTTTCATATGGTTACTTTTGATGTTCACATTGTAAATGCATTGCTTTCAAAAGAAAATATGCTGGTCTCATATCTTAATGAATAACATGTTTATGTATTTTAACTGAAGAATCAGGGAAACTAGCTAATCAGGAAAATCATAAAAGACCAATATTAGACATATCCTATTATTTCTGTAAGTTCTCATTTTAAACTTATGTATTATGCTGGCAGAAATCTAAGATGGTAACAGAGTGCATATCAAATAACATAGTTGTGAAATTTACATTATATGGTCAAGTAAGTTCACCCATAAACAAGAGAGGAAAGTCAGAAGTAAAAGTCAGATTTGTGTGATAGGCATATATGCATACAATCATACTTAACCCAGTTTACAAAAGAGAGCAGACACCAAAATAGTGTATGCATATATTATAAACATACTCATCTTTAAGTATATATGCATTTCTAAAAGTCATTTAAGACTGGCAGTTCCAGTCAGCTTTGAAATGTGAATGTTGGACTATATACAATGATAAAAGAGCTGACTAAAGAGATTCTCTAGGTCTATTTTTTCACTCTTTTCCGTGAGGAATAGGAGCTGCCAAATGGTGAATAAGCATAACTCATCACTTAATGAACGCTCCCATTGTGTGAAATATTTAATATCCAGATATAAAGAGACACCCTAGATCAGGAATAATTATGAAACATGAACAACATCAACTCATCTGCCCAACACAAAAGCAAATGATGCACTCGACCAGAAACTGTAAAAAGTGTTTCTCTTTGCTCTGATTCTTAGACAGAGCTCAAGTTTATAAAATGAATTTTAAATAAGTCCTGGACTATAAAAAAGAAGAATTTTGGAGGAATCTTTCAACTGCAAGCTAGACACTGTGGTAATTAGGTTACCTAGCAAAGAAAGATGACCTAAAATAAAAAAAGAGGATATAAATTACGTATCTTTACTTTTGCAAAGATATGCATTTTTAAAAATTCTAATATTAAATCAGTTTTATAGTGATGTGAAGGAGTTTTGTAAAACATAAAGAATGTGTCTGCTGAAGATGACAATGCAGTTTGATAATAGTGGGACAGTCAGAACATGCATCCTGGATAAAACTCATATTTGGTTTGTTTGGGGGTGATGAAGTACTTAGAAACAGCCTGGATTTTGTTTTTCAGGTAAAGTTGATAAAGGATGTAATCAGTTTTGTATCATAAAAACAAAGGCTATTCAGTGAACATTTTCCTAATACCTCTCTACAAGCATTTTATTTGAGGGGATTTTCCTGAGTTTAAATCTTCCAATAGATTTCTGCAAGTTGTTTTATTGCAGATTTTTTTTTTCCAGGCCAATGAGCTTTGTGGCAGCTTTCTTTCTTGACAGTGCTCCCTAGAAGACTCAAGTTTTTTTGTTTTTAGATATCTTTTTCGTTGCATGTTTTCAGAATTGTTGCAGTGATTTTTTTTTGGAGATAGAAATTCTGAAAACACTGGTGCCCTTGCTAAACCATAATTTCTAAGTAGCTGCAGCTTCTGACTAATATCCTTATTCCCCCTGAAAATATTATATTAACTATAGTAATTTACCTTTGTGAATGAAGGCTGCACCAAAGACACTAGTAAATTAAGTCACACTCCAGTCATAAAAGAGTAGAGCCACTAAAAATACCCAAGGTTCTTTATCCTTGAAATCCTAATTATTTTTTCCCTTATTCCACAGTTTCTTTACAGTGTTACATAGCTACACCGCTCTGGCACAGCTTTTAGCTGGAAATATTTACTGAGAGAGACAATGCTTCAGTATAGTAGTTTTGTATTTTAACGGTCTGAATTGTTCCTGGTTGTGGGTACAGACCCTGGCACTGGGAAGTAGATCAGGGCAGGAGCAGAGGCAGAAAGTTGGACGATGAAAGTTCTTTCCAGAAGAGGTCCTCAAGAGGACCAGATGTGCAGAGGAAGCATGAAAATGGTTTATTAATTATTTAGAAGTTTCATTACATATGGAAGCACTCATATGTCTCATGTCAGGTATACCAAACACCTAGATGATTTACTGAGTGTTCTGTTTTTTTTTTAAATCTGGATACTCTGATGTCCTTTTCTTTGACGTCTTGTCGATTCTTACTTTCACACCCATTTTGATGGATGGATAGAGCATGTTGCGTTAGGTCTGGTCTCACCCTACTCCCACCTTTTCCTCCATTCTTGGAGAAGTTTCCTCAGACCTCCGTGTTGCCATACCCATCACCTAGCTTAAAGGCAAGAGGATCCACAGCCCACGCCCACCCCCCAACACCTCCCCATTAGGCCAGTTCTTATCTCGGACATGTTCACAAGCTTAGTGTACTTATGAAATAGCTCTCTGGACACAAGTTTTCCTCTAATACTTCTTCATGGTGAGATCATTTTGGTTGTAATCAGACAGATCGCTAAGGCCCTATTCGTGAAAGTGAACTTTTTCGACTTACACAGGACCTACCTTTCCTCTCGTGATTCCAAGAGCGATCTGGGCATGTACTTTGGGGTAATGTTTTATAGCTACGTGTGTATTCTGCACCACAGAAAGGAACACACTTTTATTCAAGCTCCTGGCCTGCCCTAACATGGTCTACAAGTGGGATAAAGTTCTCAGGAACCCAAGACATTATTAATCTTGTCATTTACACAAGGTGATAAGTCCTTTCATTTTTAAACAGGCCCTTGACAGTTGGTATTTAGTAAGTACACTAAGAGAAGTCTGCTGTTCACTCCAAAGAAAGCGAAATATGTCGATAAGAGATTATCTAATGCCCGATGTATATTTTGAAGAAAGAAGACCTAGAAGAAGGAGTGCCCCTCAGAGAATGCATAGTCAGAATTCACTTAAGGGATGCTGCCAGCTCCCTTGTGGTTGAGGAACAGCAGCAAGATTCTACACTGTTTTCAGCTGGAATAGGCATTGTTCTCGTTTGTGCTGTACCTTATAAAGTTTTAACTGCTTCCAGGACCATCATGGCTGAGTGGCACACTCGCCCTCCCTCTCCTTGGGTCCAAGTCAATGGTGCTATCAGTCTGCTGGGACACTACAACAGTATTATTATTATTGCAGGCTCATTATAGGCTCAATTATCAAGTTATTTTCTTTGGCTTTTAGGAAAAAAAAACCATGCCTGCATCATTCAATTAATGCAATTTGTGCAAAGAAGCAGGGAAGATCAACCACATAAAAGCAAAATATAGTATCTTAGCCTCTTTCTACTTTTTAAACATGTTTGTGTCAACTGTCAGGTAATTTGTTAATTTGCTCTTCCTTTGCAAGGATTTCTGTCCGCATTTTCTATGACCTCTTTTGAAGTTAAAATTATTATTGGCTTTGGCCATTTTCTTTGCTTTGTTTTTAAGTCAAGTTCCACTTTTATACCAAAGTCATGTTCTGCTGTTTTAAGATGAATGCCAGCTGGCAATACCCAGAGACTGGCTTTGTGAACGGTGCCTAAGTGGACTTTGAGGGGATGTCGTCTGGCTGATAAGTTACTTCCTTCACCCAAAGACGAAACTGTCTCAGACATAGTTTGTCATTTGCTATTCACATGATAAAACAAATAACATCCCCTCCCCCCAAAAAACTTCCATCATGTAATTGTGCCCAGCACACAGGCCTGTCATAGCACTACAGAAGGTAGGAATTTTTATGAAGATTGATAAAGCACGTAAGTTCACGAAAAAGATGATCTGTCCATTTTAAGTAGTTCATGTTTACATGTACCCAACATTTTTCATACAGGAGGATCTCAGAGCATCACACCCATACCGGAGTCTAGCTATTTCTGGAATAGCACCAAAAAGATAGGTGTCAGAATGCATCACAAGCCATCAAAGAGGAAAATGTGTTGGTCAAGAACATAAGAAATGTCTCCAGCCTAGTTAAAAACCCAAAGAAGATCTTTAGTTTCCTCTCTTTTTGAGCAGTCTGAAACTGTTGAGGATGATCAGTTTTATAGAGTCAGACAAAATGGCCACATTAAAGACAGCTGGCTAAGGAATATTTCTTGTGAGGTCTATAGCGTGATCTTTAGAGGTTATTTAACAAGATGCTTGCAAAGCTTCCAGGCTGGTTACAAAACAAGCTCCAGGTCTAATAATATAGTGGATCTTTATCACTTGCCCTGTTCTTGCAAACTAGAATCAACAGGCAATTCTCTCTGTTTTATTTCATTCAATAAATTATACTTGGCTTGCTTTTCATGTTATTATGGAAGAAATAAAAATGTGTATGTGTGGGGGGGCTTCTTCTCCATTAATATTTTTGTTCTGAGAGTAGCTAGTATATACATATATTTTTTTTTTTCTGGTTTTAAGGCAGATACAGCAAGATTTACACCTGATATTTCTCTGTTAATATTTTCTAGTCTTTAGACTGTTACCTTGAAGACAAATTCAGAATACTGTGTCTTTGGAGAAACTAAGGATGGTTTGCTTTAGCAAAGCTTGGCCATGACAGTGTTTCCATTCTGTTGGACAAATTTCTTTACATTCTATTATTAATCTCTGTCTGCTGAATACACTTTTTGTTATCTCTTTTTAATCAGGATTAAAAAGGGTCCTTCTTTTAGAGGTGAAAAACCTTGACACTACGCCTGTCCTCCAGAATTGGGGTTTCCCACATTGCTATGGATAGATCAGGGGTCCAGAGCACCTTTCCTAAAGCGAGCACTTGTGCACACGTTGTCTCTGTGGGCTTGGTGTTACCTCTGCAGCACCAAGACTGACAGATGTGTTTATATCAAATATTGACTTTGTTCAGATGTGCAAACTGTCACTTACCTCCCCTCCCACCCAGCCTCTAAATGTTAAAGTTCCATTCACCTTTTCCTAGTCTCAGACTGGTATGAAGCTGTAGAAAATAAAGCATTCAGGCTGAATTGTGGGAGTTGGGAGAGAAGGAATCAACTATCTACTTCAAAGTGAAAAGACCGAAAAGACAGCAATAGTCTGAAACGGTTGTCTCAGTACAGATTTTGCAGGGAGTACATTTCTCTATTATTTCAATTATTACAACTTCCTGAATAGGTTGAAGGTCACTCATAATTCACACTTCTGCCATTTTCAGACATGCCAAATGTAGTCTATTAAGCATAAATAAAACTTCCAGTGCTTGACCAGGAAAAATAAACGGGAATTCATAACAATGAGTCCTTGTTCATCTTTTTAAAAGTAAATGATGTGTTTTGTTTCTTTCTTGTTTTCCCTCCTGTGCACTGAATTTTTCTTGTCTCAGTAGTGCAAGCATAATACTTTAAATCGATCCAAGCATAGCAAACCAGACAGCAGGTCTGGTCTGACAGATTCTAGATTTCTCTGTTTTATAAGATTATAAACAAGAACCCACATTATTACCATTTATAAATACAAATGGTAGCCATCATCAGTTTGAGGGAGGAATTGGTTGAACACAGGCTCTGACAGTATAAAAGAGAAATAATCTGAAAGTCTTTTATAGCCTATTACCTTTCCTATCAGAATGCTTATAGTGTCCATATTTTCTTTGGTGACTGTCCTTTTGGGCTTAAATTACAAAAGAAAATGAATATTTAATAAAGTGTGATTAATTTCAGTTCCAACTGTACATAAAAAATTGTTATATACAACATATATTACATGTAATATGTAATTTATAAAATATATAACTTTTATGATATATAATTAGAAAAATCATATGCCATTAAATATTAATTTATATTAATACAAGAAATCACTGATTTTAAAAAGTTTCCTCAAACATATACTTCATCACATTTGTAAATCACGTATAAAATATATAACATATCCAAGCACATATATTCTTATATATATAAAATTGTATTAAAATATAACTTTTGGCTGTCTAAATTTGCTAAATCAAGTCCACATCGCCACTGCCTTTTACCTTTAGCTTAGCCTTAACTGAACAGATATACTTTTGACATTTGGAACCATTACAAGGTTTGATTAAAACAAATTAGGAATAATAGTTATTTTTAGAGTAATTCCTATATACATGTATAATGTTATATTTATGCCTTAAATTGTGAATTTCACCAGTAGTAAAAGTGAACAAATTGGGAGATTTCAAGTTTTATCTTCAAATATATGAATGATTTAGAATTTTTAAAAAACATATAAAGAAATTCCACTAGTGTGTTTTTTTAGCAAGTTTTAAAAATATAAGAATACATAAAGATCTGTTAAAACATTTACCATAATATTTATTCTTATAAAGTATTCAGAGATCAGATATAATATCCATACTTAGAAGGATAAAGATAAAAAGCTCTCTGGAAAGATTAAAAAGAGTCCAGCAAGATATTGGGAAAATTATATTTTTTCTGTGATAAAATGAAAAGACCATCTTAACTTTCAAAAGTTTCTATGAGTTAGGTCATGTTAATAACATGTTGTATTTATGCCATTTGGTGTATTAGCTACCAAAAAGAAAAGTCTAAAGGCGTTAACATAGTTTTAAAATGTTTATCATGACTCTTAAAAAATGGAATTCTCATATAATCCTCTTTCTTTAGACTGTAAGTCCCTATTCTTCTATTTTTCACCTTATAATGGGAAGAGTTGTTTCCCTTCTTAAAGAGCATTCTGAGAGAAACCCAGCAAAATAATAAATCAACAACCCTTTTATATCCATTCCAACTTTTTCTAAGTGTTTGAGACTTTTGAGCCCCTCTTTAAATACTTGAGTTGAATTCATCACAGAATCCCAGATCCAAGACGTTTTTATTTTGGTTCCAGATAGCTTTTTCCATAAAACCCCCTGATGGAAGAGACCTGTTAACTCTTTTATGGAATTTAACAGAGGAATTGATTCCCTTCCATTTTTCTCAAACACAAAGCACAGAGAGGCTATGTTAGTAATATCTCTGCTCCTGGTCCCTAACTCAGATGACCTATAGTTCATAGGGCTGCAATATAGTTGAAGTTTTGAGAATATACTGATTTTAAAGATGTTTTAATTATATTTTTATAAGCATGGTCGAACATACTTAATAGACAAACCTGCGGGAGAAACTGCATAAAGCACTTAGGTTTTTAATTATATTTTTTTATTTGCCTAAAGACCTATTTTATAACATAAAAACATAGATGTGATATTTTATTTTCTGAAAGGCTTGATTCCACCAGCATTACATTCCATTTTCCCCCCACATAATTGTTTTGAGGCAAGAAATTGTCATTATGTTTTCATTTAAACTACTCCTCTCACTTCCCAAATGCCTGTTGGTATATTATTATTGCTAGGACGTAAACCAACTTTATATGTGGACATCTCTGAATTCAAGTATTCAAATTATACTTTGGGGCCACTGTAATTATAAGAGGAAAGACATAATTTTACTTAAGTCTCTTTAAGATCTAAAGACATGAGATATGATGAAATGGCAAGTGGTAGCAACACCTTGAAAAAAAGCGCTGGATTTCTAAGGGTGGTAGATGGGATTTCAAGCACATTCTTATATGATATGAGGAAGCATGCCCAGAATCTGCCCTCATTAGGGCAGGCTCTTGCCAGATCTTTTCAAACCTCAGTTTCATGAGCACCATAAAAATTCACTTAAAATCGAAAAGAACACCCTGAAGTTAAAACCCACGCTGCCTAGCCTTGCCTTTCGTGGCCTGGAATGTCACCTTTTACCTCCAGTAAATAAAGCCAAAATCAACACTCTTCCGTGTCTTGTTTTTTATGCACTCAATATTCTTCGCATGACAATCTGGACACTTAAAGGGAAATTACAGTAGTGATCTATGTCCCGGCAAAGAGAATTGTCTTTCTAATATATAGTTACAACATATCCATCACTTTCTTTTGTTTCTTGGACTGTTCACATTGGATTGAATAAATCTAAAATGGAATTAAAAGAGACATGATAAATAGTGGACGCCAAAGAAATAATGATATCATAATACTTTCTTCCAGTGATCTGGCGTGTGTGTCTCTTTGCAGCATTCCCCAGCACAGACAATTGTACCATTTTACGGTCTTGCGGGATATTGTCTCTTTAACCTCACTGTTTCCGAGAAGCCACCGAAAAGTTCTAATATGTCACAATTCAAATGTCAACATGTTGTTGGAAAGGAAGCTAATAAGTTAAACCTTTGAGAGATGCCAAAAGAAGAGGTGATTCAAACTGTTGAGAGAAGTCCATTGTTTTCTAAGGGGAACTAGGACTCTAGAATGAAACAAGGTACTAACAAGCATTTAACTGGAAGGTTTAGGGAGGAAAAAAGCAAATGAACACTTTTTTTTTCTTTAACCTGGTAACTTTTTTGAGCAGTCTATTCCTCTCAGTGTACTTCCAAAGAAAGGAAAATATGAATGTTACGGTTAATAAGATACAAACTATAAAGTCTCTGGTTTTTATAGAATCAGCACATAACAAGGAGTTATTTTCCTAAGATAGTCTGGATTCTATCTATGGATAGAGATAAAGAATCTTAAGTCATATCATATTAGAGAAACATTTTAGGTCATATTACATTAGAGGAATATTTTACGTTTGGCATTATTTTCTGTAAACCAGCTTCATGTGGTTAAATTACTGTTGCGTGACAAAAAGTGATTCTATTTTGACAGGAAAGAAACTAAGCAGAAAATACTCCTCATTGAGTTATTTTTTGAATTTAACACAGTTTTGTACTCTGGTCTTTTTAAAGAAAAATAAACAATTGGAGTTTAGAGCCACCTACTGGAATGAAGAGGCACGTACTTTTGTTTAATGTCCTCTGCTTTTCAAAAGATAAACAAATAAATATAATTAAAGTTTTGCACATTTCTCTTGATCTCATAAGACATTAAATTACTCAACTTTTCTCAGTTTGAACTATTAAGTGATCCTGCAAGAAACCACAGTTAGAGCAAAGTTTTCTCAAAATAGATCCTTCCCTTTTCTTAGCAGGGTATGCCAATTTGTGTTATAGGATTTTTCACCCTATTGCATTGAGACTGAGCAGAATTGAATCCCTGGTTTTGTTGTTGTGATTGTTACTTTTGCTGGAATTTGTATGTGTGTATGTGTCTGTATGTGACTGTAATTATTCTCATTTAAGAATTTTTGTTTAATACATAATCTTAGAATTAAAAATTAAAAACCTTTTGTGTTAAAATGAAAAAGCACCTTAAACATTTTCATGATTAAGTCGTTTTTATATTGAGATATAATTGATATATCCATTATATTAGTTTCAGGTATGCAACATAATGATTTGATGTTTATATATGTTGCAAATCAGAACTAAATGCCTTTTACATGAAGAGACCCTGAAGCCTGGACAAGTAAATTGGGCAATGACTTACCTAAGGTCACTGAGCTGGTCAGGGAAAAGGTAGGCAGCTCTTGGAAATTATAGGTCAGGATATTTTCCATACTTGCCACACTGCTTCTAGTCAGTCATTAATGGATGTATTCAACCCTTCCTCTCATCAACATTTTGTGTGAAAGTAAGAGGAATAAGCACCACCCCCAAACCCTGGTAAAAGAATCGATTGAAAGCATAATGCTTGCTTTCAAAGAGTGGGATCAGGAGCTGGGTCATGAAGGCAGGTCCTGGATCTGTGAGTATCACTTTTGATTGATAAAAGAGGGATGCAGTGTTTAAAAAAAGAAACACTCTCTTTTAAAACTATGTTGGTTTTTTTTTTCCAGATCTTTTCATGATTCTTTATGTTGGGTCCCTCCAGACTGTTGCCTTAAAAGCACCTTATTGAGAACGTGCTACTTTTGAGAACATGTTCAAGAAGGGGCAGTAACTCTGCCCCTGCCAGCCTTTGCCCAGCCACAGCTGGATAATGCAGGGCACAGGCAACAATCAGTTGTGCATGGTTCACCAGAGTAAGGGATTCAGAGAAGGGATCATCTTTTCTCTGGTAATCTCTTCATGTCTCTTAAACATTTCACAAGGTGAATGTGACACAGCAAGCCTCACATTTAGAAAATTTGACTTGTGAAGTGGGAGTTGGAAAGATTCGTAAATTGGCATGAGAGTCCCAGCTTTCCGTTTGTCAGCAGAGGGCTAATTTTCAGTGTATAATATGGGAAGTCATAGTTCTTTTGATGAAAATTAAAAGGAATATTTTGTTAAAATATGGGAAAATGAACGGTTATCTTAGTGTACATCTTGCCCTTTCTTAACATTCACTTCTCTTTCTCTTTCCCACGTTCGTTGTCTTTTGAAGATATTTTATAGAGTAGTCGCAGACATTGCCCCAGGAGAGGAGCTCCTGCTGTTCATGAAGAGTGAAGACTATTCCCATGAAACTATGGCACCAGACATCCACGGTTAGTACCGCACATGCCGCCATCCGCACCACCCTCATTTGGAGATTGTGATGGAGCCTGTCAAAGGATCCATCACACTTGGTGTTTGTGTTTCCCTGGCTAGTCATTGTCAGCTTCAACAAATTCTGTCCCCTAGAGTGGCTATTTTCTTAGTGTGACACCTGGCTAATATTACAGTGAAGCTAAAGTAAGCAGAGGTCTTTTCTGAAATGGAGGTCAAAGGAATTTTGAATATCTGGACTGAGACATCACATAAGTAAGCCTTCTGTCAATGCCTTAGACTCTGGTGAGAGTACTTTCATGGGGCAAAAGACATTTCAGGGAGCTTGGTTTGGGGCTTTTGAAAATCTAGCAGTTGTTCCTCCCACTTAATATTCTATTACTGGAAAAAAATCTTTCTGCTTAAATCCTAGCCAGCATGATCACATGGGAGGCAGCTGTAGGGTGGGGGAAAAGTACAGATGAGGAAATTTTAGAGTCAGAGGAATTTGTATTTGTCAGGGATCCATTCTAAATCAAAGAAGGAGGCATAAAAAGGAATTTTGATAATGAGCGATGTATATTCAGATGAGAGTAAAAGGAAATTTTATTTGTATTGGTTTGTATTATTGGGATGAACATTTAATATTTTTTTTCCTGTTTCTCTCTCCTAATACAATGGGACTTCATTCAGCATAGTCTAGTGGTGTCTTTGGAGAGTTTCATAGTTGGAGGTATCAGTAGGAAGGGGTACCCATCCCAGCTTACCTGAGAGGTCGGTTTGGGGCTGGTTTGGTCAGTTTCCCATTTGTCTGGCATTGCCAACAGGAGAACCTTAGCTTCAGCTTCTGCATCTCCTGTGAAAGAAGCTACCACTATTGGCTGACTCATTAGTTGAACATTTTTTACTTTGGCCAAGCTGCATTCTGCCTCTTTGTAAATTTATACCAGTTGCATTTCGGGGAGCCTTTTGGAAATTATTTTCCTCTTAAAAAACTGTAACAAGTAAGTGGTGTCAGAAACCCAGACTTGTCAACTAGCCTGGTAGAGTTTGAGCCTGAATGGGGAACCTGACCCAGTGGAAAAGGGCTCTTTGACAGAAAGGACTGCTTAGATGATAAAAATGAATATAATTTGGGCTTTTTCTGTTATGAGGAAACTTTAATCAGTGAATGTTTGCTCTCAAAAGGTTTTCAAATAATTATTTTTTGAAATAAAAATACTTAGTGTACTATTCTGAAAAGTATAAACAGAGGTGACTGTTTTTCTTTTAGGGCTACATTTCATGAATTACCTGTGTTTACGATACTCTTGAACGCATCCATTGCTTTTTATTTTCGATGTGTGATATCCATATCCATACGTATACCAGATACATTATATAATGTCTATAATGTTTAAATGGTGATTTGTATTTCATACTCCTAGGAGTTAATGTTTCTTAGGACAGAAAATAAAATACATGCTTTGTACACATACTGAATGCTAGATATTATCGGCTCTTCATTGTCCTTTGTAGTCTTTTAGACATAGAGCATAGACATAAAGTCTTATTTCCATTATACAGATAGGGGAATAAGGCCACATAAGACTACATAAATTGGCTAGAAAGTGGTAGAGTCAGCATTGAAACCAAGGTCTTGCCATCTCTAAATCCTATGTCTTTTCATGTATTATGTGGCCTGGAGGCTGTTTGTGTTCAGACTGCTGGCTGAGGTCCTAAAGTTAGATCTTAAACATGTGAATAGTGTCACAAACTATAAGAAATATTTCCATTACCTAGTTGATGTTATTGAGAAACCCGTCTTACAGCTGAGGTGATTTATTTTCGAACACCTCCCTCTTCTTTAACCAAGTCCAAAACTGACAAACCCCACTGAATCTACATACTAATTTCTTTACCTTTCTGGCCCCTGTGTTATTGGTTTAGTTTAATCTAAACCAGTATTGTGGTGGATTATAGCAATGATGACCCATGTGATCGCTCTGCTTGGCTTTTCAGGCTGCAGTGGGGTGTTCCATCTTTCAGTGGCTTTCTGTACTTTCTTGCTGCTGCTGCTGGTGCTCAGTTGCTTCAGTTGTCTTAGCATGAACCTAAAAAGCCCCTAGGAACCTGCTACCCTCGCGAACTTCATTTCCCACTCCTCCCCTACATGCATCCTATAAACCTGTCACACTTCACTACAGCTTTGCCTTTCTATGAGCTTGCATTTTTTTGCTCTTTCTTGCCTTAATTGGTCCATGCTATTCCGTCCCTCAACCTGCTCCACTCAGCTGAGTTTTCCTCATTACAAAGTCTTTTCTAAACCTCTGTCCCCCAGGATGGATGGATTTGGCACATTCCTCTGGGCTCCCTTAGTTCCTGTGCATGGACCTGTCATAAAATGTATCATACTATTTGTTCTCATGTGTATCCCCTTGGCTTGCTAAGGTATCCCTTCCCTAACAAAACGACTCACATCTGGTAGGTGACTAAAGTATTCCCTCAAAGACGTTCAGTCAATGAGTAACTGGCTATAGGTCCTGGCCGTAGATCTGCAACACGGATTGTGTATCCTGTCGTTCGTTGTCCTCTGTGTCTTTCAGCATTGTGAGCTGTTGGCAGGACTTCTGTGATTGTACCGGTGTGATCAGTGCATAGCATTTATAGCCTCCTGAGTGGGCTAAAAGCTATGCCAGTGGAAAGAACAGAAACAAGGCTGTCACTACCTGACACTCTATCACCTTGTTATCTCTAGTCTCCCACTATTACCATGTATTTATCTTACTGATTTAAAGTGTAAATTCATGATATGTTGGCTCTTTAGCAAAGCCATGCCAATTAGCACTGACCCTGGGGGAACATAAATGAGCCTAGAAAAGTGCTAAAATCATGCCATGTCCCATTATAAGAAATGATGAACGTTAAAGCATTTCCAAGTTTATTGATGTTAGCCAGGCTTAAGTAAGGCTCAGACAGAGACTCTCCTACATCCCCTACAGGTAACATGGCACTGTGAGAAGGGTATGGGACAGAAACAGTTCAAAGTTTGACATAATTACTCAGCTCTATAATTCTTGATTTGTTACTGAACTTGCTGAGCTTCAGTACTCTCATCGGAAAGCTGGGAAACAAATCTGATATGTAATTCCTCAAGGTCAAGTTTTAGGAAAATCAATAATCCATGAACAGGTTTGAGGTCATAATGATGCTCGGTAAACGGTCATTATGACTTTATATGTCCTGAGAATATTAAAACCTGGAAGGGTTTCATCATAAAGTTTTATCTGATAAGAAGACTATCTGGGCTCCCCAGTGATCGCTTCTGTTACAGTTCTAGGCTCTGTGCTGGCTTCTCTACATTTATTCTTTCTAATCCATGTTAAAATGGGAGTGGTGCAAAGGACAACCCAATAGTTTATATTATGTCTTTCACAATTCGATAAGAACTCCTGGTTTGTGGCAGTGCTTCCTGATCGCCTAGTTCTGATAACACCGGAATTATTTCCACAGAAGAA
Organism: Budorcas taxicolor; assembly: GCF_023091745.1. Lineage (NCBI taxonomy): Eukaryota > Metazoa > Chordata > Mammalia > Artiodactyla > Bovidae > Budorcas > Budorcas taxicolor. Next base: position 162,476,115 of record NC_068910.1, read on the forward strand.
CGGCAATACCGCTGTGAGGACTGTGACCAGCTCTTTGAGTCCAAGGCCGAGCTAGCAGATCACCAGAAGTTCCCATGCAGCACTCCCCATTCGGCTTTCTCAATGGTAGAAGAGGACTTCCAACAAAAGCTTGAGAGTGAAAATGATCTCCGAGAGATACATGCGATTCAGGAGTGTAAGGAATGTGATCAAGTGTTTCCCGATTTGCAAAGGTTAGACATGGCATGCTCCACTACCAGAACGTGTTTGTTTACTCTGAAGTACAATGTTGTTTATGCTCAATTTTCAGAATTGGTGCAGATGGGAAATCTGAAACAACAATGAACTGGAAAAATGTATTAGTCACAGGTTTGGAAGTCATTTTCCCCTGTAAATTCTCACCTGTAAAATGTTTGCAGTGAAGTTGGAATTAGTTATTTTGATGCCAGAGAGAAAATAATATGTTTACTATTATTATTTATGGAATGTAATTGGCAGCTGAAAGTTTAACATTAGAGTAAAACGTAACTTATTGGATGAGTCAAGAGTAGAGGAGGCAACAGTGATGCTGATTAATCTAATTATAGATACTGAACAGTAAAGCTACTTTCTAGAAACATTTAGATGATAAAAAAGAAACTTCTGATACTTAAGAAAAGCTAGATGGTCTTTCGATAGATCACTGTAATCTGTGGATTTAATTTCTACTATTTATCTAAATTGCACATATAAAAGAATAACAGAAACATGCCCAGTGAAGAAAATGTTGAATTGTCTTAAAGGGAAGAAAAAAATAAACAAGATCTAAATGAAATAATTCTTTGATACATATTTTTAACAAAACAGAAATCACATTTCAATGACATATTAACTTTTTATAGCCCTTTGAATTTAATTCAGGAACAATTGTTTGGTTTGTTTTTTTTTTTTCTATTAAAGAAAATAACAACCCTTGTTGTTGTTTAGTCACTAAGTCATGTCCAATTCTGTATGACCCCATCACAGCACATGTCCTAAATATATTGTGTCCAAATTAAAAGCCAAAATGAAATCACTGAATACCAACAGGTGAGAAAAGTATTTATACTGTAAAGCCATATCTCTGATGTCAAAGGGTAAGTATATTTCCTTCTATTTTGTTATCAAAAGTATTGGACAGCATTATAAAACAAAAACTGACAGCCTCAACACTAAAATATTGTGTGTAGCAATACTTCTTAGGTGGAGAAACCTTCTTACTCTGGGTGTAAGATTAAGCCTAAGTCAATCCTACTTTATGCCAAAACCAACTGTCAATTTAGTTCTTTCATTCAAACATTCAGTAGCAAACAATAAAGAAACCTAATTATCTGGCGTTGGGTGAACTCTCAAAACTCACTTCTTGGTAGCTCAGCCAGATGGATATATCATGTCACTATGCAACCTGATACTGATCATCCAAGTGATAATTTGGGTTATATAATTTAGCTGGTGCAGAACCTACATGCCCTGAATATTTTCCACTTTACTGAATCTGATATTGTTGCTTTATATGTTAAGCAAATGAGAATTCCTTTCTTGATATGGTATATTATTCTTTTCTGTATCTTTTGTGTAAGATATTGAGAAAGGAATGTATGCTAAGTTGCTTTAGTCGTATCCAACCCTTTGCAACGCTATGGACTATAGCCCATCAGGCTCCTATGTCGCTGGCAAGAATACTGGCAAGATTTTCAAGGCAAGAATACTGGATTGGGTTGCCATGCCCTCCTCCAGGGGAATCTTCCTAGCCCAGGGTTCAAACCAACAAGTCTTATGTCTCCTGCATTAGTAGGAGGTTTGTTTACCACTAGTGTCATCTGGGCAGCCCACCCTCCAAAAAAGGGGGGCAAGAAACAAAGGTTGATATGCATGCAAAAGATGGAAAGAACTCAGAAGGCTAAGCCAAGCTCTATAAATTGGGGTAAAATTCTTTGAAAGTGAAGCTTCATTAATGACTGACTGTATACTTTTATGTTTATGAAAGGAGTGAAAAGAAGCTTTTGTAAGAACCACTTGCCTTTTTCTTTTCTATCACTGATTAGCTGATAGTTGATAATGATCAGGGAGCAATATGGGTTTTATGCGGGATTAGAAGAAACAAGGAAAAGAAAATTTGCCTTACTTTGCTGTCATTTCCCCCTTTTGTGTTGTGTACTATCTCTGCTTCTTTTTTGTTTTTACATTTTTATTGTATTTTACTTTTATTTTTAATGTTTTTTATTGTGGTGAAGGGGCTTCCCAGGTGGCTCAGTGGTAAAGAATCTACTTGCCAATGCAGGAGATGCAGGAGACGTGGATTTGATCCCTGGGTCCGGAAGATCCTCTGGAGAAGGAAATGGCAACCCACTCCATTATTATTGCCTGAAAAATCTCATAGACAAAGGAGCCTGGCAGGCTACAGCCCAGAGGGTTGCCAAGAGTCAGAATCAACTGAGCATGCACGCATTGTGGTAAAAGTCGCATAATATAAAACATGCTCTTTTAACCATAGTTAACTGTATAGTTAAGTGGCACTAAGTACATTTCTACGGTTGTGCATCTCTCGCCATCATCCCATCTCCTGAATTTTTCGCCTTCTTAAACTGAAACTCTGTCCCCATTAAATACTAGTTTCCCATCCCTCCCTCCAACCCACCCACCACCTGGTCCCTGGCTCCTACCAATGTATGTTTTGACTCTATGAATTTAGCTATTCTTGGTATCTCGCATAATTGATATCAAACAGTATTTGTCCACCCCTAATGTATATTGCGGAGAAGGCAATGGCAACCCACTCCTGTACTCTTGCCTGGAGACTCTCATGGACGGAGGGGCCTGGAGGGCTGCAGTTCATGGGGTTGCGAAGAGTCGGACACGACTGAGCGACTTCACTTTCACTTTTCACTTTCATGCATTGAAGAAGGAAATGGCAACCCACTCCAGAGTTCTTGCCTGGAGAATCTCAGGGATGGGGGAGCCTGGTAGGCTGCCATCTATGGGATCACACAGAGCAATGTATACTGGAATACACTTTAAAGGTTAACTTAATATTTGTCTTAAAACAATATCATACTCTTGGAGTTAGGAGACAGGAAATATCTCAATGTACAGGGCATTCTTTTACCACTAGGTTTCAAAGTTTATGATTTAAGAACATTGGAATACAATACATGGCATGAAATGACAGGCCCTGTTAGTTTGCTAAAGACGATAGTAAGAACAGCAATCACACAACGATTTTGGAAGATGTCCCTGACTCAATTCAATGTTAACTGCCATTGCTAATATCTTTCTGTTAACTCTCTGATTAACATTTCAGCTTGTGTAACAAACAGAGGATTACATATTGTAGATAAAGATAGGGCCATTCTTGTGACTCCACACACCTGTACTCTCCTGGTACTTTTTGTTCACAGAGATATAGCTGTTGGTGCTCAGATAGAATAGCATTACCAAGTTGACTGACTCATAGGGCAGGAAAAATAAGTTCATGTGCCAATATGAATAGAATTGGAAGGAGGAAACTGAGAAAGAGAATAATATGGAAACGTGTTTCTAATTTGTCAAGATACGAGAAAGGGCATTTCATTTTTTTTTTCACATACATTGCGATGCACACAATGTATACAGCCACTGGATAAATATTCTAGGCATACAGAAGTGGTGATTCTCAAACCTAGAGTGTTCATCTCACAGAAAAATAAAACATGGGGAAGAAACAGTGCTTGCATGCATGATACATTTTTTTTTAAATACCTTTTTATTATGAAAGTTTTCAAATACCCACAAAACTAGAGAGGATGGTAGTGTACTCAGGTTCAATAATTGTCACACAAAACCAGTCTTATCTCAGCTATACTCATTTTGGTTTATTGAAACAAATCCTGGACATTATGTCATTTTATTTATAAATAGCTCAGTGTGTGTCTGTGGAAAAGATGTAACACATAAGTTCACTTTAAAAATAATGGTTCCTTATTTCTATCAAATATTCACTGATCAAATTCCCCCAGTTATTTTATTATTTTTAGAGTTTGTTTTGCTTACATTAAGATCAAAATAAGGTCCATCGTTGCAATTGGTTTGTGTCTCTCTTATTTCTTAATTTAAAGGTTTCCCCAGTCAAAGTCAGTAAGTCCCTCTTTCTCATTATAGTTTATATATAGAAGAAATTGAGTGTTTTTTCCTGTAGCATTTCCTCCTGGCTGTATTCTACTAGTTATATCCCCTTGGTATTTTTTGGTCATCTTTATCCATCCCCTCTATTTCCTGTATACTCATAGTTACATCCCAAGCTATGATCAGATTTAGGCTCAGTGTTTTAGGAAGAATACCTCATTGGTACTATCATTTATTTCCATTAGGAGGCATATAATGGATTGCCTAGATTAATTAATTCTTTAGGTGCTGCAAAATGAATGTGTTCTAATTCCCCTGTTGTTTCAGTATTTACTGTCTGGATTAACTCTATGCAGAGAAACTCCCCCTCCTTGATTATTTGCTCCCCCTGAAGTACAGTTCAGATAGGAAAGCCGAGATATATGCATGAGTTTCCCCCTTTACTTACTAGTTTTCAGAGCAATGATTTGGCTTCTCAGCATCTTCCCAGGGTAACTGGTGAAGTTTCATTTTTTGTGTTTTTAAGTATTATTATCATTAAAAGATGAGATCATTATTCTTAGTGATGCTTAAATTTCCCCATCTTTAGGCAATAGGTGTCTCTTCAGATTGGCAACCTAGGTTTTTTTTTTTTTTATTTTTTTTGCCATGATCTGTAACTTTCTTGCTTTTTTCCTTGACAAGATGTTGAAGCCCATCTTGTGTATTTCATGCATCAAATTTGAAAAGGGACATTTCTCTAAGGAGTTCTGGTTACCTTATTTGGGAGTAATATCCTAATGTGTTATATGTATGTATTTAATTAACAAAAATGTTGCCAGTATCTTCTGAATATCACAGTAACCCATTATCTATAATATTTAATTTTCATTATATTCATGCAGCTTTTGTATTCAAATTTTAGTGAGACAGGGGAACATTTGAGAAGGTAAAATATTTTAAGTTTTAAAACAGAGACGTTATACTTGTGAGAAAATTCTAACCCTGTTTTTCTTTGGAGAGACTTTACAAGTGCATCTGCTTACAGTATGATATACTTTTCTTTCCTCCCTATTTCATAGGCTGTATATATATATATATATATATATATATATATATATATATATGACCTTAGGTTATAAGATATGTGCATATATATTCTCTCTAGGTAATGTTTCCATCAGTGTCTATATCTACTTTTATATTGTTGTCCAGTTGCTCAGTTGTGTCCCACTCTTTGCCACCCCATGAACTGCAGCACTCCAGGCCTCCCTGTCCTTCACCATCTCCCGCAGTTTGCCCAAGTTCATGTCCATTTCATCGAAGATGCCATCCAACCTTATCTATGCACTTGTATATTTATTCATCGGTCTGTAAGCGACCATCTATTATATTGGTTGTATTAAGAAGTGGCTTGTTGAATAGATAGATCACTTACAGTCCACTTTCCCGTTGGTAATATAGGTAGGAATAAAAGTGCCTTTGTCAATGTAAGAGTTGTATACGTTAGATAGGATAGTTTCCTGCATATTCTTAAGCAATCTCTTAACGTTTTCGGTTTGAATGTTTGTGTTTGAATTAAGTGGGTAACAGCAGTACGTGTTGCAGTTAGAATTGTGTAATGAATCCAGAACTGGACAAACAGCTAGTTGTTTATCATGCCCCTAAATTGGCACCTAATCCCTGCTAGCTGAATCAGATTTATTTTTTTAACAACAGGGGCACTTCTCTGAATTGCTGAGAAGCACAGTCCAAGGAATATAAGATGTACTTTTGTCTGTTGCAAGCCTGTTTCCTCTGTTTCTTCCCTGCCTCGACTCTTTTCCCTCTTCTTTCTTTAATTGCCAGTTGGATTAGTAAGAAAATGACTTTCTGTTTATTAATGTGTTCTTAGTCACCATGTCCTGTTAAATCAATTGTTCTCTTAACAGCTTGGAGAAACACATGTTGTCACATACTGAAGAGAGGGAATACAAGTGCGATCAGTGTCCCAAGGCGTTTAACTGGAAGTCCAATTTAATTCGCCACCAGATGTCACATGATAGTGGAAAGCACTATGAATGTGAGAACTGCGCCAAGGTACAGTGAACTTGCAGACTGCTTGGCCTCTCTCTGTCGTCCTGCTCTCTCCTAATCCATCATTTGCTGCGATATGTAAAAGCAAGCCGTGAGAAGGGAAGCTATAAATATCTTGAGAAAAGAGACTGAGTGTTGTATGCTACAAGGCATTAGTACAGTGTACAAAAACACTTAGTGGGTACCCTTTTATTTTTGTAAGGGAGGAAGTAAGGCTTAATGGTGAGTTCCAGAACTAGGTGTCAGACATCCTTGGTAAATTCCTTGTTCCGCTACTGGCTTTCCAGAGTGGGGTTGTTTTATAGCTTTATGGAGAATGAAAATTTTATCCAATGCACATTACTGATTTCTTCTAATAGCAATTTGTGTGGAAGTTACATACAGTTTCTGAATGCGTAGTCAGAAAGAATGGGAGACTCCTATACTTGCAGATTTTTCCACCCAAGTCCCCACTATAAGTTATGACTTGGTTCTAATTAAAAGTGGAGTTCCTTAGTGACCTGGGCTGAACAATATAAGAGCGAATTGAAAGCACTTCCCCTTGACCATTACTCTTAACTATGGGAACAGCAATTCACATCATTAAATTTTCACGTTCCTCAATTAACTAAAAGATGTCCTGGTGTCATGAGAATTGATTTCTTTCTTCAAAAAATTTTCATGATATTTGAATATCTTTTCTTATGTGGAAATTGTGACATTTGACATTATCTTTAGATGTATTTTGCTTCCAGATGTGTGGGTAGCTTTTTGTTTTCCCTATTTTTTTTTTTTGTTTGTTTGTTTTTTAGTACAATGTCCAAAAGAACCATTTTAGTTTAATGGTTACTTAATAAAACACAGTGTTAGAATTTAACTCCTAAGGGAACTCCTTGAGTAGATTTGGGACACTTTAGGCAAAATCCATCCAATTTTGTACATCTTTGTTTAAAGGATGGAAATAGTACATCATTTAAAATAATATCATGGTTTGTATTTTACTATTCAATTCCATTCACTCTAAATAGGATTAAGAAGACCTTGAGTATGCTTTAATAATGTCATTAATTATTTTGTTCAACTGATACTAATGGATACTTGTGCTAAGTCTACAGAGCTGAATAATTTACAGTCCTGACCCTCGAGAGGCTCACACTTTGGAAATATGACCTTCTTTTGGTCTTTGGGGAAAACCAACAAAAACTAAACAGACACACACAATCCCTTCTTGAGTCATTCCTGGTCTTCTTTCTTGTGTCCTAGGATTAAGTTTCTTGATTAATCAGTACTCATTTCCTAGCAGGTTTTCACGGACCCTAGCAACCTTCAGCGGCACATCCGCTCTCAGCATGTTGGTGCCCGGGCCCACGCGTGCCCCGAGTGTGGCAAAACGTTTGCCACTTCGTCGGGCCTCAAACAACACAAGCACATCCACAGCAGTGTGAAGCCCTTTATCTGTAAGTTTTCAACACTCCAGCCCCCTTTCCTGCATCTGTCTCTCATCCGAAAAGCTCTGTGACCAGGACAGTGAGCCCTGCGTGGCCCTGAATGAGGGGGCCTCTGCATTAGCAATTTACGGTCTCATCCAGTCAGGCTATTTTCTATGATGAGAAAATCTTTTATAACCAGATCTATGGTATTTTGCCTATGATCCCTGGGCTGTTTTCTTTTAGATGGGAATTAGTAACAGGTAGAGAAAAGACACATTGTTAAATAATGTGAAGGAAGCCCCCCAGGTTGTGAGATTTGTCCTATTGGAAATGTGTGTGGTTTGTAAAACAGCAAATCACAGATACACTAGACAAAATGAAGTGAGAAAAACCTGTTCTGGGTCAGAAAGAGCTAGAAGAACCTCACCTGGCAAGTAGGTTTAGGGCTGTGTGTGGGGGGCGGGGGGATAGGGGGAATAAAAGACCCTTTAATCTACCCTTTGTTGTTGATCATAGGATGCACATCAGTAGTTCTCAGTTACTTGAAAAGCAGAACACTTTTACTTTGATGCTAGACATGTTGCGTCTCTAACCCCATGCACTCAAGCAAATTTACAGACAGTGTATTTTCAGGGGCCATTCAATCTGACCACCTACCTAGAATATCCCTGTAACCAAGGGCTTCGGGACAGGTCCACCTCAGCCCTCTTTTGCTTCTTCTCTTGTCCACCCGCCCCTGTTCTTTGTATTGTGCTGAAATGTTTCATATGGAGAATCAGTTGTTCTCAGTCCATCTGGGCAACAACTCTGGGCTTCTCCATGGCTCAGCGGGGCATAGAAACATAGTGACTCACTGAGCTGTTACAAACTTCAGCACAGATTTTGGATCCAGATAAGCACAGAACTGGATGAAGCATACTCAGGACTTGGGAATCCTTGCAAAACAGTTTTTCTGACAGCTACTTGATGGTTTGTAGTAGGTATATGAGACACTACTACAGGACCTGATGGAAAAAAAACCTAGCTTTCAGTGCCAACATGGAGATGCCAGAGACTAACATGCCTCCTTTTTGCCTTTGCACAGCTCTCTTTTGTGTTTCCAAGCCCCATGAGAGCTTTCCTTTCCCTTTCCAGCTTACGCTAGCATCCCGTTTTGCTCATATGTTCTTCTGTTCCCTGGGTGGATTGAAAAGGACTAACAGAGAAACAAAAGGGTGCTCTATTCTCTCTTGAGGAAGCTCTGTTGAAAGTCATGGGAAATAAAATATACAATGGAAATTTTAGACTTCTTGTCTCAAAAAGACATTCCTGACTCTAGGTCGTAATGCCCTAAAAATGTACTTACAAGTACTGCAGGCATACATAATTCATTTACTTCTGATTTTTCAGAAATACATTTTGATACATTTATGTTTTGGTGGGAAATAGAGAGGAATTGATCACATGAATTATCATCACCTATTTAATGCTTTCACTACTATTTAAAAGTCAAAAAATAGAAATTCCTATCATCTAAGATCCTGGGATATGGAATTTTAATTGTGTTGAAGTCAAGTGTTTCACTTTAAAACACGATAGGGTATCCTTTCCCAATCAGATTGTGCAGACCTATTTCCCATGACTGTATTTTCAGTAATTATTGGTAAATTTAAATAGCAGATGGCATTCTTCAAATATAAAATCTGACAGAGGACCATGGGGTAATTATGAATAATAGCCATGTAATTTCAGAACAAAAGAGGAGTTGGTGTGGAGACTTTGGAGTGGAGGAGGTTCACCTAGAGTTGATATCTGTTTCTCACCAGAAGGCCACACACCACGCTTTACCCCCACTGGTGTGTTTATGGCAACTGTCTCTTATTACAGTGTACCGCCAAGCTTGAGCCCAGAGTCACCAGCGCTAAGGTAATTACTCACTGCCTTTACAGAAACCTCCAGCCTTCCCAAATAGAAACCACATGCTCTAATAGGCTGAATATATTCAAAATACCTCTTAATTTGTTTAATAAGTAGAAAAATGCAATGTTAACTGCTGGCTAATTCCTTATTACTGAGAAAATTACAGTACAGCATAGACTTCAGCATCAGTCGAGCCCCTTACCTGCAGGCTTGGTGGTTTGTGGTGGGCCAGGCTTGGCCTTCGAGTGAGAAAAACAAAGCCTCTGCTGATGGAGACATCCCAGATTAGCTAAGTTCTGGAGACCTGATAGAAACACTGTCAGTGTGATAGAGCCTCCAACCAGGAAAGTCAGATGCACCTTTTGTTACTCCCATATAGAGGAACTCTTGATTTTCTGAAACCTCTCTCACTGTTAGAAAGAAGTGTAGAGAGCAATATTTCTTTGCCAAAATATTACAAACCTTTCAAAACCTTACACCTTGTTTGAACACCCGTCAGGATATTTTCTCAATGACTTTTAATGGCCCAGAGGAGGGGTGTCACTTTCGTAATGAGTGCACGTTTAGAATTCCATCAACATTTTGTTTACTATTTCTTGTTATTTCTCATAGCTGAATTAGTATAACTAGTAAAAGTCTCATGTTTCTACCCTCTAGTTCATATGGTTTTAATTATTATATCAAAGAATTTAAATAGTATGTGTATTTATTGTATATGGTTAACTAGTATATCTTTTTAAAGCAGACTCTGTTGAATATTCCAGTAGAATGACTTGAAAAGAAATAACTCACGTTTTCTCTTCCCGTTAAAATGCATGTTTTAGTCTCTACAGTGTCATGAATCATCCCACAGCTGAAAGCTCCTGTAATGTTACTAAGCACAATTTATATGTGTAGCAATGCATTTTAATTGTTAGTAGTAAAAGAAATAGATATGGAATCACTTGGTACTTCCTGTTTGGTGGTGTGGGGGATAACTGAAGTTCCAGATGAATTTTGCATGACTGAAGGTTCATAAAATCTTCTTTGAATTTTTTTTTTTTAGTTGTTATTATTTTGACTTAGGAGTTTAAAGGCAGTCATCACATGAAAGAAATAAATGTTGTGTTTTACCTTCAATTTGATTTCTTTTATTTGTTTCAACAATTATTAACGAGGCATATCATGTTTCTGCATGGATTAATGTGAACAGAAGCATGAAAGTAAGCTCACACATAAAGGGGACTCATCTTTAGTAAACTAACGTAAAAATGTGATGCTTGGGAAATGGATACTATAATCTTGCCGGACTGTGGAGTGAGTGGGATTCCTACATAGCAAAGGAGCTATTAAGGGTCAAGGAGTTTGGTCTTAAAATATATTTAGATCTGTTCAGACATATATGAGGAAGAAGATGTTCTACTTTTTTGGCAAATTCTGGGGGAAGAGGGTTTTTCCAGCCGCACCCACTACTGTGCCCTGATTGGATCCGAGCATGCCATGCACTCTCCCCTGCTTGCCGTAGCTGGCAGTACCGCATACAAGTCAAGCCCCAAGATAACCCGTGAAGATATGACAACAAGTGGACATGTTTCCCAAGGACGGGGTTGCATAAATGCAGGAAGGTTAGCACAACCACTGGTGTGAGGGGAAGTCGGAGGACGTGCTCATAGTTCATGGGAACCAGCAATGCAGGATGGGCTACATTCAATTTAGTTTCCTTTGCAGGCTTAAAATAGCGCCATTGTAAATTATGTCAGTCTTTCTCAAATCATGAAAATGATTGTTAAAAATGCCTCAGAATACACAATGTGCATTGTTGTGTGGCTTTGATGTGTGAATGATGAGAGCATATGATATAATACAAATTAAATAATGGTAGAGCAGTCACAGGCTTTTTCCCCGAGGGAAGAGGGAATAAAGGTGAAGTTTCTGGGGGAGGGGAAGGCTGTTTTCTTTTGTGTTGGTGCTTACAATATAGAAATCTATAAATGGTCTAAAATTTTAAAGGGATTCCTGTTCTGTTTCATGTTTAGCAGATCTTAAGAATTTACGTTGTAAAGATTCTGCTGGTGTCGTCATTGGGTTGGGAAATCAGTGCATGCTGGAATTTGACTTTTTAATAAATATTTGAATACACAAATATGATGCAAAATGTGATGTAGTGGGGGTGACAAATATTTATATCTATTTATATGAAATATTTGTGCTGTCTCAAGACATTTGTCAGGTTGGATGCCTTGCTTTGGAATCTAGTGAAATGGGGTTTTCTGTGTTTGGAGCACCACTTTGGTGCCTCCAACGTCTTTTCCTGGCTTCCTAATTGAAATTTGGGGTAAACCACTTGTAATACTTGCTAAATTCAGAAGCAATTGCCATAAAGCCTGAGATTCTTTTTTGTTGTTTGCACACAGGTGAGGTCTGCCATAAATCCTATACTCAGTTTTCAAACCTTTGTCGTCATAAGCGCATGCATGCTGATTGCAGAACCCAAATCAAGTGCAAAGACTGTGGACAAATGTTCAGCACTACGTCTTCCTTAAATAAACACAGGAGGTTTTGTGAGGGCAAGAACCATTTTGCGGCAGGTGGATTTTTTGGCCAAGGCATTTCACTTCCTGGAACCCCAGCTATGGATAAAACGTCCATGGTTAATATGAGTCATGCCAACCCGGGCCTTGCTGACTATTTTGGCGCCAATAGGCATCCTGCTGGTCTTACCTTTCCAACAGCTCCTGGATTTTCTTTTAGCTTCCCTGGTCTATTTCCTTCCGGCTTGTACCACAGGCCTCCTTTGATACCTGCTAGTTCTCCTGTTAAAGGACTGTCAAGTACTGAACAGACAAACAAAAGTCAAAGTCCCCTCATGACACATCCTCAGATACTGCCAGCTACACAGGATATTTTGAAGGCACTATCTAAACACCCACCTGTAGGGGACAATAAGCCAGTGGAGCTCCAGCCCGAGAGGTCCTCTGAAGAGAGGCCCCTTGAGAAAATCAGTGACCAGTCAGAGAGTAGTGACCTTGATGATGTCAGTACGCCAAGTGGCAGTGACCTGGAAACAACCTCGGGCTCTGATCTGGAAAGTGACATTGAAAGTGATAAAGAGAAATTTAAAGAAAATGGTAAAATGTTCAAAGACAAAGTAAGCCCTCTTCAGAATCTGGCTTCAATACATAATAAGAAAGAATACAGCAATCATTCCATTTTCTCACCATCTTTAGAGGAGCAGACTGCGGTGTCAGGAGCTGTGAATGATTCTATAAAGGCTATTGCTTCTATTGCTGAAAAATACTTTGGTTCAACAGGACTGGTGGGGCTGCAAGACAAAAAAGTTGGAGCTTTACCTTACCCTTCCATGTTTCCCCTCCCATTTTTTCCAGCATTCTCTCAATCAATGTACCCATTTCCTGATAGAGACTTGAGATCGTTACCTTTGAAAATGGAACCCCAATCACCAAGTGAAGTAAAGAAACTGCAGAAGGGAAGCTCTGAGTCTCCCTTTGATCTCACCACTAAACGCAAGGACGAGAAGCCCTTAACCCCAGTACCTGCCAAGCCTTCAGCGACCCCGGCTGCAAGCCAAGACCAGCCCCTGGATCTAAGTATGGGCAGTAGGAGTAGAGCCAGTGGGACCAAGCTGACTGAGCCTCGTAAAAACCACGTGTTTGGGGAGAAGAAAGGAGGCAACGTTGAACCAAGACCAGCATCGGATGGTTCCTTACAGCATGCTAGACCCACTCCTTTCTTTATGGACCCTATTTACAGGTAAGGGAGGTTGGGAGACCGCTAAGTGTGGACGGACAAACAAAAGGTAGTTTTTATACTCTAAAGTTATGACTTTTAACAAACCATTTTTTATTGTTGTTATAAAACAGAGTAAAGTTGTTTGATCTGGTGAATTCATTTTTTATTCAGAAAGTCAACTCATTAGGTTTGGACTTATTTTTGGATGTCTCCGAATTTGGGGTTTTGGAATAGACCCATGGAGTTCTTTCCCTTGACAATAAATTTATTTTTAAACACATTTTTTTTAAGTGGAAAATATGGGAAAGCCATATTTAAAGCAAGTTGTCAAGTGGCGGAAGAGTGAGGCTCCTGAAGGATTAATGCAAATATGTGTGGGTACTTAAATGGGTCAGATTATTTGGAATGAAATGGGACAGAGTGAGAGTTTATTCTTTATTAAGCTACCAACACAAACCTTAATGAGTGCTGGTCCTATTTTGTTTCTAAGTAAATCTCTTAGAAGCCCCCTGTAAATCAAATATTGATCACAAAAATGCTTTGTAAATGATGTGAATGATCGGCTTAAAAACACATCTGTGTTTAATGCCTGCATTATTCAATTTCCTTTGCATCCAAAATTTTTTAGGGCAGGGAAACATATGCTTACTAAAAAGCCTCTTAGGTCCAGTTCTCAGTTAACACTGGACCATTCAGAATGATTCAGTTTTTAAATACTAGTTTTCTTCAAAGTGTACAAACAACAATAACAGTGCTTGCGATGTATTTTAAATATTACTGAGCATTTTCACATTTATTTTCTCATTCAAATCATGAACATCGTTAAGAGTTAATGGAAAATGTAGACAATTTTTTATTGGACTTATTTAAGCTGGCAGTATTTGATATTTCTGCCTAATTTTTTTTTTTTAAATCAAGAGACAGTTTTGTTCAATTTCTTCATTCACAATATTTTTTTGAGCACCTATAACTTGGTAGGTACCAGAGCTGCAAAGTCTTTTCACTTCAAACTCTTTTTCTACCTTCATTACGTACATTAACCAAGAAACATTACCAGTTCATTAAGGACTGCCCCTACTTGAACATGACAAGGGGCATGGAAAAGGACAAAACAAAAATGTCTCAAAGCCATCATTACCAGGCTTGGGCACTCCCCTCACCCCACCCCCCATCCAACCAATGATTGTATTTTCTTTTATGTGGCAGTTCTTTTACAGAGAAAGAAAAAGAAGGGGGGAAAAACCAGATCTTCCATATTTTGTGTGTAGCTTATATATTACACATGGGCAGTAAGGTTGTATTTCTAACTCAGTGATATGTCTCAGCCCTTTGTGAAGATAATTTCTCAAGCTTTCTTTTTTAGACCCTCCCAATGGCAATGAACTTCCAGTTCATCCACATACCCCTTCCACTCTGCTCTGTCATCTCCCAGCCTTCCACCTGCTTCCTCTAGTATCAGTCTTCTCTCTGGTACAGTTTCAACTGAGGCTTTAGGCATCTCATTTCATCAAACTCATACAAGACCTAAACCCAGTTTTAGTGTAAGACCTGGGTTGAAATCTCAGCTTTCTCATGTCTTAAAGTTTTCTTCATCCATCAAATGGGTATAAGGGCACTGATTTCAATAAGTGAAAGAGTATATGTAAAACATAGCATATATGCAATTTCAAGAAGTCGAAGCTGCTTCTAGGCTTCCCAGGTGGCACTAGTGGTAAAGAACCCACCTGCCAATGCAGGAGGTGCAGGTGACCCAGGTTTCATCCCTGAGTCAGGAGGATTCCTTGAAGGAGGGCACAGCAACCCACTCCATTATTCCTGTCTGGAGAGTCCCAGGGACAGAGGAGCCTGGCAGGCCGCAGTCCATAGGGTTGCAGAGAGTTGGACACAGCTGAAGCGACTTAGCACAGAAGCTGCTTCTATTCAGTTTGAAACTATTTTAAAAGTATACTTATTGAATATTTTTTAAAACGAAATCACCAACAGTTGGTGAAAGAAATTAATTCAATCCACAATGTCTTTTCCTATATACTTAATAGAAAATAGAATGGCAAACATTTCTAAAGAAGAAGCACTGTATAGATAAGTTTGATAAAGTCTTTCTTTATCTTCAAAAAGCTCCTCATCCTCTTCCTACCACCCCTCTTTCACCTAACCTGTTTATCAGCAGCAGCGGCTAGCAGGGTGTGTAGTAGGCTTAGAAACTCTCCTGCTGGCATTCATAAATGTAAAAGAAATAGAATGATGATTTGTGGGAGCGCCTGATTGATAGAAAATGACTTTAATTTTCAAAGTGAACCCTCTTCACCTGCTTTTGAAATCAGCCAGCATTTTTGTCTACATTTGCAATGGAAAGGTACAAACTTGTGAGTGATGCCTCCGATTTCATGACTTCATTTTTAACATTTCCTTCTCATTATTATTAGTATTACTACTCATTGAATAGGATTTTTCCATTTTAAAAAGGACCTTCTTTCTTTGAGCACCTATAAGTGCCACGAGTATTCTTCAAGAACTGAAACAGATGTCTTTATATTTTTATTAGTGTGCTTCCCGGCAACCTACCATTTGCTTTATTGTTAGCTGTTTTAAATGTCAGCGATTATGCAGGGATTGATCTGTGAGACTGATTCTTCTCCAAAATCTAATTTTAACCTTTCAGAGTAGAGAAAAGAAAACTAACTGACCCACTTGAAGCTTTAAAAGAGAAATACTTGAGGCCTTCTCCAGGATTCTTATTTCACCCACAAGTAAGTATTTTGAATTTGAGACTTCAAGCTTGTAAACTAACTTGTTGATCCTGAAAAGCAGGTGCAATGAAATGAAAGAAATCTTGAGAACATTAGGATTTCCTATGACGCTGATGTGGAAGAACACAGGAAATTCTAGCAGAATTAAAATCCAAACTTTTTAAAGAAAAAGTAGTCAATATATATATGTAAAAATAACATGGTTTCAGTGTTAAGTTATTCTCTATTAAGTTACCTGAGCTAAAGTGTATTTTGGAGTGAGCAAAATTCAGTTAAGAAATTAAATATTGAAGTTGTCTTTCATGTTTAAAAATTTGTGATTGTAAGAAATAGATCACTGTGCGATTTGTCCCAAACTCATGAAGGTCATTCGTGTTCTTTTAGTGCTTAGATAAAAACAGGAAATGAGTCTACCTGACAAGTTGTTACCATAGAGGGTGAAGGAATTTATCTAGAGACCACTGGGCATTCCAGCAAAGTTCTGTAATTGCACAAGAATTCACCACAATACACAGAGCTATTTGCTGAATGGAGTTGTGTCCATTTATCAAAATAGTATAATTTCTCACTGCAAAGAAAATACAGAGCAGTGCTATCTAATTAGTTCATCTTTATGTCCCCACATTTTTGGTCATTTTTAAAAAACTAGTATACATATCAATTAAAGTGTGGAGAATTGTATTGAAAGAAGGAATATATAAGCATCTTGAATCTGGTTTCTTAATGATATATATTTTTTTAATTTACTGATTACTAAGGATACAAGCTCCTTATAGACAGTAAGCAATACTTTTATGAAAATGTTCGACAACAGAGTTAACTGATTTGTTCTGTTCCAATATATTCAAACCAGAACTTATGCTTCTCTGATAAAATCGGTGGAAAATTCTATGCAAGCTGTCTTACAGAAAGCTATGAAACAATTAAATTTAATCATCTTGGAATATGACTCCTCCCCCACCCCTCACCATCACCCTCTCTGCTACTGCTTCTTTCTTCATTTTTAAAAACACTTTCCCAAATTCTGGACAATAAAGTGTGAGAGCTGAAATACCATATTCTGGGTTGAGTGGAGAGACCTGTCATTGCTCAAAAATTCTCTCTGTTTTAACCTGAAACAATATATGATTTAGTATGAAAAGTGTTAGAAATATTCCAGTTAGTATTCATTTTGTGTAGAAAACTAAGGAATTTCTTAAATTATTTTCTGGAAAAGCAAGTTCTAAAACAGTAAATGTTTATCAGGTACTTATTTTCCACATTTAGACTGATCTGAATTGCACTTGTTGGTCTCGTGGACTAATAAACCTGAGCATAAAATGCATTTTTGTGTCAGATATTGTACAAAAAGTATATCTCTCTTGATAACTTTCTAATTAAATGCTTATAAGGATATTATAGTTATCCTTATAACTATAATTAAATTATATTACATTTAATTACAGTTTTAATTACAATAAATCAATTTTATATTCTAGTTATCTTTAAAATCTAGTAACTAATCATTTCAGAATCAAGTGCTGTGGGTATGTAGTTCAAGGGAGGGAAAAAAAAAGCAAGGATTCAGTGTCTTTGAATGACTCAGTCGACCTGGCTTTTAGTTTCCTTACTTATTAGATGAAGGAGTGGGTGTAAGGTCCGTATCTTCTCTGAAATTCAGAGATTTCTAGCTAGCTAAAGCAAATTTACTGATTCAGAAAATGGGGAGTTTTGTCTACTAACATCTTTACATGTGCGTGTAGCTGTTGTAAATGTAGTATATGCATATTTTAAATCAAATGATAGAAAATCTGCTGTGTTTTAATATTCTCAAAATTACTGAAGGATAGCAAAAGATGAGGCATGTGTATAGAGCTTGGGAGTATAGCAATCACCCGCTCAGATCACTGAAAATATACCTATGGGAGCACAGTGGCAGAGAGTGTCCTTCCCACACCAGAATGTCGTGTCTTGTTATATGAGACTAACTATTGCTGCATGTTGCTGTAAGAACAGTACCCAATAGTGATCAGTAAAATATTTAACACATCATATGTCATGAATACTGATCAATCAGAATAGGCTCCTGCCACTGGGGAGCTGGGTCCTGGAAGCCCTTGCTGGCCAACTGTTCATGCTTTGGTTGCTGGCTGGTGGGCTGTCTGAAGGGTCTTTGGGAGGAGGCCTGGGCAGCAGGAGGACATTCAGGGTAGTTGGGGCAAAGGCTATTTATCAATGACGACAGAAATATTTCATTATTTTGATAGCCATTGTGGCTGTTTTTGTGTGTAATGGCTGAATGTCACTGAGATACAGAGGGCATAAAGAGTGTCACCTGAGAGATGTTCAGGTCCCTCAGTTTTCGTCAAGCCTTCAGAGCAGTCTGTCCTTTCAGACTTTAGGCTTCCCTGTGGCTCAACAGATCCACCTGCAATGCAGGAGACAAAGGAGACTCAGGTTCGATCCCTGGGTCGGGAACATCCCCTGGAGTAGGAAATGGAAACCCACTCCAGTACTCTTGCCTGGAAAATCCCATGGACAGAGGAGCCTGGTGGGCTACAGTCTGTGGGGTCGCAAAGAGTTGGACACGATTGAGCACACAGACGAGGACTGCTCTTTCAGAAAATCTGCCTCATATGTTCTGAAGTTTCGGCAGAACTTTTTTTGTTCTTTCTAGTACTGTATCAATTCCATCACAGCCTCAAGATCCACCTTCCCACAAACAAATAAACAAACAAATGAAAACAAAGAGAAACTGCCTAGGATTTGGGGCCAGAAATAACTGCTTTAGAACAGGCTTCACTACTTATTAGCAGAAATGCTTCAATTTTGAGGCATGTAGTTCATCTCTCCGAGCCTTCTCTGTCAGTGTAATGCGTTTACCCCTTCCAGCCTTACTAGGGGCAGCGGAAACGATCAGTGCTCACAGACATGACACGTTTAGCACTGTGCTTGGCATATGGAAGGATCTAGAGGTGGAAAAGCTCTCTTTTATTATTGGATGCAGAAATATTCTGTTTTGACTATGAAGAAGTATCAGTAGAACACCCTCCTGCCATCTCCTGAGCCCAGTTTCTTTGGTGGAGATACATCAGTATATAGAAATGCCTGGAAGGATGCTTGCTGTGTTCTTGGTGCTGCCTTGTTGGACACCAGAGCATTCCACCAAAATGAAAGGATTTGCCTCCTCTGCACCCAGGGCTTGCCATCGTTTTGTAGGAGGATAAGTGCTTGGTTAGGACCATTCACAATTTCATTTTTCATTTAAAGTATTTTGGAGCAAATCACATGGTCCCTCTGAGGCTTCTATATCCTCGTCTTCAGAATAAGAATAGTGTTATTTATCTCAGGGTTATCTACCTCTATCTATTTCTTAGGATTTTTATAATAATTAAAAGGAGAGCACGTGTTTTCCATGCTTTAGGGAAAACCTATAAATAGATATGTAAATGCTTTGTAGTGGTATTCTCTGATGGTAAAAATTTTACAATTTTTGTATGTCTTTGTATTCTGCCCCCGCCCCCCCGCCCCCTGCCTGCCTCCCCTGTACATAGTTACTAATCAATGAAAGTTGACACTTCACTCAGATGGTAAAGAATCTGCCTGCAATGCAGAAGACCAGTGTTTGATCCCTGGGTTGGAAGATCCCCAGGAGAAGGGAATGGTAATGCACTTCAGTATTCTTGCCTGGAGAATCCCAAGCACAGAGGAGCCTGGCGGGCAGTTCATGGGGTTGCAAAGAGTCGGACAAGACTGAGCGACTAACACTTTGATTTTCACTTATACAAATAAGTTGCATATTTATTAAATTTTATTGGAAATAAATTATTAGGCCATTTTACTGCCTTTTAGAAGAAAATATGTATTTTTAAAATCCTTGACAAAAATACAGAAAACATATGGGAACATATACATCAGAATCAAAAGATAAATACAGGCTTTATCATTCTCAGGGTTTAAATTCCTCTCCGTTCAGTTCTTAGAGAAGTATGTTTGCTCTGTCAGGCCACTAGAGCACTATTTCACTTTCTGTTTTTCTCTTATAAATAAGTTTGTTTAACATAAGGCTGAAATAAGTAGTATAGGGTTTCTCCCTGACTATGTGTTTGAAAATTACATTTGGAATCTTAGATTATAATTTTGAAAAGAAGATGACAGCCACAGGAGGTGAGATGGAGGAAATGATATTACCCTGTGATCTTTGGAATGTCCATTTCATTGGGTACTTTGCATTTTGGGTACTTTGCATTCACATTGACAGCTCATTTGAATTGCCATAGAAATCACTTGGCAATTATACTAGTACAAAACTGGCTATAAATTATACCTTTGTTTGATTTTCCTATACTTTAAATGTTATTTTTAGTTATTTATATATTTCAATTTCAGATGTTTGGCTTTGTGTTAATCTACCATGGAAACTCTATTTTACTTCCATTTCTGTGCTTTATTCATTCTTTTTTTATTTTCTTCATTTTAAAGTGTCTTCACTTTCTTCATTTAAAGTGTCTACTTGTTACAGTATTCCAAAGAACTGGGAAAAAGACTAAGGTCTTTTCCCAAGTTCTCATGTGTATGTTGATGTGAAAATCACGTAAGACTTTTGCCCTTCGTCTTTCGCCTTTTGTCTTTCTTTTGCTTTCAACAAGTGTTTCTTGTGTTAGATTTCTTCTGTGGTAAATCTTTCACCCTTAAAAACTGTGTATATTCCTTATTAAAGATACTGTAACCTAAGAAAGCAAGATATATCCCCTTTAAACAAGCAAAATGATATTTTTAAAGATATAACATTTGTGTTACCTGGTATAGCTTCTGTTGGGTTAACCAAAAAGTTCATTCAGATTTTTCAATAAGATCTTACAGAAAAACCCAATTGAACTTTTTGGGCAACACAGTAATTCACTGACATTTTCACCAGTGAGTCTTGTCATAAATGGTCACAAATAACTAGACATTTGTAGTTCTTTTCATTGCTATTCTTCAGAGTTCAAACTGCTGATGGTCCCATGCTAATAGAAACCAGTTTATTTCCAAGTACACTACCTTTTTGTTACTCAGTGATTCACATTTGAGTGAGTATTTATTTTCTTTGTCATTAATGCTATAAAAATATAAGAGACTAGATATTTTTTTGCAGGAAATTGCTTACATTTTAGTTATTAAAGTAAAATTTAGGAATCTTGTTTTACAGTCAGTAGAAACAAATGAAAAGGAAGTATCTATTTTGCTAAGATTTGGTAGTAAGCAGTATTTAGCTTTCTTGGGAAAAAAAACCATTCTGGTTTATAACCTTGATTCTAAAATTAATTGAGGTAAATAGAGAAAACTCCATGTTATAAAAATATTCATTATCAAGGCTTTTACTCAAGGTATAGTTACATGATAAGCAAAAATTACTTAGTATAAATGTTAATTTCTCAAAGGATAGATTGCAATAAAGATACCTATACAGAAGTAATTTTTTTGTTTTTTTTCAATTTTGCTCCCAGTTCCAACTGCCTGATCAGAGAACTTGGGTAAGTTTTCTATTTATATTTTTGACTAAAATAATGTAACATTAAAAGGAAAACAACTAATATTATAAATTGCCATAGAGAGATTTCTGAGCCCTTTTCCTTTAAATGATAGAGCTTTAGCAGATAGATTTTCATCTTTGTCAAGCTGCAAGATACTTTCAGTTTGGGTTGGACATTTAGTGTCTATAAATTGTCTATAGAAAGTTTATTCTCTAAATCTAACCCATTGCATAGTAATTGTGCCTTGATGTAGAACTCTTTCTGAGTACTTGGGATTGTGTGTTAATAGGGATTTCAAGATGGATCACTAAGTGGAAACAATAATTATTTGGGGGAGCCTGTACCAGCATGTTAAAGATGCTTATGATAAAGCCTTAAAAAAGGATAAAACCTGAGCTTATGTGTAGACCCAAGTTGACATTGTAATTCATATCCATATAACCCAGGGCAGAACTTGGTTCTGGCTGTGTGGATTCACAAGACTAAATGTTTAAAAATCTTTAACTCTCTAAAGAATATATCTTTTAGCATTGGGTTCCACTTCTTCAGGTTTCCTGGTGGCTCAGCAGTATAAAATCTGCCTGCCAGTGCAGGAGACGTGGGTTCGATCCCTGAGTCTGGAAGATCCCCTGGAGAAGGAAGTGGCAACCCACTCCAAAATATTTCTACCTGGGAAATCCCATGGACAGAGGAACCTGGTGGGCTATAGTCCATGGTGTCTCAAAGAGTCAGACATGAGTTAGTGACTCAACAACACCAACAACCCGCTTCCTCAACTTTCTTTTTCTTTTTATTTTTTATATTTTATTTTTATTTTTACTTTATTTTACTTTACAATACTGTATTGGTTTTGCCATACATTGACATGAATCCGCCACGGGTGTACTTGAGTTCCCAATCCTGAACCCCCCTTCCACCTCCCACCCCATATCATCTCTCTGGATCATCCCCGTGCACCAGCCCCAAGCATCCTGTATCCTGTATCACACACAGACTGGCGATTTGTTTCTTACATGATAGTATACATGTTTCAGTGCCATTCTCCCAGATCATCTCACCCTCTTCCTCTCCCACAGAGTCCAAAAGTCTGTTATACACATCTGTGTCTCTTTTACTGCCTCGCACACAGGGTTATCATTGCCATCTTTCTAAATTCCATATATATGTGTTAGTATACTGTATTGGTGTTTTTCTTTCTGGCTTACTTCACTCTGTATAATCGGCTCCAGTTTCATCCATCTCATTAGAACTGATTCAAATGTATTCTTTTTAATGGCTGAGTAATACTCCATTGTGTATATGTACCACAGCTTTCTTATCCATCTGCTGATGGACATCTAAGTTGTTTCCATGTCCTGGCTATTATACACTGTTGGTGGGAATGCAAACTAGTACAGCCACTATGGAGAACAGTGTGGAGATTCAACTTTCTTTTTAAACTGTTAAAAATGTTTTTATTGGAATATAGTTGATTTATAGTGTTGTGTTAGTTTCAGGTGTACAGCATAGTGAATTAGATATACATACATATATATCCACTCTTTGTTTTTAGATTATTTTCTCATATAGGCCATTACAGAGTGTTTAGAGTTCCCTATGCTATACAATAGGTTCTTATTAATTATTTATTTTATATATAGTAGTGTGTATATGTCAGTCCCAATCTCCCTATTTATCCTTCCCCTCAACTTTCAATTAATGTTTCCAGATATAGTAAGTTGACATCACTGGGAGACAGCTTTATTTTTTATTCAAGATACAAGGAATACTATTTATTTATGTTTCACTCCCAAATAAACCTTG
Source organism: Budorcas taxicolor (assembly GCF_023091745.1). Taxonomy (NCBI): domain Eukaryota; kingdom Metazoa; phylum Chordata; class Mammalia; order Artiodactyla; family Bovidae; genus Budorcas; species Budorcas taxicolor. The sequence continues at coordinate 162,499,350 of NC_068910.1, forward strand.
AGACAATGAAAATGTATATAAATAGCATGTATTACAAAATTTCCTCTAAGTGTATATATTTTTACTCTTTTATTCTCCTTTTCACTCAGAATTATACTGATTTTAAAGTATGAATGAAATCTTGGAATACAGTTTACTGTATCCTTAGTCACCATAACATTAAATATAAATTATTTTAAATTAGAACACTTTGGCACTTACCTGTTTCCTCTATCTGATGTTAGTTTTCCTTTACCAGAAATTCTTCCATTTATTTCTTCTGTGGAATATGTGAGGAATTGTGGATTTTTCTCATCCTATCAACTTTTAAGGATTTTTCTCATCCTATCAACTTTTAAGGTTTATACTTATTTCCACAGTGTAAGAGCAAAGAGACAGAGACTTCCTTGTTAGGCAAAGTTGTGTAGTAGACAGCATTGTTCTTTGGTTATCCTGGCTTATTATTTCTAGTGTTTTTTGGTCTGCCTTCCCTGGCAAGGGTTTGTCTTAAATATCATGCCACACTGTCTTCATTCTTTCTAATGTTAACTTTTACTTGCTGGTAGCTTTGCTGTTAGCCGCTTCAAGAATAAGGTGTTGTCTCCTATACAAATGGCCAGTGCTGCTACAACTTACAAAGACAGTTCAGATTTTGAGTTAGATGCCTTTCCTGATAATGCAATAGTATAGCACCTGCTATGACAATGCTTTGGAAACACTCCCAGTCTTTGAATCATAGATGTTGCTGAGCAGTAATTTATATTTTTATTATAAAATGGATATTCATGGAAAATATTAAAATATTAAATTTTATAAATTTTAGTGGTTGAAAGCTATAATTTTATAATCATGACTGCAGAATATGATACATGGAATGAGACAACCATAAAATATGAATATTTATTTCTCCCCCAAATGGCCATGATTTTAAGATTTCTCAAGATAATCAAGTGAATAAATATAGAAAACTACCAAATCTACAAACTTTCCCATCATAAGTTATTTATGAAAAGTTAGTTGTTTTACGATAAAGCCATGTGTAATCTAATTTGTGAAACATTAGGTCACATAATTCATGGTGCCATTGGACATATCATTTTGTATAATCAGATTGTCACTTTAATAGTTTTAATGAGAAACTTCTTTATGTCATCAATTATTGGCTGCCAGATAAAAAAATGTTAAGCTAAGTGCTTCAGACCCAGTTGATGTTATCTTGCCTGCTGAAATGTTTTTACAAAAGGAACTATTTGACAAGGGAGATAGTTACATTTTTGGTAGAAGCTAGGGAATTGTGTCTAAATACTAGTTTGCGTCAGTTTAAAGTTAATAGCCTCTTGGGGACTGGAAGGGGGGGAAATAACTTCCTTTTCCAGACATCTGGCTGCAGATACCATCAACAACTATAATATATGTAAATAAAAATCACTGTTCTATAGGGAAAAAAAACTGTCCTTTACTGATTGGAGATTAGTCAACGACATTGATAGGATATAGGGCAATATCTTTCTAAAATATATGATCTGATTTTTGCCTCCTTTTTTCCCATTATTTTCAGCAGATTTCCTATTCATTGTAGTACATGTTGTCCCCTTCATTTTTATTTTCATAATTAAAAAGTATTTGTAGCTAAATTGTTTCATTTATCCCAATTCATCCTGATTTTTTGAAATACCAAGCCAGACTTTAGTGACTGTTAAAACTTACTACATCTACAAAATGAATGTTTTTCCAAAAGGAGTATCACGTGAGTCAGCCTAGATAGCTAGAGGCAGTTGAGGTTTTGACCAATCCCCTAGATAAAGCTCATCTTAATCCCAAGATGTGGTGCAGGACTGATTGTTGATCACAGAATGGCTAAACTACCCCAACTAGCAGATGTCTAAGTCACTTATTCTTTTTTAAATTAATTTTATTGGAGTATAGTTGATTTACAATGTTGTGTTAGTTTCAGGTATATAGCAAAGTGAATCAGTTATACATATACATGTATCCACTCTTTTTTAGATTCTTTTCCCATATAGGTCATTAAAGAGTACTGAGTAGAGTTCACTGTCTGTACAGTAGGTTTGTATTTGTTATTTCTTTTATGCATAGTAGTGTGTATTTGTCCAAGTTACTTCTATCTGTCTTAATGGAGAAATTTATTCTTTTCAGCTGAAGTTAAGTACATGAGAGCAAATGTTAGGAAGATGAAAAAGAGGATTCAGTGATGGCTTTTATGTTGCTTTGGTGGGTGCTAGCTGGAAAGATGGAGAAGGAAATGGCAACCCACTCCAGTACTCTTGCCTGGAAAATGCCATGGACAGAGGAGCCTGGTGGCCTGCAGTCCATGGGGTAACTAAGAGTCAGACACGACTGAGCAACTTCACTTTCACTTTTCACTTGCATGCATTGGAGAAGGAAATGTCAACCCACTCCAGTGTTCTTGCCTGGAGAATCCCAGGGATGGCAGAGCCTGGTGGGCTGCCGTCTATGGGGTCGCACAGAGTCGAACACAACTAAAGCGACTCAGCAGCAGCAGCAGCAGCTGGAAAAAAAGTGGGTGGGTGTGTGTCCATATGTGTGGTGTTAACAGCTACCCTCAGCTCACTTCTCGTCTTTTTCCTCTGCTTCTTCCCCACTCCAATTTAATCTTCTTTTCATTTAACACCAGAAGCCAGAGATGGGGGTGGTTTATAGAGGAGGCACTTGAGTAACCACTATTCTTTTTCTTGTTATCCTTAAGAATGCTGTTACTTAGTCAAGTCCATAATATATATTTTTATTTCTTGATGCCTTCCCAAGTTGAAACAGTTTGGGGTAAAGTAATCACAGTGATCTTTCTTCAAAAGGAGCTATTAGTAGCTCCTAAAGCAAGACACATTTCTCAACAGCCAATTGCTGTTAAATGACTTGAAGGACTTATAGTTTATATGTGCTCGAGATAAAAGCCGAGAATAATAGTAGTCATGAGTAAGCTATTTTCCATATAAAAGGAAAGTGTTTCTGTAAGATGTATTGCCGCAGGAATCTGTGTGTCAGCAGGGTGGACACTCAAATGATTTAAAACCACTAGATAATGAAACTTTACTCAAATATTAAATGTACATAAATAAAACATTTATAATCATCACCCTTGCACTTACTATTCTTCCCCATAAATGTATGCGATCATGACCCTTACCCTTGCTTGTTACTGTTAATCAGCTTGAAGGCCAGAGGTCATTTCTCACTCAGACAATTTATTGCATGGAGGGTGGATTATCAAAATGATTTTCTGAAAAGAACAATTAGAAGGAATAAATGCAAATAAAATAGTATCATAAAATATTTCTGGATTGATTTTTAATAAATAAAATCCAAAGTAATATGAAAATGCTAATGCTTTGGCTAGAGGGGAATAATGACCATATTCTTTGGGGACAGAGTTTCCACCAACCTCTCTGAGCAGCATCATCATTCCATATCTCTGCCCTGTGATCAGTATGTGTCAGAATCCTTCATAGTGACAAATGTGCTGTCCACTTGCATCTGTGGAGAATGTTTTAGCAGCTGAGTGATTATGAATCAAACCTCTGAGCTTACAGCCCCTACCACCTCCCAATGCGTTCACATTTGTCGTCTGACAAGTAAATGTATCTTGACTTTCCTCTGAGATTTTTTTGCACTGTGTTTGATGAAAGACATTTGGCAAATTGGCAGTGGTACCCTGTACATTGCAATTTGTAGCTAGCATTAGGAGTCCGGGCATGAAATGAGAGGGCAGGCTCCAGGATAAAGGAAAAAGAAAGAAAGCTAACTACAATATGAATAGTCGTTTGAAAAATCAAGCATACAATATTCCCTTTGTAAGAAGAGAATCATGTTTAGGCCATTCACTTAAGATTTTGCTCTAGTTTTAGAAGACAGTAGTATTCTGTCCTGCCATGTGTCCACACAAGATAAGTTTTATTAATTATCCTTTTGAATACAAATTGTTGCCTTTTATTTTTAACCTGAGCTCAGAATAAATTAGGCCTCCAACTCTGTCTTGCCATCTTATCAGCAGAAGTATCATTTTCTTGAGTTGATCAGTTGCTTGAATGTACAGTTTTTACCATTTTTAATCCTTGCATGAAGTCTTCTAGTCTACCGCCCTAGCTTTTGGAGAAACATACACAGTACATACAAAATACAAACACCTTTTAAACAGCTTTCTGAGTTCTCCAGTGGCAGAGTGCCCTGAGAACCAAATAAACAATGGATGAGTTGATTTTACAAGATGGCCTGAGAGTTTGCTTTTTCTACTTACAAATTCAGTAGTAAGCAGCTTCCAAATAAAATGTGAGCATGGAAGAAACATTTTAGGAAGGTTGAAAGGAAAGAGTCTGTCTTAATTATAGATAGTAAGAATCAAGCTAACTTTGAAAGTAAATACCACCCTCTGATTATGACTCTGTCAAATATGTGTGCAGATAGACAAAAACTTGAAGATTATAAGCACAATAAATTAGGTTATTTGAGGAGAAGAACTAGGCAGGATACTTTTTCTTTGAGAATACTGCTCCTAGAGTGTGGTCATGCCAATGTAATATGAAGTTATGATAATATATCATGAAGTGTCATTTCAATTCAATCCTTTTTCAGGACAAACTAATATTTTACCAAAATTCTTTGTGTATGATCTGACTTAAAAATCTAGTATATCGATATTAATTTAACATAAAGTACATCTTACACACTTAAATTTTTCTTTCTGCATTACATACATTTGGCTCTAGCAGTAACCTTGGAACTCTTGATGTTTTTCATGCTTTGAGTTTTTTTCATGGGACTTTCTAGTTTCTATGGTTTTTATTACTTAGGCAAGGCATACAGAATATTTTCCTATAATTTCCGGTTTACTATTTTTTACTGTATATTTTATTTGGTCAGCTTGCAGCCCAAGAAGTGGGTGGACTCATGTCCCAAAGAACCATCTTGCCAGAGTTAGAATTCAGACTTCTTTTGTTCTAAAAAGGGAGGGGTAGAGTCAAACATCTCTCGGTTCTGGTCAGCGTCTAGAAAGGATGCGATAATTTCTTCCTTCCTGCAGTCATTCACAGGTGGGCCTAGTGAATAGCATGATACTAATGCTGTCTCTTAGTTTAATAAAATCTGTAACTTCGTTTTGTTATCTCATGTATTTCATTGCTCTAGTGTATATCAAATTATTATAAAGTGATCTGACTAAGGTCTTATGGAAAAGTTCATGTGACATTGTGTACGCTTGGTTCTACCTTTGTTATCTTTAAAGTCAATGAATTCTCTCATTTGTTTAATATTGGGACACTATAATCTCTTTCTACAGCCTCTGCACTCAGCGGATTTGATGCTTCCCTTTTATTAATAATGATTTCTTAGTTTGCTAGAGATGATTGCAGCAGGAAAGATCTCTGCCCTGTCCTTCATGGTCTTATGCTTTTGCCTTTCAGATGTCGGCTATTGAAAACATGGCAGAGAAGCTGGAGAGCTTCAGTGCCCTGAAACCAGAGGCCAGTGAACTTCTACAGTCTGTTCCCTCCATGTTCAACTTCAGAGCTCCTCCCAACGCCCTGCCAGAGAACCTCCTACGGAAAGGAAAGGAGCGCTATACCTGCAGGTAACTGCAAAGTTAGTCATGACTGGCTTCCCAAAAAGCTCCCCTCTGATTTCAAAAGGCCATGCTGTTTGTTTTGGAAATTATTCCTGGTTGGATGATTAATAGCAACCATGATAGATTTCAAGCACTTCAAAGTACTCTTTATTTAGTGAGATATAAAAATAGTGGTTTAAAAGATTATTATTAAATGAAAATTTTAACACAGGCCGTTTGGTTGTGATAAATGAGGTTGGAAATGGTCCAAATGCTATCTATTTGTTTCACTTTGATGTTTATGAATTTTCTTTCAGAGTTAATTATTTCCACCCAAAGGTATAATACTACTGTCCTCAAGCATACATTTATTAATTGTCATGGTATTTAAGAATAAGGCTCTTAATGAAGGACAAATAAGGTCAATAAGTGAGAAAACTAGTTAATAAGTGCCTTGTTACTCATCAGTAGTATAGCAAAGCTTTTATTTGTTTCTCTTTTCTTTTTAAAATATAAATCATGCTTATCATTTATGAATTGTCTCAGAAATTTGTGGCATCTGACTCAGGCATATCAATTTATCTGCTATTTGGAAAATGTGTTCCTTTCTTTCCAGAAAAGCTTTTATAGGAACATACCTTGATGGATGAGGTCTTAGAATCTTGTCTGATCTGATACCACTCAATGTACAGAGAGTTGTCACTGTGGCTAACATGTAAAATGAGTTAAAACATTTGAATCTGTTTATATCAACCCAGAACCACAGGCTCCTGTCATTTTTTTATCTCCTTGTCTGGTTTAGTTTTGCAGATGTAAAGATACAGAGTTAATAAAAGAGGCACATGGAGGGGGTCATCAAAACTCAACTCTGTTTTTATAAACTGCTTGCTTACACATGAGCAAATTCAACTGGACTGGTTCTCATAAGGCAGCCTTTATAGAGTTATTTATATCTGTAGAATGACTTTGTTGCAAATTTTAAATAACAAAGACATGTGAGTTCCATGCAAGATTAATTAAATCAGAAATAAGCATCTGGCTTCTAAGCAGCTTGAGTGAAATATAGGTAATTGCGCTGACTTTTCTCTTATAAATATCTTTTCATAACAGATACTGTGGTAAGATTTTCCCAAGATCTGCGAACCTAACACGGCACTTGAGAACCCACACAGGAGAGCAGCCTTATAGGTTTGACAATGATTTTTACTAAATATCTTGATAACTGTTGTAATAAATTGGACCTACTGCCACAATTTTAAAAGAGGTTACTTTTGTGCATGTCTGAGCATATGTCTGTTCAATTTTGATTCAAAGAAGAATTAACTAATGGCTGGGATTAAAATTTAGAAGAGTCTTAATTTTTTGAATCATCTTCTTATATCTCAATTTAAAAGTTCTAGCAATGTCTAGAATAGAATAAGCTTTTAAGAACTGTTAGTCACTTTTAAAATTAAGTGTTTTCTCTCCTCAATGATTCATGCTATTTTAATTGACAATAATCATAACCTTGGAGTCTCCCTTTTCCAAGCCTTAAATCTCTGCTAAGAATTAACAACCCAGATATATCTTAGTTTTCCCAGTACAGCTAAGTCAATGTCTACAAGTCTTGATAGGATGTTTAAAGAATAAATTTTACCTTGAGAGGAGGAAGAAAAAGGGTAGAACAGATAAAATAGAACATATTATAAGAAGGGAGAAGTTCCATCAACAATTTCTGAAGTGCTTCTTAGCCTATTCTCTTACGCGTCAAAATCAGCCATATTACACATGGAACTAGGTTTAATTTTAATATTATTCTTTACAAATGAATGATCACAATCACCATCTCCCTTCCAGTTTTAAAATATCATCTGCGTTGTTCAATGTGCAATGCCTTGCACACAGTATTAGATAATTCATGAATATTTCTTCAAAGAATGAATATTAGTTATTTTAAGTAATACTGTTAATTTTATTTTACTTTGAAATTCTTATCGGTTGCATATGTGTAAAATTATTTTTATCTGAATATTTACTTTTTTCATTAAAATAAATAATTTATCAGCTTTCAAATACTTCTTTATATACAAGGATAAGAAAGTGGGAAGACCAATGTTCATTTGAAGATAGTTGAAACTTTAGGAGAAAACTAGAGAGACTTAAACTCAGATAATAATAAAGTATTTTCTTAAATCCTTTGCTTTCCTACATGTTCTGTAAATTATTAATCATAAGTAATATTTCCACTTTGTATGTGATAGATTGCATTGGATATAATAGGTCTCAGAGAGATATAAATGTGGGAAGTGTTAGATGATTTCCCTTTTTGAGAAAATGTCATATCCAAGGAATTCTGCTTAAATGGAAGGAAAGATTTCCACACTTATATTTTGTTATGGCCAAGGGTCTGGTATGCAGCTATGATATCATGCTCATTTTTCTCTTTTTTTGTACCTGAATTCAGTGGATTTATTCTGCCCCATAAATGGTGCTATTACTGTATATGTATTTTTAAAAATGCAAACCAGAATTTCACATAGCTAAGGATCTTAAACAATTATTTGTTCAGCAACTCTGTTCCACAAGTGAAAACATTCAGATCCACATATGCTAATTGCCTTCTGTAACTGTTGTTCTTTAGTCGCTAAGTTGTTGTGTCTGACTCTTTGCGAACGCATGGACTGTAGCCCATCAGGCTCCTCTGTCCATGGGATTTCCTAGGCAAGAATGCTGGAGTGGGTTGCCATTTCCTTCTTCAGGTGATCTTCCTGACCCAGGGAACAAACCTGTGTCTCTTGTGTTCTATAAAATCTGATATTAATAGACCCCTAAATTAAAACACAAATCTAGAACTCTGGGTTTTTATCTCTTACCATGATCTCAAAGGCTCCCATACACTCTGTGTTTACCAGGATGGCTTAATCATGTATAGCTCATGAGTGTGTTATGTACTTCTTTTTAGAATTTCTGAAACTTAGGATCTGATTTGGGAGTTTCTTAACCACTTACTCCCTGGTAGCTCAGACTGTAAAGAATCCACCTGTAATACGGGATACCTGGGTTCGATCCCTGAATTGGGAAGTTCCCCTGGAGAAGGGAATGGCTACCTTCTCCAGTATTCTGGCCTGGAGAATTCCATGGACAGAGGCTACAGTCCATGGGGTCGCAAAGGGTCGGACACAACTGATCAACTTTCACTTCACTAAACACCTACTAACTTACTGAAGCACTCAAACTTTTGGCCAAGATGTTAGCAGAGGAAAGATAGAAAATAAATGCTTTTTGGTTGGAACTTCTTATTGACTGAGTTTATTCATGTTAAAGTTGAAGCTATTTATTAGATTTAAAGCTTCTATGCATGCAAGCAGTTTGAAGCATGTCAAAGACAAATGTTTCTTCCTTGTGATTTCTGTAGAAATTATTTTAAGTGAAAATTATTCTAAAAAGTTTAATGAGAGTTTAAGTTTTCTCTATCAGTGTTTTTAATGTTATTCTGCTTAAGACAACACAATTGGGCTCATTGTACCATGATTCTCATTGCAGTGAACCTTGGAAGTTCAAAGAAGGCCCATACATTTTTTTTTCAAAATCAGAGGCTTAATTATCAATGTGGGATCTTATCCATTTTAAAATTAATATTATTAATTTAAATTTGATGGACCTCATGATGCCAGAACAGTTTTTTAGGGGGAAATTAAATTAGCCCTTGAGTTGGTTTACTGATACTATGCCAAAGTAACTAGTTTAACAAATTTATATTCCCCACTGGACTAACTAGATTTCTGGCATCATATGGAGACAGCTGTAGAATACTTTCAGTGGAACAGGGTACTTTCTCATGTTGAACCCTCAAATTGGTGTGTCTGCATTCAGAAGTGGGAGAAGTGCCCTTCACACATGGGAGAATGAGTTAAGGATTTTTTGGTTGTTAAGTTAGAAATTTTCACTTAAAAGTCATCTAGAGAAAGGTGATTTTTCCTTTCAAGCAACACACAAAAAAATCATATAAACAGCTAACACAATCTTTACTTTAAAAGGCCAGAGGGAAAAATTTTGTCAATTACCACTTTTCTTCCCTACCATAAGAGCTGGTGGGAAGTGGGGTGGGGTGATGAATTACTCTTTTATTTTGTGACTAAAGGAGAACTTCAGTAATTTATGATTTTTGATCATAAATATCATGGAAAGCAGAACAATTAGTCAGTCAATATTATGTGCTTTCTTGAAAAAAAAAAAGAAAAACTGACCTGGTTTAGAAAAAGAGAAATGGAAAACTGAGAGAAATTTAGAATATTGTGGGGGGATGGGTAAACAAAGACCTTGTGCTTTTATTCAAAAAGGAGAATTTAGCACCCTTTCTTTTGTAAAGGTTTAAAGGTTAACACAGTAAAGGCTTTGGGGGCTCCTAATCACTACAGATTATGAAAATTAGTATCTTTGCTATCAGATTAAACTGTTCACATTGCCCCAGTTTTAAAAGTTGGAAACCTTTATTGTTATTTTGCAGAAGATAACAGAATTTCCTTTAGGATTAGCAATTGAGAAAGTGAGTTTACTAAGAAATTATTTAATCAGGCTCTGAAATTTTGAATTAAAAAAATGATTTTCTTACTTTATTTGAAGAATACTTTAATCTGTTTCCTGTTTGTTTACAGAAGGCTTAATTGTCCTAAGTGGAAAATAAAACTGCTACCATTTCTTAATGTCTTTAATTTTGTCAGCTTTGCTTGAAGTACTAGAACTGATTACCTGGGTAAACTTGTGAGCAATCAAATTATCAGTATTTTATTACAGTTTTTCACAAAGTCATAAGAATCTTTGATGCAATCAACGTCATTTACCAGAATTGAAATCTTGGCAATGTGGATAGTAATCTTTGCTGCAGTGTTGTTTTATGGGTGATAGTTTTGGAGATCTGGTTTGCTTGTCTTGAGAAATGTCTTTTGATTTGCTTGCAAATATTTGCTCTGTGTTTACTTTTCAGATGCAAGTACTGTGACAGGTCCTTCAGCATATCTTCTAACCTGCAGCGGCATGTTCGCAACATCCACAATAAAGAGAAGCCCTTTAAGTGTCACTTATGTGATAGGTGTTTTGGTCAACAAACCAACTTAGACAGACACCTCAAGAAGCACGAGAATGGGAACATGTCTGGTAGGTCATTGACTGTCTTCTGAGGAGGAGATGCTTGGCTTATTCTTCTTATTTTAAAAGACAGTTGTGATTGCTCAGCTCTCGTTCCCCTTTGACATGAGAATCAGATCCTATTGTGAAGATTTGTAGCACTTTTCCCTTGAGATTTTTGAATGAAGTGAACTGTTGAATAATACACAACTCAGAGCTTCATTTGGACCGTTTTATTTTCTGGATGCATCTCAATGGGCAATCTCAAGCACAGAGAACCATAGTTGGAACTCAAAGGAGACTGATGAATCATGATTTTCTAAATCGCAGGGAACAATCTTTGACCCTGTTGGCACAGAATGTGGCCACTGGCCTGGCCGGGATGACCAGAGTGGAGCCCCACGCTCTCAGCATTAACCTAGAAACCACAGCTGCTTTTGCAAACAGCCTGCAGTTCGGAAAACTTCTCTAGGGGACCTGTTTTAGATATGAGAGATAAAAGGCTGTTAACCTGATCAGAGTAGCCTGTAGCAAATGCTAGTCATGTGTGATTTTTTATCACAAATTCTGATGCAAAATTAAGTTTAAAATGGCAAAAAACTAGCCTTCCTTTAACCCAGGCCTACTAATGCATTGTTAGCAGAAGACATGGTGGTTTTCTTGCCTTTGACTTCTAATGTGTGTGTGTGTGTACTCAGTAGCTCAGTTGTGTCCAACTATTTGCAACCCCATGGACTGTAGCCCACAACTCTCCTCTGTCCATGAAATTTTCCAGGCAAGAATACTGGAGCGGGTTGCCATTTCCTACTCCAGGGGATCTTCCTGATTCAGAGATTGAACTTGCATCTGTTGTGTCTCCTGCATTGGCAGGCAGATTCCTTACCACTGTGCCACCTGGGAAGCCCTTGGCTTCTAATATTTAGATAACATTGACCAGCTGGCATGTGTGTGTGATGCCAATCTATGTAGCTGTAATTGTTTCTAGAGAATTAAGGGAATGACTTGGCAGTGAGGGGAGGGTACATGCATGGAATCCCTGAAAAGAGATTTTAAGAACAGAGAAAAGTTGGATTGATACAAAGTAGTCTTTCCTTAAGGAAATTATTTTATTATTAATCCTTCCTCTAGTGTAGAGGCACATTGCTTATGATTTTTGAATGAACTATGTACTGTTTGTTTCCCTTAAAGCCAAAACTCTAATGATCATGGTTTAAAAATATTAGGTTTTAGAGACAAGAGTCTAATTTAGTACTCAAAAGTGACAACACTTTCTGCATACACCCTTACGGTATATCACTATAATTTTTCTAGTCAAAATTATTTCAGAAAATAAATAAATAATTTAAAAGGTATAATGTGTCAAAATTGAATACTTATTTGTTGGCCCAGATTATAATAACTTCATGAAGCTGAAGGGTATTCTAACCACTTGTGTTTGGCATCTAGACTATTGTGATGAACTGTCAAGCCACAGATATTCTTTGGGCAAGATAAACAAACAAAGCAAATATTAGTATAAAGTTTGACCACATATTATAAAGAGTTTATAATTTGTAAATGTATTGAAATTTTGATACTAATTTTATAGGTGAGGAGACTGAAGAACCTTCTATAATTCACAGACCCAATATTGTCTTCTTAATACTGTCTCAAGACTGGTGTGTTCTGGGTCTGCCCACAGCCTAGCTCAACAAAGCAGAATGCCATATTTCCAGCATGTGTTCAGGCTTTATTTGATAACATACATTAGCACAGAGGCAATAAATGCATATTAACTGCCAGCAGGACTGGGTATACATTTTTCTGGCAGAATGTTTTTAAGACTTTTCTATAATTTGTCTCACTCTGTACTCTCATTCTACGAATAAAAACATTCCTATATCACAGTGGGAGCAGGAGGAAACTGGTGGGAGAAAGAGGAACTTTGGGAGATTGTACTTCATGATTTCAGTGGTTCACAGTAGTCCCCACTATTCATTGGCACAGATACTGTGGTAAAATTGGGAAGACCTTGACCTCCTAAAGTTTTCATTATTAATACTTGAAAAAGCCTGTTTTAGGAAACAACACTGATCAAATGAAGAAGGTGTGAGATTTCAAATAAGTCGCACTCTAAATAATAGTCTTTTTCACAAAAGGCTTTCTCTCCCCTTAGGTACGGCAACATCATCGCCTCATTCTGAACTGGAAAGCACAGGTGCAATCCTCGATGACAAGGAAGACGCTTACTTCACAGAAATTCGAAATTTCATCGGGAATAGCAACCATGGCAGCCAGTCCCCCAGGAACACCGAAGAGAGGTAAAGCTGGTCTTTCCCTTTCCAAAGTCCGTGATTTCAGTAGTGAACGTTTTGAAATACATTTCAGTGCTCATTTTTCTGACACTGCTTTACTCCTGCCACCAATGGTTGGTGTTTATTTAGTACAGATTAAATACCAAATGTTCTTCTAAGCACTTTATGTGTATCAATAAACTTAATTACCCTAATAACCCTATAAGATAGGGACTGTAATTATATAATTTTATCACTGAAGGAATGGCGACATTGAAGGTTAAATAACTTGCTAAATGTCACATAAGCAATAAACGAGATTTAACCTAGGCTGTCTGATTCTATAGCCCACGATTTTAGCACCATTCTATTCTGCCTCTCTTTATAGCTAATTAGAATATTTTATCAAAACTTGGCAATTAGAAGGGAAAGCCACACAGGGGTTCAGTTGAATCATTGACTAATGCTGGTTACTATTATGTATCATATTATGTATAATGTATACATACAGTGACAGTGTTAGTTGTTCAGCCATGTCCACCTCTTTGCAACCATGCCCGTGGTCTGCCAAGCTCCTTTGTCCATGGATGGGATTCTTCAGGCAAGAATACTGGAGTGGGTTGTCATTCCCTTCTCTAGGGGATCTTCCCAACCCAGGGATTAAACCTAGATCTCCTGCACTACAGACAGATTCATTCTTCTCTGAGCCACCAGGGAAGCCCCATACATATAATGTATGACTATATATATTATATGACTATATGTACCTGTATATGTTAACATTATATTACTGTGTGTATCTGTAGATATTTATATATAAAATACTTATTGTCATCCAAATAGCTTTTTTGAAACCATTTGTGACTTAATACGATTCTGTTACTTCTTTATATGCTTTGAAGTGCTGCCTTATTTAATTCCAGCATGTTTGTTTCGGTGGGTATAGTTACACTTGTTTTTAGTGACCTGGTGTGCTGGATTCCTCTTGTCATTCTCAACATTAAGCATATATGGCTTAATTGATACAGAAATAGGGCTTCTCTGGTGGCTCAGCAGTAAAGAATCTGCCTGCAATGCAGGGGATGCGGATTCCATCCCTGGGTCAGGAAGATCCCCTGGAGAAGAAAATGGTTACCGACTCCCGTATTTTTGCCTGGGAAATCCTGTGGACAGAGGAGCTTGGCAGGCTGCAGTCCATGGGTTGCAAAGAGTCGGACACTACTGAGCAACTAACAAGACAATAATCTAGCATTTTATGTTTTATGTGATATAAAGGAAACATTATTTTACCCAAACTACTGGGTATAATTTTTCTTACCTATAAGTTATAAATATCTGGCATTGAGAACTGTGTTATTCTAAATATAACTATCCAATGGCCTATTAAATTAGGATGCTGCACTGTAAATTTTAATGTAACATGAAATTAGTTAATGAAAGTTCCGTTACTTTTTATCACGCAAATGTTGTTATTGTTCTCCATTTTTGATGCTATTAAAAGTCAGAGTTAATTGTTTCAGGTAGTTTTCCATTAAGGCAGTATTAAATAAGCACTATTTTCCAAGATTATATAAAAATATATGATCACTTCTGTTCTTTAGCTTGTATAACAGTGTCTCTAAGGGAATGAGGAGAGAATATGTGCTATTGTATGACTCTTCGAGCTTCTGAGAAGCCTGACAAAGCTAAACTTTGTGCTGTTGGGTGTATCTCTCCCTCTGCTTGCCCATGTGTACACGTGTGTGTGTGTGTGTGTGTGTGTGTGAGAGAGAGAGAGAGAGAGAGAGAGAGGGAGAGATAGAAAGGCAGAGGTGAGGCAGATACTCAGAAGTACAAAGTACTAAGGACAAGTAAGAAAGACAGTCATGATCTTATATTTTAATAATGATGGTTACATGGTACAAATAAGAAATATCGAACAAAAAGCACCATTTGTGTTCTGAGACACCTATTCAGATTTCAAACCCTTAGTTGGAAATTTGTGAACCATAAAGCTGCAACATCTGGCTTCAACATGTCTAAACAGCATAGAAGTAAGAAGACTGAGTCATCTAACTTTTCTCCCCTCAACTCCTATCAGACTACTTTTGATGAATAATTTATCTTCTATAAATTGCCACATTTGAAGGCAAAATTAACAAATAGGTTTTCTTAATCACGTTGGCTTTGTTACGTTTGGTTTCCATCCACGCACTCTTTTGTTCTTTTACTTTTTCTTTCATTTATTTTAAAATAACAATTTCGAGCCATTCAGGCCAGCAAGTTGGCAGTGTAACTGGAAACTAATAATTTATGTCTGTGCAAAACATGTTTTCATCATTCTTTGATAAAAGAGGTTAAGTGATGGATTGTATAAAAAAAACGTAATGATGATATGACTTTTTCTGGTCAAATGAATTTTTACTATGTGCCTCTGTCACACCCAGGATTGTTTAATTTATGTATTTTTTTTGTTCTGGGAAATCTAAATATAAAATTATACTCTTTTTTTTTTTTTAATGTGGAAAATTGATGGGGGTCTATTGCTGGTATCTGATTTTCCATAACCTGAAAAATAGTTACATTGTGAAAATTGTACATGACTGTAACAATAATTTAGCAGCCTTAGCAAGTTTTCTGAGTTAGTAAATAGGTAGGACTACCGGATGCCAGTGTGTATGCTAAGTCGCCTCAGTTATGTCTGACTCTGCAACCCCATGGACTGTATGTAGGCCTGTCAGCCTCCTGTGTCTCAGCATGGGATTCTCCAGGCAAGAATACTGGAGTGGGTTGCCATTTCCTTTTCCAGGGGATCTTCCTGGTCCAGGGATCGAACCCACATCTCTTGAGTCTCCTGTATTGGCAGGCGGGTTCTTTATCTCTAGCGCCACATGGGAAACCCACCTAAACACCTATGATTGTTTAATTTCTAACAAGCTTTCTGTATTTGGGCAAGTGCCTTAATCTCTCTGATCATATGTCTTTGAAAGGAGGAAGTTAGGAGAGATTCAAAACATTCATAATTATTTTCTAACAGTTTCATCTTAATCTTGCAATGAAAGAAATTTAGCTTATATATATTTTAATGTTTCCTTTAAAGCCTGAAAAGCTTATCCTCATTTCATAAACATTCTCAAATATATTAAATGGGGACTTCTATGTTATTAAACATTTTTTATAATTAAACTTGCGAATTACATATTGCAATCCTTGCCACCACTAAAATATTACAAATGATGTTTTAAATATAATAGGCTTCTTTTGCATCATTATATTACACATATAAACTTCAAAAGATATTTGTACAATGACATTTTTATATCATTTCCCACCGCAGTGTTATCCTGGGAAACAAGGAATATTTTTACATTCAGACTATTGCAGATAATTTGAACAAAGTACAAATAAATGAGTTCTCAATCACTTCCAAGTCTCAGGAGAGTGTTTAAGTGCCATATACCACCAGTGTCCCCTAGAGAGAGCAAATACTGGTTGGTCCTTGGCAGCTACTCTAACACTTTCTTTGAACTCTTAGATTCTCTTGAAGCATGCATGTTGAAGCTTTGGCAGTGTTGCTTATGGGTATAAGTTTTCCAGAATCTGTTCTCTTCAATGGTGCATACTTATATGATAATTAGGTAACTTTATGTAGAGAAAAACCTGTGTGTGCTTTTTATATCATATATAACAATATCATTTATCAAGCAAAGGCCTGATAAGAAATAGGAGACTAAGATTGTTTTCCCAATTCTGCCAGAGGTTCCATTTATAATCTGAATAATCACACAATTATGTTTTCCATTTTTCCATTTGTGAGGTTACATTATTTTCCCATGGTTGCCATAGAGCATAAATGATAAAAATTTACTCTAGAAATGTGGAAAACCTAAATTATTGCTAGAAAGGCATAATGTTAATAATAGAGCTAACTGCATGTTTTGAAATGACACCAGTAATTGAACCTGCTTCTTTTTTATGCTTTTGAAAGAATGAATGGCAGTCACTTTAAAGATGAAAAGGCTTTGGTGACCAATCAAAATTCAGACTTACTGGATGATGAAGAAGTAGAAGATGAGGTGTTGTTAGATGAGGAGGATGAAGACAATGATATTACTGGGAAAATGGGAAAGGAACCAGGGACGAGTAATTTACATGAAGGAAACCCCGAGGATGACTATGAAGACACCAGCACCCTGGAAATGAGCTGTAAAGCATCCCCAATGAGGTGAGAAGCAAGCGTGGACCCACATAGGGTTATGATTCCCGCTGCTCTGTTCTTCCATAAGCATGCTATTCCAGGGGATAAGCAATTTGTGAGCATGAATCATAAAAGCTGTTTGAATTAGCAAGGCATACGCAGTGGATTAATTTTAAAAAGACGGAAACAAGTGGCCATGAACATAATCAGCAGCATATAAATACATCGATCGATGTGGAACTCTGATTAATCTGAGGAAGGAAGGGTAAATGAAAGGGTAAACAAGTACACAATCACTTATTTAGATTCTACCTATAAAACTCAAAGAAAAATAGAGCTTTTGGCATTATCTAATTTATTCAGTTTATCATGTGTTATTCAAATATTATTGAGAGAAATATCACTTTATTTGCTGTATATGGAATCTATATAGATGACAGATGTTTAAAAGGAAAACATTAGCCCAATAATTAAATTGACTGGACTATTATATTTTCATATGGATAATTGATACCAACTGAATATCATCATAACTGGCTGTATTTTAAATGAGAATTGTAAATGTACGAATTCTGTCTCCACTGCATTGCTGACTTCACATGTCATTGACTTTAATTCTTTATCTCAAATATAGTCTTGCTTTCGTCATTAAAAATCTGAAAAGAAATATATGTATAAGATAGAATATTTGTAAGTTTTTAGAAGAATCCAAGAATAGATGGAGGCTACTTTCTACTGCAAATATACTATGACGTTTGACAAGTGTATGGAATCAAATGAAAAGTGATTTGGTTGGATATCAAACTGAAAAAGAAAAAAAAAACCCTCTGTGCTTTCCCATTGGTTCATTTTAGGTATAAAGAGGAAGAATATAAAACTGGACTTTCTGCTCTAGATCATATAAGGCACTTCACAGATAGCCTCAAAATGAGGAAAATGGAAGATAATCAATATACAGAAGCTGAGGTGTCTTCTTTCAGTGCTTCCCATGTGCCAGAGGAACTTAAACAACCGTTACACAGAAAGTCCAAGTCACAGGTACATACTTTCCTGCAGTATAGCATCCTGGTGACATTGTGCCTTTGACGCCAAAGGCAGATACTCCTTGCAATGTTCTAGAATCTGAGCAGGTTCAGATGCTTTACTCAAAAGGTTCCTATCTCTGCTTATGATTGAATCCAAAATAGTCAACCACTACAGCAATTAATATGACTGGATTCTGCACAGAAATTTCTGTGACAAACCCTGACTTCCAATAATTCAACCATTCCTTTGCAATCAGCTTACTTTTGTGTAGATGGTCCATAAACATTTGATTGTACCTATTTGGAGTAGGAAATGGCAACCCACACCAGTATTCTTGCCTGGAGAATTCCATGGACCGTACATGGGGTTGCAAAGAGTTGAACACAACCTAGCGACTAACAATTTCACTTCATTTGTATATTACTTCAGAATTATTTTCTAATTGCTTCATGTCTATAATGTTTGTCAACCTAATTATATTTTGATATTTTTGGAAAGTGAATTCTATCCTGTTCTTTTTTCTCACTGTACGTAGTTAGTAGCTTCCCTTGTAGCTCAGTTGGTAAAGAATCTGCCTGCAATGCAGGAGACCCAGATTTGATTCCTGGGTTGGGTGGATACCCTGGAGAAGGAAATGGCAACTCACTCCAGTATTCTTGCCTGGAGAATCCCATGGACAGAGGAGCCTGGCAGGCTATAGTCCATGGGTTTGCAAGAGTTGGACATGACTTAGTGACTAAACCACCATACACAGTTAATATACAAATCAACTAATGATAGAATTTAGAAATAAACTGAATTTAGGAGGGTCAAAGTTGAAATGAATTGCCAAAAGTCTATAGCAGCTTAATGGCAAACCTGGAAATTAACCCTATCAGTTTTAAATGAGTGAATGAATGGTACCCAAGTTCGATGGGATTTATAGCAATCTATCACCACTATGGTAACCAAAATAAATCCATCTAAGGATCTATAAATCTCATTGAAAAGAGCCTCAGTTCTTCTTCCACAAAAAAGGGAATCAGTCCTTTCTGCTTGACATCTGCACTCAACCAGTTTGTTTGTTCAGGTCCTTTTTAAAAAAAGAAGGAAAAAAAACCTTTCTGTCATAACCATATTTGTTGGTCACTTTGGTCTAATTGTTTGTCCTGAGTTCATTTTGGAGGTGCCCCTACATACCAAACCGTGTGACTACATTTGGAAATTGTCTATTTGGCTGAGATGTTTTGGGCCATCTTAATAGCAAATGTGGTCATATCTCAACTAAAGTGGGAAAAACGTTATCCCACTGGGATAGTACCAATTTTAAAATATTAGTAAACTCAATAAAACATCATAAGATGTCATGTATGGTAACAGACAAAACAAATGTTTTTTCTGAATTGAAGTGAAAGCAGCCAGCCTCATCTCTGACTAGCTGCACTTCTGTGGGTTTGAGAACATCACTTCACAACTATGGGTACCATTTCCTTACTGTAAAGTGGGGTGAGTGGAGAAGATGTCTAAGATCCCTCCCTTCTCTATCATTCAATGGTGATAAAAGTGAATTTTTCAATTTCTAACTGTCCAGCCAGTTTAGACATCTCATTTTCACTTGGAGACAGCCATAAGAAGTGGCTAATGTTTTTTGTTTATTTAACTCTTAGTTTCCCATTTTTCTTTCCTTATTGATCAGAGAAACTGGGGAGCCAACTTTTCTTTTTTTTGAAAAAAATTATTTTCATTATTCTACCCCAAATTATAAGGCACAATACTGAAAATTCCTGAAACTGTCACAAGTGATAGAAAGCAAAGGGTCCTGGGAACCTAGAGGTATTAGAAGTGATATATTTCAGTACCAGTATTTTGATATATAAAGTCCCTGCCCAGTTGGGCTAACAATTACCCTCACAAGAAATACTAGAATTTTGCAATTTTTAACTTGTATTTTTATTGTTACTTTATAATATCATATATATATGTATATATATTTATATCAGTTTGAAAATGGTCAGGCCTTTTTGCAAACTGACTTTGTTTCATGAGACTTAATTCTTTCATTCCATTATCACTGTCAGTTTTGTGCTGAGCATGGGTCCTTGTGCATGAAAATGTTTATTTCCTTTGATTACCAAAAGACAGATATTCCATATTTACCACTTTCTAGAATCTGAATAGATTCAGATGCTTTATTCAAAACTCATACATTTACTCTGTGAGTTTTATAGTGATTGAATGCAAAATAGTTGACTAATACAACAGTGGCTGCCTTCTGCATGGAATTTTCCCTGAAAAACCTATCCTACAAAAAGGTAGTTTCAGGAGGCATGGATGCATGCACACTAAGTAGCTTCAGTCGTGGCCAACTCTGTGCGACCCTATGGACTATAGCCCACCAGGCTCTTCTGTCCACGGGATTCTCCAGGCAAGAATACTGGAGAATTGCCATTCCCTTCTCCAGGGGATCTTCCCGACTCAGGAATCAAACCTGTGTCTCTTATGTCTCTTGCAATGGCAGGTGGGTTCTTTACCACTAGTGCCGCCTGTGATACCTGTAGTTTCAGGATGGGTGCATGTGTGCTATGTCTCTTCAGTCGTGTCCGATTCTGTGTGACCCCATGGACTGTGGCCCGCCAGGCTCCTCTGTCCATGGAATTATCCAGGCAAGAATACTGGAATGGGTTGCTATGCCCTTCGCAATGGGTAGTGTCAGGATAACAGGTATTATTTACATCAGGCACGCTAAGCTAAACACTTTATGTAAGTTAGTGCTTGTGGTTCCTCCACAACTGTTGGAAGTAAGTTGTTATTATTATCCACATTTTATATGAAGGAAGTAACCTTGAAAGATTAAGCAACTTGCCCAAGGTCACATAGCTAGTTGAATAGAGGCAAGATAGAAGCCAGGATTAAAACTTAGGATTTCAAAATTTTCTCTTTGCTCCCTTTTCTTTTTCTAAATACCAGAATGAGTTTTGTTAAAACCATGTCAGACTAATCTTTTATCTTGATCTGTAAATGTGAGTACATAATTGAAATAAAGTTAAGTGCTCACTTCACCCATACTTTAAACCTGCAAAGGAGAAGGACTCTTTATTATTTATCCTTAACTCCCTAGAACCTAGCACAGTGCCTGGCACAGAGTAGATGCTTAAGAAATATTTTTTAAATGTCTGCCGAGATTTTGTGGCAGTCCAAAAGGCAAATTGCATGCAGAAAAGTCCAATGTGTACATTTAGAGCAGTGACCCAGCAAATCAAAATCAGCCTGAGAGGGCAGATTTTCTAACTGTATGCCATGATTACGGAAGAAACCACAGACCGGCCACATGTCTCAGCATGACTCCCAGAGATGAAATTCTGCTTCACAACAGAGGCATTTTGTCTTTGTTTACCGACAGTGGAATGTCTTTGGCAGGACTTTAATGATTCCACTTCAGCAGCATTTTGACAAGCAAGTTAGCAATGGATGAGACCAACAATAGCAAATCAACAGTGAAAAGTTCACTCCCAAGTCAAGACCAAACATTTTATTTGAATATTTTACTTGGCAGCAAATGGGGAGATTCTCTGAACAGTTATTTAGAATTTGACATGATAATAGGTAAGAGAGAGCACTTCCTCACAGAGCACCCCTGTACATCTTCTGTTTAGGAGACCTTGGAACCCAGGGGTGAGAACTTTGTTGGGTCTTGTGATATGTTTGAGTGTTTGTTTGAACCTACTTGATCTACCTTGATTTTCAAGGTCTTTGAGTGTCAGCATTGAATATTTCAAGCTTGGAGGGGAAGTGGAGAGAGGACACTGGATTTGGGCAGATAAGCTTTTATTGATGACTTCCCTGGTGGCTCAGACAGTTCAGCATCTGTCTACAAAGTGAGAGACCCGGGTTCGATCCCTGGGTTGAGAAGATCCCCTGGAGAAGGAAATGGCAATCCACTCCAGTACTATTGCCTGGAAAATCCCATGGACAGAGGAGCCCAGTAGGCTACAGTCCATGGGGTCGCAAAGAGTCGGACACAACTGAGCTACTTCACTTTCTGTCTTTCAGTGTCTAGTTAAGTGACTCTGGGCAAGTCTTTTCACCTTCAGGGCTCTCAGTCATCCAGAGAAGTAGTCTGTGGCATGCTTCCTCTAGATGCTTCCGCAGTGCTGTCAAGGCAGAGTTGTCTCTTATTTGTATTTTCTGTTTCAGTTGTAAGCATTCAGTAATATTTTGGGTGAGTCAAACATGTACATCAACAGTGGAAGGATGGTTATTATATTTATGGCTGGGGAGGGGGATGACTCCTGTTTCTTAATGGAGGCATGATTGTCATTCTAGGCAGGATCATTAATTTTTTGTTCTGCAGATTGTGTCACTTTTGTGGCCCTGAGGCACTGAAGGCCAGCAGTAACTCCATGCCATTGCAACACACAAGAAATGTCCCTCACTTTTCCCAACACACCCATGAGGGATGCTCCTTCTCAGGATCCCATCTCTTCCTAACATTCACCCAAGATAGCCTTCAAATGAAAAGCGATGTTTTTCAAATGCCATTTACCAATTCTCTCCTTTCTACCCCAGGCATACGCTATGATGTTGTCATTGTCCGACAAGGAGTCCCTGCATTCTTCATCCCACAGTTCTTCCAACGTGTGGCATAGTATGGCCAGGGCTGCAGCGGAATCCAGTGCCATCCAGTCCATAAGCCACGTATGACATTCTCAAGGTTGACCGGAGTGGGACCAAGTCCAACAGTAGCATGGCTCTTTCACATAGGACTATTTAAAAGACTGCTGAGCAGAATGCCTTAGAAACCTGAAGGGTCACTCATGTAAAGTCTGGGGACCTTAAACGGAATGATTAAAAAAGAAAAGAAAGAAAGAGAAAGAAAGAAAGAAAAGGAAACTATTTATTCTCGATATTTTGTTTTGCACAGCCAAGGCAGCTGCTGACTTCTGGAGGATCAATGCGACTTAAAGTGATTCAGTAAAAATGAAAACCTTGCTGGGCAGAAGGCGTCTTCCCATTCACCTTGCCCTTGGGAGTGGGTGGGTGAGAGGAGCAGTTGAGATGGTGGCATGAACACTCCATAGAAACTGAATTCTTTTTTTGTATCTGACACATGATTGGAAACAGTTGCTTTTAATTACAGATTTAATTTTCTTGCTTTGTTAAAGTTTTTATGTAATTTAACCCTTTGAAGACAGAAGTAGTTGAATGAAATGCACACTTGATTATTATAGAAACTGATAACAGGGAGTTTCCCATTAACTTTTGCCTTCTTTAAGTACATTGTTTAAAACTAGGGAACAAGGGTATGTGTATATTGTAAACTATGGATGTTCAAATGCTCAGAGAGGTTAAGTCAGTGAAGTAACCTGTTCATCACCAGTACCGCTGTACCACTACACTAAGAGGAGGTTTGCCAAATCCTTGTAATAACATCTTAATTTTAGACAATCATGTCACTGTTTTTTAATGTTTAATTTTTTGTGTGTGTTGCGTGTATCATGTATTTATTTGTTGGCAAACTATTGTTTGTTGATTAAAATAGCACTGTTCCATTCAGCCACTACTTTCTGACGTCCGAGGCACACCCCGCTTTGAATTGCAAGGACCAAGGTGACTCGACCTGTGTATGGGAGTGCCAAATGGTGTCTGGCTTTTCTTAACATTCCTTTTTTTGTTGTTTTGTTTTCCTTCTTAATGAGCTAAATACGAATAGATGCAACTTAGTTTTTGTAATACTGAAATTGATTCAATTGTATAAACGATTATAATTTCTTTCATGAAAGCATGATTCTTCTGATTAAAAACTGTACCCCATATTTTATGCTGGTTGTCTGCAAGCTTGTGCGATGTTATGTTCATGTTAATCCTATTTGTAAAATGAAGTGTTCCAGACCTTATGTTAAAAGAGAGACGTAAATAACAGACTGTATTCAGTTATTTTGCCCTTTATTGAGGAACCAGATTTGTTTTCTTTTTGTTTGTAATCTCATTTTGAAATAATCGGCGAGTTGAGGTACTTTCTTCCAATGCTTTGTACAATATAAACTGTTATGCCTTTCAGTGCATTACTATGGGAGGAGCAACTAAAAAATAAAGACTTACAAAAATGGTTATTTTTCCCACAGTGTTGTATTTTCCCTTCTCATGCAATTTTTGTTTCCCTTTGGGATCCAGTGATTTAAAGATATGCTGTCTGAGACTTTGATGCCCTAACAGATACATGGAATGTAGAGCATGTGTGTATAGACATTTGAGATGACATGAAAGATAGCCCTTGGCCCATGGGGAATTGGACTCTCTTCCATTCATTGCTCTGGAATTTCTCCATGTGGTGCAAAGTCAGGGCTCAGGTGCAATAGTACGGGGTCCTTAGGATCACCCCACATCTGCAGCACCCATTTTAGTTAGGACAGAGCAACTTAGTTGTTTTTTTTTCTTCTTTATTTTACGTAGTACATGCCAAAAGGTGTTCTGTGCTTATTTTTGTTTTTAATAACCCAGATTCTGTTAACTGATTCACAGGAGGCTGAGGACCCTTTAAATTTTCTATGATCATTTTAACTCTTTGTTCACATGCAAAATATAATTTTTTTCATGATTAGAATCAGAGGGTAGATATGATTTTGAGTTTTCTTTCTTTACCTCCACCAAGAAATTCACTGCGTATTGCTACAAATTCTTCAAAATAATCACTTAGCAGTTTCTCCATTTTCCATGGGTTTGACCTCCTATGATTTCTTTAACCATTTCACTTCTGTTGAAAATTTATGCTTTCTGCTTTTCACTGGTGTAAGCAATGCTATTTTAATTTTCATTAAAATTGTAATTAATTGGGGTAATTGTTTCTATGTATTCATATATGTATGCACAGGTTTGAATCGTGATGAGTGGTATTTTCATATTATAAATTCTCTAGTGGAGGAGCCATTATGAATATTCTTTGAACCTTAAATATTATGCCAGTTGTTTGAGAATGATTTCAACCAGGCCAGCTGTAGAGGTTTTAACAAGTTCTGCAGATTAAACAAGTATGACACATAGAAGTAGATCCAGACTAATTTCCCTGTTTGTTTATTTATTCATTCTTAGCCAAATTGCCAGATATGGAGAAACTTCCTACATCCTTTCTAAATGTCAGTAGTATAAGAATTAAATATGGGGGGCGGAGGGGATAAATATTGCTTTTAAATAGAAAGTGGGCACGGGAAGTATTCAGAAAATATACTAAAACTCTAAACTGATCTACGCAGAAAGAGAAGAAGAATCTAGTGTTTGAGACATAAGAACAACACATTCAAGAAAATGGAGACTGGGAATGTGTTATCCATTTCCCTTTGTTTTAAAGAAAAAAACCTATAAATTCTGAAGCTGTTTGAATATTCTCAACACTACTGAATTCTTGTTAGAGTCTGAGCATGACATTTCAGTTGTTTGCTAATGCTTAGCCCCTCCAAATTCCAAAGAGGTTTTCAAGCCTCACATTTCTGCTTTCTTTTACATTCATCTCGCCAGCTGTCTTGCACCACATGGCCCTGTGGGCAGACCATGAGATGTGGTGGAGACAATGTTGGATTTGGAAGGTGAAGACCTGAGTTTGAGTTCCGGTTCTATTCCTTTGGTGGCTTTGATGTCTTAGGCAAGTCATATACCTTTCAAAATCTCATCTGTAAAACCAGGGTACTAACACCTGCTTCTCCTGCTACTGTACTAGGTTTTTGTGGATGCTGAAAATCAAAATATATTTTTAGAAATATTTGGGAAAAGTTGAACACATGCAGGCACTTCATAATTTTTATGGTGGTAGTTAAGAGAATAGAATGTGCATCTGTGTGTGTGTTTATACACATACAAACACTATGTTAAGAAAAAGGTTTTAAAATATAACAGAAATCTAGAGTATACAAAAGTGGATATGGACCTTTTTTGGAAAAACGATTGAAATATAGTTGACCTGCAATATTGTGTTAGTTTCAAGTGTATAGCAAAGTGATTCAGTTATATGTGTGTGTGTGTATTGCTGTTTACCCTCTAAGTCACGTCCAACTCTTGTGACCCCATGGAGTGTAACCTGCCAGACTCCTCTGTCCATGCGATTTCCCAGCAAAATTACTGGAGTGGGTTGCCATTTCCTTCTCCAGGGCATCTTCCTGACTCAGGGATGGAACCCACATCTCCTGCACTGGCAGGCATATTCTTTAACCACTGAACCACTAAGGAAGCCCACATATATTTCTTTTTCTTTTTTTTTAGTTTTTATTTTATTATTTTTTAAATTTAAATTTATTTTAATTGGAGGCTAATTACTTTACAGTATTGTATTGGTTTTGTCATACATCATATGTATATACATGTTCCTTTCCAGGTTCTTTCCCCATTCAGGTTGTTACAAAATATTGAGTATACTTTTCTGTGCTATACAATAGGTCCTTGTTGGTTAGCTATTTTATATATAGTAGTGTATATCTGTTAATCCCAAACTCCTTATCATGTTTCTTGAATAAATATGTAGCTTTGAAAAATAAAGAAAACTCAGTCCTTTGAGAACATGAGCCATCCAGTCTAATTGCTGTGTGCTCTCCAAAAATTCAAGGACGGTTAAGAAAACACATTCAAAGAATAAGCATGCACATACTTTTATTTTCAGATAGTGACCATCAACCAATCATTATTTTTTATACAGAATAAATAAAATGAGCTATTCATTTTTAAAACTGACTGTTATGCCAGTGTCATGCTAGGAATGTGTACATCCATTAGCTCCATTAATCATTGCAGTAGGCCTGCATGCAGGAAGTATTATTCCTGTTTCACAGACGAGGAAACTGGAGCTTAGAGAGTCTTAGAGCCTATTCCACTGCCACCCTGCTGGGAACTGGCTGGCTGAGAATCCACAGGGGCCAGGCTCCTTAGCCCGCGCTTAGTCAAGCATCTCAGACCTCCTGGTTCAGGAGCAACTGAAGAAGTCCAAAAAGGTCTGTTCCAAACCAAGGCTATGTGCCAAGAGAGGCACGGGTTTAACAAGGCTATGTCTCCAAACCAAGAGAGTAAGGTTGCTGGAGATTCAAATATGCCCCAGAGACATTTAGGCATCTGAGTCTTGACTGTGAAGAGTTTGAAAGGTAAGCGCTAAACAGTGGTTCCCAGGCTTTTGCTAATCAGATTATTTCAAGTCAGAACCATAACACTTGTCCTCTTAAAAGATCCTAAATACTTCCTTAATAGGAGGAAGGTTTGAGTCATTTTGTTTGCATATTTTTAACAGGTATCTTGAATGTCTTCCTTATCCCTTTTCAAACAAAAATTTACTCCAAACTTACATTTGAAATTATTAACATGACATGAGTTAAGCCCTTTCTAAAATAGTTAGCAGACTCATTATGAGAGATGCAAAAGTGAAGGCAAGTAGAGCTGAGTGTACTTATTTCATGTTCTCCAAGTTCAAAGAATTATTAATGGAAGGATTATGGGGAGAAGTGGGATGATTGAAAACAACAACAACAACAACTAATAGTCTGGGTCCAGAAGACCCAAAGAGAGTTTAGAGAGCCAATCAGCTCTTCCCTCAAGAGACTTTCAGTTCAGTTCAGTTGCTCAGTCGTGTCCGACTCTTTGCGATCCCATGAATCAAAGCACGCCAGGCCTCCCTGTCTATCACCAACTCCCAGAGTTCACTCAGACTCACATCTGAGTCAGTGATGCCATCCAGCCATCTCATCCTCTGTCGTCCCCTCCTCCTCCTGCCCCCAATCCCTCCCAGCATCAGAGTCTTTTCCAATGAGTCAACTCTTCGCATGAGGTGGCCAAAGTACTGGAGTTTCAGCTTTAGCATCATTCCTTCCAAAGAAATCCCAGGGCTGATCTCCTTTAGAATGGACTGGTTGGATCTCCTTGCAGTCCAAGGGACTCTCAAGAGTCTTCCCCAACACCACAGTTCAAAAGCATCAATTCTTTGGCGCTCAGCTTTCTTCACAGTTCAACTCTCACATCCATACATGACCACTGGAAAAACCATAGCCTTGACTAGATGGACCTTTGTTGGCAAAGTAATGTCTCTGCTTTTAAATATGCTTTCTAGGTTGGTCATAACTTTCCTTCCAAGGAGTAAGCGTCTTTTAATTTCATGGCTGCAATCACCATCTGCAGTGATTTCGGAGCCCCCAAAAATAAAGTCTGCCACTGTTTCCACTGTTTCCCCATCTATTTCCCAAGAAGTGATGGGAGACTTTGGTTAGTATCTAATTGTTCATTATAGTCTGCATAACTCTTTTATTAATACAAGAGACTCTCCTTGGTGCAACATTTAGAAAATGATTAAAATACTCCAGAAAATAAAAAGTGCTGGCAAGAGTGGAGAAATGGGAAACTTTGTGCACTGTTGCTGGAAATGTGAAATGGTGCAGCTACTATGGAAAACGGTATGGCAATTTTTAAAAATTATTAAAAGGAGAACTACCATATGATCTAGCAATTCCATTTCCGGGTATACATCCAAAAGGAAAGCAGAATATCAAAGAGATTTTGTCCATTCATGTTCATAGCAGCATTATTCACAATAGCCTAGAAGTAGAAGAAACTCAGGTGTCCATCAATGAATGAATTAGACAAAAACACATGTAGTATACAGACCATGGATATGGAGGAAATGGCAACCCACTCCAGTATTCTTGCCTGGAAAATCCCATGGACAGAGGAGCTTAGCAAACTACAATCCATGGGGATGCAAAGAGTTGGACAGGACTGAGCAACTGACCAGGCATCCACAAACAATAGAATATTAGACTTAAAAAGAAAGAAAATTTTGATACATGCTACAACATTGGTTAAACTTTGAGGACATTATATTAAGTGAAATAAGCTAGTCACAAGAAGACTAATATTGTGATTCCACTCATATGAGATACCTGGAATTAGTTAAATTCATAGAGCTAAAACTAGAATAGTGGTTGCCAGTGGCTGGGAACTTGGAGGAATGGGGATCTCTTCTTTAATGAGTATAAAATTTCAATTTTGCAAGATGAAAAGAGTTCTGGAGGGGACTTTCTTGCAGTCCAGTGGTTAAGACTCTGCATTTCCAATTCAGGGGATGCAGGTTTGACCCCTGATCAGGAAACTAAGATACTAGCCACATGCCACATTGCCTAAAAAGAGAGAGAAAAAAAGGGAGGTTCTGGACATTTGTTGCACAACAGTGTGAATGCACTCACCACTATTGAACTGTACACTTAATATGATTAAGATGATAAATTTTGTGTTGTATATGTTTTTACCTAAAGAAACCTGAGCACCGAAGAATTAATACTTTTGAACTGTGGGGTTGGAGAAGACCCTTGAGAGTCCCTTGGACTGCAAGGAGATCCAACTAGTCCATCCTAAAGGAGATCAGTCCTGGGTGTTCATTGGAAGGACTGATGTTGAAGCTGAAACTCCAATACTTTGGCCACCTGATGTGAAGAGGTGACTCATTTGAAAAGACCCTGGTGCTGGGCAAGATTGAGGGCAGGAGGAGAAGGGGATG
Organism: Budorcas taxicolor; assembly: GCF_023091745.1. Taxonomy (NCBI): domain Eukaryota; kingdom Metazoa; phylum Chordata; class Mammalia; order Artiodactyla; family Bovidae; genus Budorcas; species Budorcas taxicolor. Next base: position 162,528,974 of record NC_068910.1, read on the forward strand.
ATAGAGGATGAGATGGTTGGATGGCATCACCGACTCAATGGACATGGATTTGGGTGGACTCCGGGAGTTGGTGATGGACAGGGAGGCCTGGTGTGCTGTGGTTCATGGGGTTGCAAAGAGTTGGACACGACTGAGCGACTGGAATGAACTGAACTGAACTGAACTGAAAGTAAAAGAAAAAAGAAATAATGCAATACCTCTCTATATGGTTCCTTAAGGTGAAAGAACCTAATTCTATTCAACTGAAACAGAAATGAATTACAAGGTGCATATTAGAGAGCTCATAACAATTGAAGGGAATGCTGGGGACCCAGGCTTAGAACATAACCCAAAACTAGTGGGTACCCAAGCTACAAGCCACAGGCAGCCTCTTAGACTCCTGTCATCAAGATGAATTATCAACTACCATTATGTTCAACTTTTTCTTTTTTTGGTCAATTTGGGTCTAGATTAAAATTCTAGAGATAGATAGAGCATGAAAATGGCTCTACTTAAAATCCTACTTGATTAAGATTACCATTAAACTCATCTAAAAGTATGGGGCAGAAAAGGCTAGTCCCCATATAGCCAGATTGAGAGAATCCTCCCAAACAAGTGAGAATCAATTATGGATGTCAAAAACAACAATCCGCACCATCTGAATGACAGGAGAACTAACAAACATGTAAAGGCTAATATTTTCAGTGTAGGACAGAGTTTGGAAATGTCAAGGGTAATCAGAGGTGTAACATGATAGCACATGCAAAACTAGAACTGTTCCAAAAAACAGAGGACTTACAGTCCTCAAAGGAATAACTGCTTCAGTGAATTCTTGAAGTAAGGATTGTTGTAATGTTTTTTTAAGTGCTTCAACTGTGACTCCTACTGATGACTGTATTGCCAAAACTGGCAATAAAACTGTAGCCCAAGTAGTCACGTGTGCCCCAGAATAAAATTGAATTGATTCCTAAAAGTATTTTGCTTACTTCTTTAGGGCACATGCAATAATCATGGTGAGTAAGCAACTAAAGCATTTGTCTGAATCAAAAGCATTCAGAAAGCCAGTGTCCAGAAAGGAAAGCTGAAACCACTCTAAATATTTTAAGCAGAGAGGGACTGAATGCAAAGGGTTGCATACAAAAGCGCTGGAGGGGCTGAAGAGAAAGAGGTAAACCAGAGACCAGGAAGTGGCTGGTGACCCTCACTATGGAGTTGTGAAACCAGGGCTCTGCAGGTAGGGGCACCCTTTCTTCTGTCTTCTCATCTCCCACCAGTGCCTTCCATTCACATCACTGGAAACCAAGTGGCAAGAGAGTCTGGGGAGTGAGGTTTTCAAGCACCCGTTCCCTTGTGATACAGATAAATAATGGGAAAGGTGCTGAGTATCAACAGACTGTGTCAGACATAAGACCACTGAAACTACACATACTAGTTTAAGTGGGAAAATCCTCCAATATTTCCCATTATTTTTAGAATGTATATCAAGACATCATCATGGCCTCCAGGGCCCTCCATGACCAAGTTTTTGCCTACCACTCTCGTCTGTTCCACTTGCCTATCTGTCTCACATGTATTCTCTCCTTTCAGTCCCAAATTCATCTCCACTTCCAAAGACTTCACACATTGTGCTTTGTGAACTGAAGACTTCCTTTTGCCTTCTTCTCAATGCAGAACCCCTCTCCCTCAACTTCCCTCTGCTGCCATGTTCTTAATTGGCTAAATTAATCTACTCTTCGGTTTTTAACTTATCTCTTATTTCTTCAGAGAAACTTTCCTGATAACTCCTCACTCTTCTTCACAAGTAAATGTTGTAGTATGTTGTATGTTGTATGTTGTAGCCTCTCATCAAATCATTTACCTTGTGTTCAGTGCGTCCATTATAATTTGTAATTGTATATACGTTGGGACGTCACTGGTGGTCCAGTGGTTAAGAATCTGCCTTCCATTGCAGGGAATATGCAGGTCCAACCCCTCGTTAGGAAACTAAGATCCCACATGCTATGAGGCATCTAAACCCGTGATCTCTAGAGCCCACAAGACGCAACTAGAGAAGCCTGAGAGGAAATCAACTCTGAGTATTCATTGGAAGGACTGATGCTGAAGCTGAAGCTGAAGTTCCAATACGCTGGCCACCTGATATGAAGAACTGACTCATTAGAAAAGACCCTGATGCTGGGAAAGATTGAGGGCAAGAGGAAAGGGGATGGCAGAGGATGAGATGGTTGGCTGGCATCACTGACTCAGTGGACATGAGTCTGAGCAAACTCAGGGAGACAGTGAAGGAAAGGGAGGCCTGTCATCCTGACATTCATGGGGTCCCAAAGAGCCAGGCACAACTTAGTAATTGAACAGCAATGAGTTAATTTGCTTCAGTTGTGTCTGACTCTTTGAGACCCTATGGACTGTAGCCCACCAGGCTCCCCTGTCCTTGGGATTTTCCAGGCAAGAATACTGGAGTGAGTTGCCATTTCCTTCTCCAGAGGTTCTTTCCAACCCAGGGATCAAACCTGTGTCTCTTAGGTCTCCCTCACAGGCAAGCAGGTTCTTTACCCCTAGTGCCACCTGGGAAGTCCAACATTATATATTTGTAGATAATTTAAGATCCCTATTCCTAAATTCTTAGGCTCCATGAGTGCCCTAACTATGTCTGTCTTGATCAGTGTTTTGTCCCCAGTGACTAGTACAGACTATGGCACATTGTGGTTTTTCTGTAAATGTTGTTAAACCAGTGGATAGACTCCAAGCCATTCTCAGTGGTTACCTCCAAGAGAGGAGTGGAGAAAGTAACTTTTTACAATGTACACTTTTATTTTATTGCTTTCAGTTAGAATGAATTACTCTTGTGTTAAAAAAAGAAAAAAACACATATATTTCTTTTTATGAGCCTACCTCCTGAGCAAGAGACTCTCAATTCTAAGAATTCATCATAAGATATTAATCAGCATTACACACTGATATTTGCATCCATGGACATTCACTAAACATTAATAACAGAAAATTTTATCAATATTGAAGTCAAACAAAAGAGATCCAGTGAAGTAAACCGTGCTATGTCTGCATGACCATGGTTAACTACATGGACAGATAATGCCAACATATTATTAAATGAAAAGTCTTGTTACAAATGACTGGAGGTTATACACTGTAACATTTTACTGGTTAGTAGGGTTATGGGTGAATTTGTTTTCTTCTTTGTGCTTATCTACATTTTTACATTATCTAAAAATAAACATGCATTACTTTTTAAATGAGAAAAATATTATAAAAACAAGAAACGTCTCTCAAATTATTAAATAGAACAAAGGTGACTCAGACCAGAAAGAATCTGCTTGCAATGCAGGAGACCTGGATTTGATCCCTAGGTCAGTAAGTTTCCTTGGAGAAGGGAATGGCAACCCACTCCAGTGTTCTCGAATTCCAAGGACACAAGAGCCTGGCGGTATACAGTCCATAGGGTTGCAAAGAGTCAGACACGACTGAGTGACTAACACAGCAAAGAGAAAAAGAGAAGACGTTTTGTCTGAGGGAGTGATGTATGTGCTTTCATATCATCAACCGTGAGAGTCAGATGAGACTGAACTGTCACTATGTAAGTGACAAGAGTAACAAAGAACTATGACGGTTTTGTCCAAGGTCCAAGGCCACAGAAAGGATGTGGTGTTGAAACTCAAGTTTCTGCTTTCTGGGCCACTTTCCTGTGAACCATTCTCAGGATGAGGAGTGGGTAGAGTTTGTGGGTGTATGTTCAATCGTGCCCAACTCTTTGTGACCCTGTAGACTGTAGCCCAGCTTCCCCTCTGTCCATGTGACTTTCCCCACAAGAATACCAAAGTGGGTTGCCGTTTCCTCCTCCAGGGGCTCTTCCCAACCCAGAGATCAAACCCATGTCTCTCAAGTCTCTTGCATTGGCAGGCAGATTCTTTACCACTGAGCCACGTGGAAAGTCCTGGAATGTGAGATGAGAGTGGAGTCCAATTCTAGTGCCCCCTAAGGGAGCTGGGGTCAAGGGTTTCTATAGTGAATTCATGGGTTAGAGTACCTCTGAATGTCCCTAAATCAACACCAATGCCTTAAGTGTTAGATCATATTTGAACTTGTTTTTATGTTCAACCCAAAGAAAAGGAAACATGTCTTTAAGGCAACACACTTATTGCACATATTATAAGAATAGTTATGGTAGCCATTTCCCTCATGTAGATTTATGTTGATTTTATTTCGGTTTGGAGTTCTAACTACTCATCAGAAACGGGGCTCCTTTAATAACTAGCTGAATGGTATTGAGCTCATACAAGCAAGATATGATGAAAGGCATTTTGTGTAAACCATCTCAGAAGGAAAAACTGTCTTTTAATACTTTCTCTACATTATTTCTGCAGGATAAAATTGTGGCTTCTTCCAATCATCTCTGTAGGCAGCAGCATCTCTAAAACTGGATAAATAAATCAGGAGAATGAAGAATCAGAGATTCCCCCAAAGAAGCAGTGTTAACAAGTCTAACAGGAGGCCAGTTAGTGTTGTGACTTTGTCAAAAAGTAACAACTCACCACCAGCATTGAAGTCATCCCTGTCTGTTACAGTCACATTCTTCTCACTTAAAATAATAATGCATTATTCTAAGAGGAGTAACATATTAGTGACATATTGTGTGGTTTCAGTCAGCATTATTTTGAATTTGTGAATCTGATCTTTTCCTCTGTGGTCACATGGGGAGGCCATATTTTTTGAAGAGGTCAGAGTAAGATAGCATGGTCAGTAAGGGACAGATTTGAAGCACTCTCTGAATGAGTGATATGAGAGTTGAACCATAAAGAAGGCTGAGTGCCAAAGAATCGATGCTTTCAAATTGTGGTGCTGGAGAAATCTTTTGAGTCCCTTGAACAGCAAGGAGATCAAAGCAGTCAATCCGAAAGGAAATCAACCTTGAATATTCATTGGAAGGACTGTTGCTGAAGCTCCAATACTTTGGCCAACTGATGTGAAGAGCCAGCTCATTGGAAAAGATCCTGATGCTGGGAAAGATTGAGGGCAGGAGGAAAAGGAGGTGACAGAAGATGAGATAGTTGGATGGCATCATTTGCTCAATGGCCGTGAGTTTGAACAAACTCTAGGAGATTGTGAAGGACAGGGAAGCCTGACATGCTGCTGTCCATGGAATCACAAAGAGATGGGCATGACCGAGTGACTGAAGAACTGAAATGAATAAAACTAGGGCTTATAGAGCAGGAGATGGTAGCCACAATCTGGATCTGGCTCTGTGACCTGGGACAAGAAAAAGTGTTGTAAGATGGGGAAATAAGTGCAAATTTTGTCTGCTGGTTTGTTTTGATTTGCTTTGTTTTGCTTTATTTTTGTTGAGGACCACTTCTTTCATCAAAATTCATTTGCCGACAAAAGTAAAGATAAAGGTCTACAGGTATAAAAAATAATAGAAGGATAAGTTGGAAATCTCGTGAAGAATTTTTGATAAGCAAATCTCTGTGACAGTGTAAATTGGAAAATTCAATTAGCTCTGTGGCTTTGTAAACCTCTTTTGAACAAAATACATGGTCTAAAAGAGAAAGATTTAAATTGTTAAGCTCTGAATTTCCTCACTATGGTCTTTACAGAGAAGCATCCCCATTTTAGTTCTACTAATTTAGTGTTTATCATGTATGAATGTGAGAGTTGGACTGTGAAGAAGGCTGAGTGCCGAAGAATTGATGCTTTTGAACTGTGGTGTTGGAGAAGACTCTTGAGAGTCCCTTGGACTGCAAGGAGATCCAACCAGTACCTTCTAAAGGAGATCAGCCCTGGGATTTCTTTGGAAGGAATGATGCTAAAGCTGAAACTCCAGTACTTTGGCCACCTCATGCGAAGAGTTGACTCATTGGAAAAGACTTTAATGCTGGGAGGGGTTGGGGGCAGGAGGAGAAGGGGATGACCGAGGATGAGATGACTGGATGGCATCACGGACTCGATGGATGTTAGTTTGAGTGAACTCCGGGAGTTGGTGATGGACAGGGAGGCCTGGTGTGCTGCGATTCATGGGGTTGCAAAGAGTTGGACAGGACTGAGTGACTGAACTGAACTGAAACTAATAAATGAGTGATATTTTCTTAACTGTTCTCTCATGTACTTAAAAATCATTAATTTCCTCTCCACATTCTTCCATGAAGTCCAAAAAAAATTTTAATTGTCAAAAAAGTAGTTGCCAGGCCATTTTACTTAAAAAAAAAAAAAAGGCCAAAATAATTAAATAAAGTGGAGTATCTGTCTTTAATATGTTCACATTTGAAAGAGATTTGGAAGATCTCCTGGAGAAAGGAATGGCTATCCACTCCAGTGTTCTTGCCTGGAAAATTCCATGGATAGAGGGGCTGGCAGGCTATAGTCCGTGGGATCGAAAAGAATCGGACTGAGAGGCTAATATACTTTTAAGATTATCACGTAAGCTTGGATGGCTACCACAGTTGTCGGAAAAGCAACAGCAATATGGGGAGGGCATGAAGATGGAGTCAGAGACCTGGAATTTTTATCATTTTTGTCACAATTTAGTTGTGTGACCTCACGCAAAAATAGCTACTCTCAATTTTAAAAATTTAGATATCACCAGAATTTTCACTGTATCTGTATACCACCTGAATCATTGGTTGCTTAACATTTCTTTTTCTTGATTTATTTTTTACGCATAGATAATTTTATCTGAAAAGAATCCTTACATAGAAACTCACTTTCTATAAGTATCACTTAGTCATAAAAATAAATATAATGAAAAACTAGAGAGATATTAGATTTTAGGGAGATGCTTGTGGACAACGTTGCTACTCTCTGGGTGTATCAAAAAGCAGATGTTCTGGTTATGGAGGTCCACATGATTAGTTTTGTCTAAGAGACTGGAAGGGGAAGTGACATAGCACTCTGATAATTTAATTGACACTACACAGTTCTCTTCATTTCCTTCCTTTGATGTGACAAGGAAGGAAGCTGCAGGTCCCAGATGATGCCTTTATAAGATGGTCTAGCCACAGCCCTGGTCTCCAAGTGGTGATGGCATAGATTTGCTTCTGTCCCAAACACTATGGGATATGAACTACGAATAAGAAATACACTTTTGTTCAGTTCAGACACTGAGACTTTGAGTGTGTTTACACTTGCTGCAAAACCTGGTTAATACAACACTAATTGCCCACTTAAGACTGTGGTCTCTTTGCCTATTTGTGCTTTATGGGAAAAGGAGAATATGTGGAAGTGTTAGAATGGTGTTAGAGAAATTTATCACTAATTTGAGACTTTCTTCTTGGTTATGATGAATAACTTAAGAATCAAAAGAAAACAATGTTTTACAATATACTGGGGAAAATATGAAAACTCTTTGATCCTTTGTTCCTCTATCAAGAAAATGATGGAAAATAATTAGCTCTATAATGATGTAAGAAAAACATGTGAAGATGGCAGTTGCTTGGCATACAATCAAAACATCCTAGTAGGTCTTATTTTAAAGCTGTACAATATTATGCAATTAGCACAAGAGTATTTTGAAAGGCAATATTCCTTTAAAACTTTTCTTGGCTTTGGAAGATATACGAAACAAAATGGTACTTGGTTAGGGTGAGCCTATTCGAACTTAAGACATCCCTATGGAGAGCTGACTTTTGGAAAAAAGTGGAATTAAGGGAGATCAGCTAACTCAGTGAACCAGCAGCGGCAGCAGCAGCAGAAGAGGTGAATGAATGCCTCATTTGGGTCAGGTTGTAGAGGGCAAGCCAATAAGGACTTATTGGTGGTTTGGCCTGTAGGGTATTCAAATAGTATCTAAACAATAATTATTATTTATTGTATCCTTAGTATGCATCCAGCACTGAGGATGATGCTTTTATTTCTTTTAATTAACAACTCTATGCATGAGTTAATATTATTCCTATTTTATCATCTGGAAAACTGAAGCTAAAGAAATCAAGAAACTTATCCAAGATTGCAAAGTAGGTTAATCCAAGAACTGGGAACAAACCTAGCTGTATCTGTCTCCAAAGGCTATGAACTCAATCTCTGTTTTGTCCTGGTGGCAAAAGACACTATTTACCTTCCCATTGATTAATAAGCAATTACACTTTTCTACAACTGCTGTATCCTGCTTCCAGAATATTTGGAATCTGATCATGAAGACAACCTGAGATATATCCATGTGCTTAGAATTTTGCCTGTGTAAACAGAACAGTTTGCACCGGAATGCTAGTGTTAAGGGTTGCATGAATAGTCCAGCTATGCAGAGTAGGGTGGATGCCACTTAACTTTGACCAATTACTCACATATGTCTTGAGCATGAAAACTATTCGTCGGTTTCCTACAATTATCCACGGAAGAGTGCAAGGTTCTGGGTCACTTCACGGTAGGTGGTTGCTTTCCAGTCATTTCTATAGGTACATGGGTTCCTGTGAGTGTGAGGGGGTAGAAAGGGAATGCAGAGGGGCAAATAAAAAGATGGATGGATTAAAAATTGAAGATGGATGGATTAAAAGTTGACCAGTGGGATGTGGCACCATCAAGTTGGCTCTAAAGAGAATCTCAATAAAATACGTTGTAGCAAGAGAAAGCACAGTGCAAAAAGTTCATGGATTGAACCAGATACACCCAGACAAATATTGCAGCTTTGCCATTAACTGATGCAGAACCATGGAGGAACGCATAAAACTACCATATAGTGGGGAAGAAGGCTGCAAATACTGTTGCGCATGAAGCTTTTGCTGTGTAATTCATGTGTTATTATAACTCTTTCTGTTTTTTTAATTTTTGTTGTTTAAGTTATTTCATTCATCTTTGTGCACAAGTAATATCTGCTCTTGGTAAAATTTTAAAAATTGTAAAAGGAGGCACAGTAAAAATATTTCTTTCTTCCTTGTATCCCAGCAACTTGGTTCCCTTTCACAAATGCAAATCATGTTGTATGATTCTTATATATCTTTCCAGAAGACATACATATTATTCCTTTATTTCTCCCACAGATGGTAGAATGATACGTGGATGTTTTTACTTTATTTTTCTTAGAAATCATTGCATCTAAATTCAAGTAAAATTGTCTTATTTTTCTTCTTCTCTTTTCTCTTCTTCTCCTTTTTCAAGTACATAATATTCCACTGTACCATAATTTGACTCCCCGACCCCCTACCAATGAACATTTAGGAACATTTCCAATATTTCATTACTGGAAACAACTCTTTAATGAATATCCTGGTAAACAATCATAGAATTGCAAGTTCAAAAAATATGGGCATTAGATTAATCCCTAAAAAGTTGTAACCAATTAATATTCTCATCATCATCACTGTTGTGAGTGTATATTTCTGCATATCAAAGTAACAAATAATCCAATATCTTGATTTTTGCCCATCTAAAATAATAAAACATTGTGTATTTCTTTCACTATGAGTGAGGTTGTTTGAATTTTTCCATATGTTTAAAGACCATTAGTTTTTTTTATTTCTTATGTAAGATATTTGTTCTTATCCTCTGCCTGCATTTCTCTAGATTTATTGGTTTTGTATTACAAGGAGCTCTTAAGTAAACAACCTTTCATTTGTGATATTTAATTATAATTTTTTACTTTTGCAGAGATTGGTTTTGCAGTGCAATTCATTAATCTTTTCTTTCCTTTTTGGTTTACTGTTAAGTAGAGAGAAGTTCCTCACTCTGATTATCTTTAAACTTTATTTTGTTTCAGCTAAAGTTTGTTTTGTTGTATCATATGAGGTAGAGATTATACTTAGCTTCCTAAACATCATTTAAAAAGCTGGCTTAAAACTCAACATTCAGAAAACTAAGATCATGGCTTCCGGTCCCATCACTTCATGGCAAACAGATGGGGAAACAATGGAAACAGGGACACACTTTATTTTCTTGGGCTGCAAAATCACTACAGATGGTGACTGCAGCCATGAAATTAAAAGATGCTTGATCCTTTTAAAGAAAAGCTATGACAAACCTAGACAGCCAGGCTTCAATAGTACATGGACCGTGAACTTCCAGATGTTCACGCTGGATTTAGAAAAGGCAGAGGAACCAGAGATCAAATTGCCAACGTCAGTTGGATCATCAAAAAGCAAGAGAGTTTCAGAAAAACATCTATTTCTGCTTTATTGACTATCCCAAAGCTTTTGACCGGGTGGATCACAATGAACTGTGGAAAATTCTTAACGAGATGGAAATACCAGACCACTCGACAGGCCTACTGAGAAATCTGTATGAAGGTTAAGAAGCAACAGTTAGAACTGGACATGTAACAACAAACTGGTTTCAAATTTGGAAAGGAATATGTCAAGACTGTATGTTGTCACCCTGCTTATTTAACTAATATGCAGAGTACATCATGAGAAATGCTGGGCTAGAGGAAGCACAAGCTGGAATCAAGATTGCCAGAAGAAATGTCAATAACCTCAGATATGCAGATGACACCACCCTTATGGCTAAAAGTGAAGAGGAACTAAAAAGCCTCTTGATGAAAGTGAAAGAGGAGAGTGAAAAAGTTGGCTTAAAGGTCAACGTTCAGAAAACTAAGATCATGGCATCTGGTCCCATCACTTCATGGCAAATAAATGGCGAAACAATGGAAATAGTGACAGACTTTATTTTGGGGGGCTCCAAAATCACTGCAGATGGTGATTGCAGCCATGAAATTAAAAGACACTTACTCCTTGGAAGAAAAGTTATGATCAACCTAGACAGCATATTAAAAAGCAGAGACATTACTTTGCCAATAAAGGTCCATCTAGTCATAGCTATGGTTTTTCCAGTAGTCATGTGTGGATGTGAGAATTGGAGTATAAAAAAAGCTGAGAGCCAAAGAATTGATGCTTTTGAACTGTGGTGTTGGAGAAGACTCTTGACAGTCCCTTGGACTGCAAGGAGATCCAACTAGTCCATCCTAAAGGAAATCAGTCCTGAATATTCCTTGGAAGGACTGATGTTGAAGCTGAAACTCCCAATACTTTGGCTACCTGATGCGAAGAACTGACTGACTGGAAAAGATTCTGATGCTAGGAATGATTGAAGGTGGGAGAAGGGGACAACAGAGGATGAGATGGTTGGATGGCATCACTGACTCAATGGACATGAGTTTGAGTAAGCTCTGGGAGTTGGTGATGGACAGGGAAGCCTTGTGTGCTGCAGTCCATGGGGTCACAAACAGTCAGACACACATGAGCAACAGAATGGAACTGAACTGAACTGAAACATTATTTAATGATAATTGATTTTTTCATAACAGATTTGAAATGTCACCTTTTCATATATTAGACTTCTATATAAATTTGGTTTTATTTGAGCAGATTTCACTTATCGAGAAGCTAATAACACACTGTTTAATCAATATAACTTTTAAGAAGGTTTTATGGTAGGGTCAAGCTGTTCTGTATAATCATGTAGGTTGTAACTTCTTTTCAGGACCATTTTTTGCATAAACTATAAATATAATGATGCCTACACTCCTCCCTCCATCATGTCAGAATTTTTCAGTATACAGCCTACACAGCTAATGGGTAAGTGTCATTAAATGGTTTGACTTTTGCAGAATTTGCTGTCCATTACTGGCTATTTATCTTTTAAAGGAATTTTAGAATTAATTTATGTAGCTTTAAAAAGTCCTATTGACTTGTTTTTTCTTTTCAACTGGGACCCATTGAGTTCACAAATTAATTTAGAGAGAATTAACATTTACTCATGGCTCAGCTGGTAAAGAATCTGCCTGCAATGTGGGAGACCTGGGTTCAATCCCTGGGTTGGGAAGATCTGGAGAAGGGAATGGCTACCCACTCCAGTATTCTGGCCTGGAGAATTCCATGTACTGTATAGTCCATGGGGTCACAAAGAGCCAGGCACGACTGAGTGACTTTCACTTTCACACCATACCAAACAATAAAATTAATTCCACCTAGATTGTGTGTGCTCAGTTGTGTCCAACTCTTTGTGACACCATGGGCTATAGCCCTTCAGGCTCCTCTGTCTATGCGATTTCCCAGGCAAGAATACCTGAGTGGGTAGTCATTCCCTTCTCCAGGGGATCTTCCTAACCCAGGGATCAAACCTGGGTCTCCTAGGTTACAGGAAGATTCTTTACCAACTGAGCCACCAGGGATGTCTGCTGAATTGTATATCTAAAAGTAAAGCTAAACAAGAAAAAATTGACATAACATACAGTAAGGATATCTTTGTGAATTTGATGTAAGATTTCTTTCTTAAATGGGATGCTTGGTTCAAACATTTTGTCTTCTGAATATGTAATGAATTCATCCTAATCAACACATAATGAACTCCTAATCGATAAGAAAAAGGTCATTAGTCTCAGTAGAAAAATAGGCAAGAAATTTGACACTTCACAAAAGATGTTATCTAAATATTCAAGTTCATCAAAAAGCAAGGAGTACCGACTAAAGAAAGCCTCATGAGACACTCCTTCCAACACTGTAGAATTACTAAATTTAAAAGACTAACAATACCAAGTGTTGGTAAGACATAGCAACAGTAATTCTCACACATTGCTGGTGGGAGCATAAATTGGTAAAACCACTTTGGAAAATTGTTTAAACAATACGAATGAAAACTGAATATATGCAATGCCAAAGAACCAGCTACTCAACAGAAATATGTACACATCTGCACCATAATTCATGTACAAATGTGTTCACAGCAGCATCATTCATAATAGCCCCCAAACTGTAAATTATTCAAGTATTCACCAGCAGTAGCATAGATAGATATACCAATGACTCTGGTATTTGTATATACTTGAAAATACCTGTTGTATTTGAAAATACTTGTTGTTGTTCAGTCACTAAGTTATGTCCAATTTCTTGTGACCCCAGGACTGCAGCGCCCAGGCTTCCCTCTCCTTCACTATCTCCTAGAGTTTGCTCAAACTCATGTCCATTGAGTTGATGATAGCATTAAAAAGGAAAGACTGCAGCTACATGAAGCAACATGGATGAATTTTGCTAAACACAATTTCAAGTAAAAGAAGTTAAAGGCAAAAGAATACATACTGTGTTACTTCATTTATATTAAAGTTAAAAAAACCTAGCTAGTACTATTTTGTGAATTAAGTAGTCAAGATGAGTTAATGACGTGGTAAGTATAAAAAGGAACTTTTGGATGCTAATATATCCTGGCTCTTAACCTGGGTGATGGTTTCATGGGAGTGTTCATTTTATGATAATTGATTCTGGTAACACTTACAATCTTCGCCCCTTTTAATTGTGCATTAAAATACATATATATCAGTTCAGTTCAGTTTAGTTGCTCAGTTGTATCTGATTCTTTGCGACCCCATGAATCGCAGCACGCCAGGCCTCCCTGTCGATCACCAACTCCTGGAGTTTACTCAGACTAACGTCCATCGAGTCAGTGATGCCATCCAGCCATCTCATCCTCTGTCATCCCCTTCTCCTCCTGCCCTCAATCCCTCCCAGCATCAGAGTCTTTTCTAATGAGTCAACTCTTCGCATGAGGTGGCCAAAGTACTGGAGTTTCAGCTTTAACATTATTCTTTCCAAAGAAATCCCAGGGCTGATCTCCTTCAGAATGGATTGGTTGGATCTCCTTGCAGTCCAAGGGACTCTCAAGAGTCTTCTCCAACACCACATTTCAAAAGCATCCATTCTTCGGCGCTCAGCTTTCTTCACAGTCCAACTCTCACATCCATACATGACCACTGGAAAAACAATAGCCTTGACTAGACAGACCTTTGTTGGCAAAGTAATGTCTCTGCTTCTGAATATGCTATCTAGCTAGGTTGGTCATAACTTTCCTTCCAAGGAGTAAGCGTCTTATAATTTTATGGCTGCAGTCACCATCTGCAGTGATCCGGAGCCCCCCAAAAATAAAGTCTGACACTGTTTCCACTGTTTCCCCATCTATTTCCCATGAAGTGATGGGACCAGATGCCATGAACTTTGTTTTCTGAATGTTGAGCTTTAAGCTAACTCTTTTACTCTCCTCTTTCACTTTCATCAAGAGGCTTTTTAGCTTCTCTTCACTTTCAGCCATAAGGGTGGTGTCATCTGCATATCAGAGGTTATTGACATTTCTTCTGGCAATCTTGATTCCAGCTTGTGCTTCTTTCAGCCCAGCGTTTCTCATGATGTACTCTGCATATAAGGTAAATAAGCAGGGTGACTATATATATATATATATATATATATACACATATACATATATATATATACTTATATCTACATGCAGATGTAGGCTTTTACCTTAGTCAGCACTATTAAATATCTCATAATAAATATTTTTAAAAGTCCTCTGGCCTACTGTCTGATTCCCTTTTCCTGCTTTCACAGGCATGTAATTTCAAGCATTTTAGGTATTTAAATATTCATCTATAAGTAACATTTTTATACTGCTGTAAGAATTGATTGGATTCTGTGCTTATATAGAAAATGCTTATATTTATAATTTACTATATTTGTATGCAATAAATTTTATTTATCCATTGATTTCAGTTTTAGATACTATCCTCAGATTCCTGCTATGGGTAATAAGAATTTAACTATATTACATAATCTCTCCATACTCCTTCCTCTTATCTTCCCAGCATAGTTACATAAGTAACCCAAAATTGTGTTTACAAAGTATACTAATGAATATATTTTGTATTGATTATATAAATATCATTCATAGCTGACCCATACATTACATTTTATTTTGTATTAACTCTTTTTTCCTGGAGGTAAGACTTGCTTGCCCTAAAAATCTCTAAATTATCTCTAAACTTTTGAAATCTGTTCTGAGCATTCTTAGCATTGACATTTCTAACTTAATATATTTATTTTAAACATTTTCTCTAACTTGCTTTCCATAATTTATTAAACTCTGGCTCATTCAACTATTTTCTGTATGCTGAACACTCCTCTGTTGGTTCTATTTGTGGCAACTCATTACTATCCTCTGCAGAACTTCCCTCCAAGACGTTTCCTCTGTGTTCTGGTTCACAGCATCACCTAACAGAAACACCTGCTACCACCTGACTGGCCACATGGGTTCTTTCACCAAGGCCTGTCAGCTCATCCTCACTAAATTCTCTTATATCTGTTGCAAGCCTTCTTGCTCCTTTTTTCTCATTATTATATTTTGCTTTGTTTTACTTTCATTGAAGTATAATTGCTTTACAATGTTGTGTTAGTCTCCACTGTATAACAAAGTCAAGCAGCCATGCATATATTCCTTCCTTCTTGGACCTCCCTCTCACCTCCCCTCCGTCCCATCTATCTGTTCCATCAAAGAGCACTGACCCTGAGCTTCCAAGGCGTCATAGCAGGTTCCCACTAGCTACCTATTGTACACCTGGCAGTGTATATGTGTCAATCCTAACCTCCCAGTTCATCCTACGTTCCCCTTTCCCCACTGTGTCCACATGTCTAGTCTCTACATCTGTGTCTCTATTCCTGCCATGGAAACAGGTTCTTCTGTACCATTTTTCTAGATTCCACATATATGCATTAACATGCAATATTTGCTTTTCTCTTTCTGACCTATTTCACCCTGTATGACAAACATTCACATCTCTACAAATGACCTAGCTTTGTTCCTTTTTGCGGCTGAGTAATATTCCATCGTGCCTTCCCAGGTGGTGCTAGTGGTAAAGAACCTGCCTGCCAATGCAGGAGACATAAGAGACATGGGTTTGACCCCTGGGTTGGGAACATCCCCTGTAGGAGGGCATGGCAATCCACTCCAGTTTTCTTGCCTGGAGAATCTTATGGACAGAGGAGCCTGGGGGCCTACAGCCCATAGCATCACAAAAGAGTCAGAAACACACAATATTCCATTTTATTTTAGCTCACATTATCTCTTGTCTCTGGCCTGGCTGATCAAGTAGACTTCTGCCTGATTTTCTGGTTCCAGTCTGTTCATATTCCTGTCAGCCCTTCATACCATCAGCAACTTTATTTTTCAAATCATGAGCCTGATAATATATTTTAAAGATGTTTATGATGCTAAGCCTAAAAAGCAATGAGATAACGTGGAAAAATTCTTATGATAACATGATAAAGGAAAATGCCAAAACCAGAACAGTGTATGATGTAATAAAAATTTTGTAAAAGCATATATACTGAAAGGAAATACATCAAAATGTTAATTTGTATGGCGGGCATGGTAGTATCTGTGGATCTCCCTGCCCTGAATTGAGGAAAAGATACAAAATTTTGTTGACTATCATGAAGCCATCCACAGACACGAACACAGAATTCTACCCAAGGAAGTCTCAGGATATTCCATAGACTCCAATAGCATGAAGCAAACATGGTGAATAGTTTAGTGGGGCAGACAACAGAGGGAAACACATTCTGGATAAAAGAAACAGCAGTGTAAGAGCCCAGAGTCATGAGAAAGAAAGCTGGATTTCAAGGAACTGCAGAGGACTGTTTGGATTGGGACGCATATGAGGAGGGAGTAGCAGATGAGACTGGAGAATCCAGATGACTCAATCCCTAAAACTATGTTGTGACTTTGAATTTACACTACAGGTGACCACGAGGCACCATGGAAGAGTTCAGCCATAATACGAACAAATTTAGAACGTAGAAAGCTCACCCTAGGAGAAAAGACCGCAATGGACAAGACTAGAAACAGAGAATAATTGGTTCAATAGTTCTCAAACTTTTGCAACTGCTATCCTAGTAAAACCATTTTAAATTTGCAATCAAGTGTGGTATTATGATTTATAATAAGAAATATATATTTGATATTCATCTCTAATTCTGACACAAAACTTTCAAAATTCTTGGAGTTTCCCCAAGTGATGAGAGCCAATAAATGTATGTTGTTATGTTCATGAGGACCTGTTTGGGCTGCACCTGAGGATGGAGGCTGGTTGCCAATGGAGTCAACCACGTCATTAAAGGTTGGAAATTTTAGTCCCACACCTGTCTTCTGAGGATGGGAGAAGGGCTGGACGTTAAAGCAATCAGTACTGGCCAATGATTTAATCATTCATGCTTAAGAAATAAAGCTTCCATAAAACCCTGTAAGGACATGGTTTGGAAACTTCCAAGTTGGTGAACACGACACGTGGGGATTTGGGAGGAATGGCTAGCTGGAAGAGGGCATAGGAACTCAGTGCCCTCTCATCATACTTTGTCCTATGCATCTCTTCCATCTGACTCTTCCTGTGTTCTTTCCTTTCATAATAAACCAATGATCTAGTAAGTAAGATGTTTCTCTGACTCCTGAGGGCAGTTCTAGCAAATTGATGAAACCTGAGGAGGTAGTGATTGGAATCTCAAACCTATAGTCCATTGGTGTGAAACCCAAGTAAACAACCAGAACTTGCAATTGGCATCTGAAGTGGGGGTGGAGAGCACTCTTGTGAGGTTAAGTTTTTAAACTGAAACTTGACGCTAACTCCAGGTCAGAATTAAGTTGAACTGTAGGACACCCAGCTGGTTTGGATTGATGTTGACTACTTGAACTGTAGGGAAACTTCCCCTCACCCCCAAACACACACCTTGGAATGGCTGTCAGAATCCATACTAGGTAATACATATAATCCATATATCGATACATATTAATGTGTATATGCATAAATATAAATGAATCAAAAGTTTCAGTAAATAGTACTTGTTTTTAACTCCGATATTTCCTATTCTATTTTATTTTTTAACAAAAAAAGTTGGTCATAATCCATTACAAGTATTTCATAACCACTAATGCACCTTATCCTATAACATGATAAAGACTGAATCTAGGGAGTATTATAATTAATTTATGGAAGAAATGGAGGATGTGTATTAAAAACTGAACATGTCTTAAGAACTATCTGGAAGAATGAAGAGGAGGGACTGGCAGTCAATTGAGATTTAAGAAGACGTGTCAATAGCAGTTGGTGAAGGATTAGATATGAGACAGAAAGGAAATCATAGTCAGGAACAAGTTCCAGGGAATTCCCTGGCAGTCCAGTGGTTAGGACTCAGTGATTTAATTGCCCAGCCTGTGCTCAATCCATGATGGGGGAACTAACATCCTGCAAGCCATGTGGCACAACCCCCCACCCCCCCACCCCCAAAAAAAGAGTTTAAGGTTTCTGTTTGCAGAACTAGATAGAGGTAGGGCCATTTGTAGAAATGAAGAGTGCAATAGGAAGGACCCGTGTGAAAGGGAGTGGAGAGTAACTAGTTTCACTTCGGCCATTTTGAGCCTTAGGTGCATGTGAAACATTAACATGGTATTGCTTAAGGGAAAAAATTATCTGGATATAGGAAAATGGGTCTCAGCTGAGACCCATTGAAGTAAATTACAAATTTGGAAGTAAAAAAAAAACCTATAAATGATAGAGGAAAATGTAGAATGAGAAGGAAATAAGCTCAAGGACAGAGTTCTGGGAAATATTGCCATTTGGATGATTGATGATGGACAAATACTAAAGGACAGAGAAGAAGGAGGAGACCTGGGAGTCAGCTCTGGAGGCTGGGGGAGGACCATCCAGAGAAGGATCAGCCAATATGTCACATGAAGAGAAGGGGAAAAGCATCTTTGAAAACTGTAACAATAAGTGTTGCTGAAGAAGTGAAAGTGGTAGTCGCTTAGTTGTGTCCAACTCTTTGTGAACCAGTGTACTGTAGTCCATGTGTATTGATGATCCTGTTCGTGATGCCCATTGTCTTGCTGTTCACACTGTCCACACTGTTCACTGAATCCGCAGTAGGCAAGGCGCAAGCTAAGAGGTTGGAAGAAAACTTGAGAAACTGTAGGAACTGCAAACACGTTTATTCTCTCCTGGCTGGTGCAGCAGCCACAGCAGCAGACACAACATAACTGCACGCAGCCCCCAGGGCTTTTCCAGGTGGAGCGTGCTGCTAAGTCACTTCAGTCGTGTCTGACTCTGTGCGACCCCATAGACGGCAGCCCACCAGGCTCCCCCGTCCCTGGGATTCTCCAGGCAAGAACACTGGAGTGGGTTGCCATTTCCTTCTCCAATGCATGCAAGTGAAAAGTGGAAGTGAAGTTGCTCAGTCGTGTCCGACTCTTCACGACCCCATGGACTGCAGCCTACCAGGCTCCTCCACCCATGGGATTTTCCAGGCAAGAGTACTGGAGTGGGTTGCCATTGACTTAAAGAACATAAGTAGCCTGTGGCCAAGCAAGTACCTTGTGACACGCATGAGCACTGCCATAAGCTACCTCAGCTGTTACATAACTGTACAAAGTCATTGTTTACAGAACATGAAGGTAGAGGGCGTAAGAACTTGGGGTGAGAGAGCCTGATGCGTACTGTGTTGTTAATGTCCCCACACCACAGAATTCTCCAGGCAAGACTACTGGCGTGGGTTGCCATTCCTTTCTCCAGGGGATCTTCCTGACCCAGGGACTGAACCTGGGCCTCCTGCACTACAGCCGGATTCCTTCCCATCTGAGCCACCAGGGACAGGAAGCCAGCTTATAGTAGCTCAAGACAGGACACTCTTTATATTAACAGGGTCCAGGAGAGAGTATCAGTGGAGGCAAACATACTGTATGTCTACTGTCTAAAAGCTGTGAACCAATAGCACGAACTGTTGAAGATGTTCTACACATTCTAACTTGACGAATGTACCTGTATAACCATCTGGAAAGCCAGGCTTGAATGTTGAGCTCTTTGATTCTTCAGAGTTCTGCCCTGGATTGTGGTAGTTTGGAGAAGTCGATGCCAGCCTACAGGAGCCCTTTTTTGCTCCCACCCCATAACCTCCATACAGTGAGGAACCCTGCACGCATAACATATGTATGGCCACCCAGCCCACAAGTCCAAATTCCATGCACACCTCTTTCCCTGCCAGCAATCCCCCTCATATCTATCCCTTGACCCTAGGAGTGTGCCCAGCAACAGGATGGTCTGCCTTCTAGAGAACTGACCAGAGAAGCACTTCCCAAAATAATCGGTGAGCAAAGGCATATTTACAAGCCAGGGGGAAGAAACTAACCTTGGGGGCGTAGTTGAGAGCCTGAAAAGAGTGAGTGACTGACAGCCAGGTCCTTATAGGAGATGATAGGGGTCAGGATGGCACACAGAGCAAGGACAAAGGAGGGCTCCAGCCTCCCTGGGAAGAGAGGAAAATTATGGATCCAGGGCAACTTGTGGAGGGAGAAGGAGTTTAAAAGCACTCAGGCTTTATGCTTTCATTTTCTTGGCCGACTGAGAACCCATCTCCATGGAAAGAAAGTGGTTGAGGTTGAGATGGGGAGAGAAACCCTGACAAATATGGTTGCTTTTCTTAGGGAAAAAAGAAAATCTCCCTGTAGCAGTGAGAGGGGCACAGAGAGGAATTGAAGACTACCAAGTGGCCGTCAAGACCAAGCTAAGTTCGGGGGGAAAAAAAAAAATCCAGGTTACTATAACATAAATTGCACGACTTTGGGATTTTTCTTGGCTGTGAAGGAACCAGAGACATAATGTTCACTACGAGGTAAAGGCAGGATCTTGCTCAGAGGTGGTTTGGTGAACATTTAATGGGTTATTATATGATTGTTTCTGAGATTTTTTTCTTAATATCAGGTCACAGAAAATGGAAACAGAAAGAATCTCCTTCCTCTCCCCAAAGCAAAATGGCTTGTTATAAGGGACTCCAAGAATGCATGCCTCATTTACAAAGTCCAGCTTTAAGGAAGAGGTCTCTACTTCCCTTAGGAATTATTTCATAGCCTTACAGTTATTATAGCCAGGAAGCTGACTTTTTCCCCTCCTCTTGATATTTAGTCCAAATTATATTCTTCTTGATTTCAACCTATTATTGTTAGTCATTTCCTCATGGTTAACTTAGGAATCTCTATCCCTTCCTGGTTTTGCACCTTCCAAATATTGTGTCGACTTATCACCTGACCTGGTGATAACTGTTTAAAAATATACATTTTTGGTGTATATATAGGATGATGGTTTTACATCCTATAAACACACTATATCTGGATGTCTAGGGACTCAAGAAAATACACTTTTGTGTGAGTGAAAATATGTAGGCCATATATACCTGATATATGTAATTACAATCTTCATAATCATTCATTTTAGATTTGCCAACTTGCACATGTGGAAATGTTCAATTTGTAATGTGATTATAACACAAAAACAAAGCATGTTTGATACCTGTGGCTTGGTCATTTCATGGTAAGTGCAGAAAATTCAAAAAACCGTGTTACATTTCATACTCCCAGCCAAGTCAAACTCTGAAAGTAGCTCTATAATTCTTGGGGAATCTCTTTAAGCAGACTTGTGTCAAGGCCAATTAGAATCCAAACAGCCTTTTTCTAATTGGGGTGAGGTATGCAGCTGAATAATTCTGTCATTAAGCAAACCCCTTATAAAGGTTACAACTCCAAGGCAAACCTCAGCCCCAGGGCTGAATAAACACAGGAGGCCGGGAGTGTAGCATTCCACGACTGGCACCTTCACCCCAGAAGGCCTGAAGAGGGGCGTCTGGGATTTTTTTTTATGCTATCGCCATCCACTTCTCCCTCCACCCCTGGTTTTTCTCATACGGGGCAAAGATAGAACAGAATTAAGTGGGTGAACGTAAAGTTTCCATTAACTTTCGCCTTGTCAAGAAGCCATATCTTTTTTTGTTGTTGTTGTTATGACCAACCTAGACAGCATATTAAAAAGCAGAGACATTACTTTGTCAACAAAGGTCCTTCTAGTCAAGGCTATGGTTTTTCCAGTGGTCATGTATAGATGTGAGAATTGGACTATAAAGAAAGCTGAGCACCGAAGAACTGATGCTTTTGAACTGTAGTATTGGAGAAGACTCTTGAGAGTCCCTTGGACTGCAAGGAGATCTAACCAGTCCATCCTAAAGGAAATCAATCAGTCCTGGATGTTCATTGGTAGGACTGATGTTGAAGCTGAAATTCCAATACTTTGGCCACCTGATGAGAAGAGCTGACTCATTGGAAAAGACCCTGATGCTTGGAAAGATTGAGGGCAGGAGGAGAAGGGGACAACAGAGGATGAGATGGTTGGATGGCATCACTGACTCAATGGACTTGGGTTTGGGTGGACTCCGGGAGTTGGTGATGGACAGGGAGGCCTGGCGTGCTGCAGTTCACAGGGTCACAAAGATTCGAACACACCTGAGCGACTGAACTGAACTGTTTTGTTTTTTCCTTTGGGGAGATAAGAGCATTCATTTGAGAATTTTATAAAACTGTTTCAATTATTGGGTAAGCCCATGTCTGCTCTGGCATTCTTGGCTTATTCAAATTTGAGCTCTTCTTTTTCTAACTTATTTCTTCCTACTGCTACTCACATCACCAATCACTGGCCACCATTCACTACTATCCTTCACAAAATACTCTATATTTCATCTTTATCTATATAATTTATCATCTATCTATTTATCTCTATCTGCGTTCACATGATTGCCCCTGACAGGAACACTCAACCTTTTATAATATTTTGCACAGGCTTGAGAAGTTTGTTTATCAGGTTCAGACCTTGATTCCACCAGTTATAGATGGTGCAATATTGCATAAGGCATTCAACTTTTCTAAGTCTCACTTTCCTCAACTGTAATGGGTTGACTTTATAATCTTTTAATTAATTACTTGGTTAATTTTATTTTTGGCTGCTCTGGGTCTTTGTTGCTGCAGTTGGGCTTTCTCTAGTTGCTGTGAGCAGGTGCAACTCTCTAGTTGAGGTGCGTGGTCTTCTCATTGCAGTGCAGCGGCTTCTCTTGCAGCAGAGCATGGGTTCTAGGGCACGTGGACTTGTAGCTGAGGCTCATTGGCTTAGCTGACTTGCAGTATGTGGAGTGTTCCTGGCCCAGGGATTGAACCCACGTCCCCTGGGTTTAATATAAACTTAAAGTTGAATATAAATTTTGCAGGTTTTGGGGGGCAGGAATAAAATTAAAGTATACTAAGCACCTAATAATAAGTAATACCTCATCCTGTGGTGTAGATTGGGATCTTTAAGAAAGACTTTGAGCTGGAGATTTGTTTGTAGGAAATTTATTCGGGAGTGTTCTTGGAAACAATACCTTTGGTAGTGAAGGAGGTATGACTGGAGAGGGGAGAGAGAGGTGGCACTATGATACAGTTACAATGAAGATCTCAACCCACTTTGTGGAATTCTTTGAAGCTGAGATGGCCTTTAGAATTATCCCAAATTGTGTCAAGGTGCTGGTCCTTTGTGCTGAGCATCAACCAGTCATTGGAGGAGGGCTGATCCTGGAAAGGGAGCATAGTCTTGGATAAGGTGACTCCTTTCATCTGAGGGCAATTTCCAGTAGGTGACAGACTGAATGATTAATACTGAAGCAGGAAAATATGCATAGCATACCCCAGCATCCATAGAGACAGGATGGCTTAGCTCCACTCTTGGCATAGCTCAGATCCACTTTCTAGGAGAAGCTCCTTCATGATCCTGATAGACATATTTACCTGGAGAAACTTAAAAGAAAAATGTTAACAAGACAGCTAACACGATAGCAGTTAGCCATAGCTGCTACTGCTGTAGCTGCTATTGAAGCTGCAACAGATATTCATTGTCTGCCATCTCTATCACGGATTTTAAATTTCCCTTGGTTAGCTCATATGCTGGTCGAGGTGACTTACCTTCTGGGGATAACCCAGACTCTCATCTCTCAGAGGTCTGATCTCAAGGTCACCATGCCTTTCTCGGTCCGTGCTGCTTCACTTCTCCATTCACTGTCAGTATTGGTGAGGAAGTATCAAGAAACACTGAGGTACATCACATGCGTACCAAACACATTCTTCCTTGCCTCCTTTGAGTAATGGCAAATCTCCCTTCCTTGATAATCAAGGCTAATCATCCCTGCTAGCATAGTCATCTCTTTCCTTGCTGTAGGTCTCTTAACAAAGTGACTTAAAGTTTAATATAATGTTCCCCACTGAAAGCATTTCCTTCTGGGAATCAACATCTCTAAATAGGCAAGTAGGGGAAGTACAAATTCCTCAAGTCAGTGGGAATTATGGTAGTGGCACCACTCATTTATACTTCTTGGGTCCTGGACTCAGGTACTCTGTGGATTGAATGTATAATTTCTTAGCTGGCCCCTTCACTATATTCTTCCATTATTTTGTCAGGCCAGTTAAGTGGTGCGGCATGAGATATGCCCAATGGATCAATGGTCTTGTGCCCAGAACCACACTTCCTTTGCTGTAGAGGATTCCTTAGTCTTATGGAGTGTTGTATTGTTAGTATTCCTGTACTAATAGTGAAAGTCTGCACACCTTCTGCTAATGGTGCTAGTTGAAGCCCTCAAGCAAAAAAGGGCAAATCTATACTAAGAATACATGTGGAATATAGGTAGAAGTGGTCCAATATTATCATCAGCTTCTCCAAAACTGTTCTACTTGAAGAAGTACCATATAGAGGACTCAGTGATGACTGTTTCAGGCATTTGGCAGTGGTGGTAGCTAGATCAGCTTCAGTGAAGGAGAGCTAGCTTGTGCTTTAGATCCAGTGCAAAATTTCCATTCCTCCCATGAGGTTATTCTATTCCTGCATGTATTGTGCAAGAATGGGGGCTTCCAATGACAGGAAGGGTGATGTCAACTATTGAATAATTTTTTCTATTTTGTTATTTAAGGCCTCTTCTCTGGCAACTGCTGTCGTGTGAGAGACATTATGTGATACAAAGATCTTCATATTTTATGACCACTCATATTAAGCCATCCATATGAATCAGGAAGATCGCCTAGAGAAGGAAATGGCAATCCACTCCAGTATTGTTGCCAGGATAATCCTATGGACAGAAGAGCCTGATGGGTTACAGAGCATGGGGTCACAATGGCTGAGCAA
Source organism: Budorcas taxicolor (assembly GCF_023091745.1). Lineage (NCBI taxonomy): Eukaryota > Metazoa > Chordata > Mammalia > Artiodactyla > Bovidae > Budorcas > Budorcas taxicolor. Next base: position 162,553,713 of record NC_068910.1, read on the forward strand.
CTGAGCACATATACATTCCTTTTTCCTAAACTTCGCTACCCCTCACCTGCCAATCCTTTCTCTATCAGGATTCAGAATAACCAATTCAATTAATTACAAGGCTGTATACATTCTAACTGAACTAATCATTTTATCCAAAGTGGGTGGCCTGGGGAACAAAATAACTGAATTTAAAGCCAAAAGCTCTTCCTGTTAGGAAAATTTCCTTCCACTGGTTTTTTTCAGTACTACCCATGTGTAAGCAGTAGTGTAGCTGTCATTCATTGTGGGCCTGTAATCCATCCAAGAATCCACCTGATGGGAAGCACTGACAAGTCCAAGACCACTGCATAATCAAAGATCTTCAGTGACTGGCTCATCTCTGAATCTTCTTTGGGTTTATTTCTAACCTGGATCTCTCACCAAGATCTCCAATATACTTGCCACTTCTGGGTCATTCTGTCTAATTAACATGACAGTATCAAGATATTGGGCCAAACTGATTTTCTGCAAAATATCTATGTGGTGTAGGTTTTTGGATGATCCTTTGACAGGGAGTGAAAGAACCTCGAGGACAAGATAAGACATATATGCGATTGTCTGTCTCAAGTGATTGTGAACTGTTCCTGATCTTCCATTCTGCTACAATTAGAAAAGAATGCACTTAACCCAATCAGTGATCATATTCAGTCACCTGAGTCTTTATTAATCTGCTCTAATAAATTTACTATACCAAGCATGGCAGCTGCAAGAGGGGCTAGTACTTGGTTGAGATTTTCAGTTCAGTTCAGTTCAGTCACTCAGTCGTGTCTGACTCTTTGCGATCCCATGAATCACAGCACGCCAGGCCTCCCTATCCATCACCATCTCCCGGAGTTCACTCAGACTAACGTTCATCGAGTCAGTGATGCCATCCAGCCATCTCATCCTCTGTCGTCCCCTTCTCCTCCTGCCCCCAATCCCTCCCAGCATCAGAGTCTTTTCCAGTGAGTCAACTCTTCACATGAGGTGGCCAAAGTATTGGAGTTTCAGCTTTAGCGCCATTCCTTCCAAAGAAATCCCAGGGTTGATCTCCTTCAGAATGGACTGTTTGGATCTCCTTGCAGTCCTAGGGACTCTCAAGAGTCTTCTCCAACACCACAGTTTGAACGCATCAATTCTTTTGTGCTCAGCTTTCTTCACAGTTCAACTCTCACATCCATACATGACCACTGGAAAAACCATAGCCTTGACTAGACAGACCTTTGTTGGCAAAGTAATGTCTCTGCTTTTGAATATGCTATCTAGGTTGGTCATAACTTTCCTTCCAAGGAGTAAGCGTCTTTTAATTTCATGGCTGCAGTCACCATCTGCAGTGATTTTGGAGCCCCCCAAAATAAAGTCTGACACTGTTTCCACTGTTTCCCCATCTGTATGCCATGAAGTGATGGGACCAGATGCCAGGATCTTAGTTTTCTGAATGTTGAGCTTTAAGCCAACTTTTTCACTCTCCTCTTTCACTTTCATCAAGAGGCTTTTTGGTTCCTCTTCACTTTCTGCCATAAGGGTGGTGTCATCTGCATGTCTGAGGTTATTGATATTTCTCCCGGCAATCTTGATTCCAGCTTGTGTTTCTTCCAGTCCAGCATTTCTCATGATGTACTCTGCGTATAAGTTAAATAAGCAGGGTGACAATATACAGCCTTGACATACTCCTTTTCCTATTTGGAACCAGTCTGTTGTTCCATGTCCAGTTCTAACTGTTGCTTCCTGGTTTGCATATAGGCTTCTCAAGAGGCAGGTCAGGTGGTCTGATATTCCCATCTCTTTCAAAATTTTCCACAGTTGATTGTGATCCACACAGTCAAAGGCTTTGGCATAGTCAATAAAGCAGAAATACATGTTTTTCTGGAGCTCTCTTGCTTTTTTGATGAGCCAGCTGATGTTGGCAATTTGATCTCTGGTTCCTCTGCCTTTCCTAAAACCAGCTTGAACATCTGGAAGTTCACGGTTCACATACTGCTGAAGCCTGGCTTGGAGAATTTTGAGCATTACCTTACTAGCGTGTGAGATGAGTGCAATTGTGCGGTAGTTTGAGCATTCTTTGGCATTGCCTTTCTTTGGGATTGGAAGGAAAACTGACCTTTTCCAGTCCTGTGGCCACTGCTGAGTTTTCCAAATTTGCTGGCATATTGAGTGCAGCACTTTCACAACATCATCTTTCAGGATTGAGATTTTAATAGATTTTCAGGTTAAGATTTTAATAGTGCGTTATTAATCCTCCAGGATCCATGCTTTGCCTTTTGCAGACCTGAGGTTCCACCTTTCACTTGCAAAATGTCTAAAGCAAGTATGTCAATAAATATTAGATGCTCTCTTACCTGCCTCACCAACAGGGGTACTTCCTATAATAACTGTTCCTACCTTGCTTCTATTATTATTTTGGCTCCTATTACCCATGTTGTTATCAGGAAGCACAGTTCCGTGGTCACTACCAGAGAACATTTTAACAATTGCACCAGTACTACAAGTATCACTGAAGCTCTCTTTATCATCTTTGATGGAATCTTCAATGTTTACTGGTGATCTAGCACCAAAATTCTATTTGTGAGCCTGAGTAGGTAGATAATATCTCCTCTCTTTCTCTTTCTGCTAAATTTGACTATTTTTACCACCTCCTATTACTCTTCTCCAAGCCACCGCTATATCCTATTATGGTCCATAGTGGCCCAGCTCCCTCTCTACAGTCTCTTTGGATCTGCTTCTCCTGGTTCACTCCTCTGTAGCATAAATGTTACCTTAACAGACAAGTCATATGTGTTCATCTTATCTTAAAGACCACTTCCAATTATTCACTATCACCTTTTATTGTTACATTCCGTTTATAGCACTATCACTATCTGACATTATATTAGACATGTATCTATTTATTTCCTATATGTTTGTCTTCTAGATTGCACTCTGTGTAAGGACAGAGTTTGTTTTATTTCATTCTTTATCTTTAGTGCCTAAAATTGCACCTAATATACAGTAGGCGTGAATACATATTTATCAAATGAATGAATGACTTCTTAGTGTTATCAGATATTGCATTGATGATCTCTGTTGGACATATATGTGAGTTCTAAGTGAACCAATGACAGAAGCCACAGACCTCTATTAAGCTCAGAATTGTCTTCTCTGAGTTAAATTTGGCTTGGATTTTTAAGATGAAAGGCAACATTCTGTTTTCTAAGTGGCCCAATTTCCTTTTGCATTGACATCCATTTTGGAGCCTCTATTGTGCTGTGAACTTTGCTCTTACAGAGTCTATTGTTTGCCTTGCACCAACAAAGAATCCCTTGGAATTAAAACAAAAGGTATTAAAAGAGATACCATATCAATTTTTTTGCCCCGTTTTCTTTTCTACTCTTGGCATCTAGATTCTCACGTATCCGCATGACCAATCTGATCCGGGGACTATTAGGAATCTTGTTCTTTCCATAATCTCTCTGCTATCTTGCTGGGTGTTAGAGGGAGCAAAAAGGGGCAGGGTCACTAAAATTAACTGATTTTTTGTAAATCTTTTGGATAGAATTTTTAGTATGTGATGCATAAGAATCTTAGCCTTTTGTTACTTTGAAATATTTAAGTTATCCAAGTTCAAATAATATTTACATAATTTATTTAGACATAAATCTATGAATTGCAAATCTACCAAAGAAGTTACATCTATCTGTGTTTCAATATTTATTTAAAGTCTTTTTCTTATATCTCTATGCAACATCTAGAGGATTCCCTAGGAGATTAATGGATAGGAGAGAAAACACTAATGTTTTATAGGTTAACTTCAGAAATATTTAAGTTTTCAAATATCGACCAAGTCTGGGTGAACACCTCGCTATTTTAATTTTTTTAAAATATTTTTGTGTATCTTATTAACAGTGCTATTCTACTAGAATATAAACTCCCTAAGGGCATGGATTAATTTCTATTTTTTTTTTGCCCTGCTTTTCTAAAATATCTGGAATAGTTCCTAGCATATGTTAGGTACTTGAAATAAGAATTTCTTGAAAGAATTAAAATCTGGTATTTTTCCTGCTTGTCTGAAATTTCTTTATTCCAAAGCTTATTTATACCAAACAATAACCCACATAAAATTTTTATTGCTTTCCTTCTGTGTGGAGAAATAACAATACCTTTTAAAATATACTTTTGATTTCATAAGTTTTCACAAAGTGTCTTGCTTTTTCTAATTATGTTTATAGGTTTTTAAGATGTGTCAAATTTTCATCATCTCTGGAAATGCAATCAGATATTGCAGGCAGTGAGGTCAAGCTTCCTAGAAATAATAAATAATTTCACATCTTCAGAATACCTGGTATTAGACCTAGATCTCTCCAATGATTCATTTTCTCCACAATATTTATTGAGTTATATTTTATGTAAACCATGGACCTCACTGGACATTAGGAGGTGTTCCCATTGATTTTATACTCTGGTGGGAAAGACACACACTGAACTAAAGAATTCAACTCGGTTGAAATGTGCAAGAATGATAACTGTGTGCCATGGGAGCAAACATTCACGGCGGGGGGGGGGGGGGGGTCCTCTCTGAAGACATGATACTTAATTTGAGATGTAAAGGCTCAGTTGAAGTTAACTAAACTAAAGATCGAACCAAGTGTTCTGGTACAGGATGTTACAAGTTTAAAAGTATTGAGGTGATAGGAAACTTGGTAAATTTTCATTTTTGAAAGTGAAATGTATGGTCGAAGCACTGAGAGCAAGGAGCAAAGTATATGATGAGGCCAGAGAGGCTGGCAAGACCCAGACTATGTGGATTCTTAAAGGATATTTGATTTTGAAATTAGTCTGATAAGTCTTGTTTTAAACATGATGACATGCTAGAACTGGTTGGAAAAATTGCTTTAGCTGCAATGTGGAAATGAGTTGAGAATCATCTTGGAATGCAAATTGGACATTTGAAATATTTCAAATGAGAGACAATGGTGACTTTGACTAAGGTGATGTTAATAGTGGACATAATAGTGGACTAAGGTGAAGAAACTGTCTGCAGTGCAGGAGACCCGAGTTTGATCCTTGGGTCAGGAAGATACCCTGGAGAAGGCAATGGCAACCCACTCCAGTATTCTTGCCTGGGAAATTCCATTGAAAGAGGAGCCTCGTAGTTTATAGTAGGGTCATGGGGTCCCAAAGAGTCGGACAAGACTGAGCAACTAACACACTTTCACTTTCAAGATGATTTCAATGCCAAGGATGATTGTTTAGTCTCTGCTCCCCTTCCAGAAGGAGAGAACTCACTATCATGTTCTAGATGACTAGAACAGTTCTAGTGACTGCCTCCCCATTATACTCTTCTAAAAGAATCTGCCCCTTGTCCCAGCTCTGAATCATCTGTGGGAAACTGGACTCAAAAGAATCCAACAAAACCTTGTTGGAAGCATTTGAACCATAAAACCTAGAAATGGAAGAAAGATGCTGTTGGGTTCTAGAATGCTAAGGAAAATGGCGATGATAATAGAGTTGTTGCTATGGCAAATCAGAGCCACACTCGAGTTGAAACTGCGGAAGCACAGAAATCAGGAATTTCTGAGGATCAATTCATTCGGCAGAGAGAAGAATGTAGCAGGTTTAAGAGAAAAAGAGAAAGATGAGTCTGTGTGATTCCCAAGAGGAAGAGACAGGGAGAGGAGATTTCTAGGAAGCTTGACCGCACTGCCTGCAGTTGCATTCTGTAAGTGTCTCCTTATTCTTTTTTTTTTCCCTCTCAATAATCTATTTAAAAATTATTCTAGAGTAATATTTTGTTAGGAGTTTCCCAAGTGGCTCAGTAGTAAGGAATCTGCCCGCCAATGCAGGAGACATAGGAAATGTAGGTTTGATCTCTGGGTCAGGAAGATGCCCTGGAGGAGGAAATGGCAAACACACTCTGGCATTCTTGCCTGAAAAATCCCATGGACAGAGGAGCCTTGTGGGTTACAGTCCACATGGTTGAAAAGAGTCAAACAGGACTGAATGACTGAGAACAAGATTTTGTTAATTGCAGTCATTTGATACTTGTCTCAGATATTTTCATAAAGATTTTCATTTTTAACAGATCCATTGGATAGTTTTCTTCTATACACGGAGCTGCGTCTTTCTTGCTATAACATGGAGCTCTTGGGAACCATGCTGAATAAGCCTAAGTCCTCCTGCTATAACCCTGTCCACGGAAGGTCATGAGGGTGTCTCATCCGAAAGATTTCTCAGCATAAAACATCCATAGTTACTTTCACTGTCTTAACGTGATTTGATTTTCAGACCTCTCTCCTATTCTGCTTATTTAACTAATATGCAGAGTACATCACGAGAAACGCTGGGCTGGATAAAGCACAAGCTGGGAATCAAGATTACTGGGAGAAATATCAATAACCTCAGATATGCAGATAACACTACCCTTATGGCAGAACGTGAAGAAGAACTAAAGAGCCTCTTGATGCAAGTGAAAGAGTGAAAAAGTTGGCTTAAAGCTCAACATTCAGAAAACTAAGATCATGGCATCCGATCCCATCACTTCATGGCAAATAGACGGAGAAACAGTGGAAACAGTGGCAGACTTTACTTTGGGGCTCCAAAACACTGCAGATGGTGGCTGCAGCCACGAAATTAATAGACGCCTGCTCCTTGGAAGAAAAGCTATGACCAACCTAGATAGCGTGTTAAGTAACAGAGACATTACTTTGCCACAAAGGTCTGTCTAGTCAAGGCTATAGTTTTTCCAGTGGTCATGTATGGATGTGAGAGTTGGACTATAAAGAAAGCTAAGTGCGGAAGAATTGATACTTTTGAACTGTGGTGTTGGAGAAGACTCTTGAGAGTCCCTTGGACTGCAAAGAGATCCAACCAGTCCATCCTAAAGGAGATCAGTCCTGAATGTTCATTGGAAGGACTGATGCTGAAGCTGAAACTCCAATACTTTGGCCACCTGATGTGAAGAGCTAACTCATTTGAAAAGACCCTGATGTTGGGAAAGATTGAAGGCGGGAAGCGAAGGGGACAACAGATGATGAGATGGTGGGATGGCATCACTGACTCAATCGACATGAGTTTGAGTAAGCTCCGGGAGTTGGTGATGGACAGGGAGGCCTGGCATGCTGCAGTTCATGGGGTCACAAAGAGTCAGACATGACTGAGCGACTGAACTGAACTCAACTCCTATTCTGTCATGCTTGTCTGAATACCTTATGTTTTGTCAATCATTTTAGAATAAGGAGTCCAGAATTAAATGAAAGCCTTTGTGTATCATTTATTTGACAAGCTCAGAGTAGCATTAGACTATCACAATCCACTGTAACTTTGCAGTTAACTAAAAGCTCCTTTCAGAAAATGTCTGTATCTGAGATTTTTTAAAACATGAATAAACATCTAGAAAAAACACTGAAAAAAACAATTCCTTTGGATTAAGGCACTGTCAACTGATCACCTGAAAAAGCTTTCTACAACATTAAATTGTCACCAGCTACTCAAACCTTAGCTTATATTCTTTCCAATGGGTCAGTTGATAGTTCCCTGTTGAAACGAATTGTAAAACATACAGATTGAGAGAGAAAAGGGGAGTTCTGAGCCAGAATCCAGGCAACACTTCATGGAAGTTGGAAGTTGGGTGGGGACTAAGCTTCTAAGTCAATGAGAACACTAGGTAGATTGGGTGGATATGAAAGAGGGATCAACCTAAGTAAGGACAACAAATGAGAGGTGGAAAGATTTATAAGCATTTCAATTCTAGGTGGCAGTTCTCTGCTAAACAAGGCACTCTCCAAGGCTTTCTTGAGATAGCTGCTTTTTTAAAAGTCTGGAGACAGGTGAGTAAAGGGTATGCAATTTCTGTACTTTGGTCATGGGGGATTGGCCATAACCAATGAGAATGATAAATGTAACAAAACTGTTTACAGTGTCAGTGACTGGATGTAGCTATATTGGTCTCTACAGCCAGGCCTCACAAACTGGTATACAGCCCTCAATGTATCAGATTAAATGATAGGTTAATATCTGACTCCACTGATCCTTATGGAGGAGAGTCAATGACCGATTGTTAAATTTCATTTTCTTTGTGTTTGTGGGTGTGTCCATGGGGGAACAGGCAAGTTTTGTGAGAAGGCTTTTTCCATAGTTACAGATGACTCTGGGGGCAATGCCAGGAATAGACACCGTTTTTCATACATACTTCAATTTCCAGCCCTGCCGAGCCCTCCCAATTGCAAACTGATCTGCTGTGCACTGGCAGTCTGTCCGTGTGCACTAAGGGACATGCAAGCATGCCGCACTTTCTGCGATGAGGTATTATAGTGTCTGCATCTGACAAAGGTTGTCTCAGCAGTAGTAGGGCTGCCAGTCTGTGGCTGAAGCTAAAGAAGGCAGGGTTTCTCACTATCTTTCTGGCTTAGATATGCTTATGTGGATAAGTGCTTTGTCAGAATAAGTGATGAAAGTAAAATTTCTTATACCTTCTCAGATCTGTCTTGGAGACACTCTCTGTAGCTGAAGGTTTCATTTAGCTTTCATAAGGTTACAATGCTTAATCTCAGTAGGGTTATCAGTTCTGTCATGTATTATAAACCCTCCAATCAAGGCAGTGGGAAACAGTGTCTCTATTTAATACCCGGAGAAATGGTGGAAGTCAGCGATTGATACCAACACAATGATGGGAAAAAGTGTCCAGAGGTGCTACTCACATAATCTCATTTTACAACATCTTGAAAATTCAATAGAAAGGACTCCACTAACAATACCATTACACACCACTGATTATTGTTCTCAAATGTTCCTAAAGCTCTGAAAGCATAACCTAACAATAAAAATGTGCTATAAATACATCCCAACAATGTACTTAACTCTATTTTCCCTTTTAAAAACAAAAGCACGCAGTGTTAGTCACAAGTCATATAATTTCACTTAAGTAATTTCTTGACTAAAAGTGTATTATCATTTCTTAAACATTGTATAAATATAAATAAATAAGCTATTCCTTCACTCTGGAAAGTGTTTCCTAATAATTTAGGAAAAAGTGGGGCATGTTGCACCTTGGGTTAACTACTTAACATGTGATCTTTTTTGCAAGACACATCTTGTTTATCATGAGCTCTATGTTATTTGCAAAGGTGTTTGGGAAAAAAAATAAAAATTTCCTTGCAAAGAAAGCACAAAACTTAAGTTTTCAAATTTCCTGCTATAAATGTGTCAGTGATTCTTGTTTTTATCTTTTGCCATTAAAACTTTTTGAATAAGTGTGTTTTTCAAAAGGGTTAAAATTGTAGGAAGTCACTGCTATATCCTGTCTAAAAAACAAACAAACAGCTAAGAAACATACATCCAAAGTATGCTCCAGTTCTTGAAAAAAGATTTTAAACTAGTTTAGAAAAATATATTTCTTGTTTCCTGTTTGTGCTTACACCATGGAATGAGGGAACACAAATCTACATTATTGAGAAAAAAAGGTCATTATTTCCCTAAGAATATTATATTATTTTATTTTGTAATAGAAGGAACTTATAAATAAAAATTTCTTTTACAAGTAAATATTTTTGAATTGATAACTTACTAAAATATGTAACAATGTTAATTTTTTACTTTAACAAGTTTCAATTTAAATTATTTTAATACTATTGACAACATAGAAAAGTAAAGTTAAAACTATACTTAAGATGATTTTCGAAACCACTGGACTAGTCTGTATGCTTTAAAAAATTCATATTTATATCCACACTCATTTTTAAAGTGACATGGAATTCCTTAAAATTTGTTAACTTTAAAGTGCAATGCAAATTAAAATTTATCAGTAATTTTAAAATGAAATCTACATATATTATTTTGATAATTCCTGAGATATTTAATAGTATTATGTTGTATTAATTTGTCAGGAATTATTAAATATGGTATACTATTAAAGTATTACTGGAATATTAAAATTTTAAAGATATTACTAGAATATTTTTTTCATAGTTTGACTATCAAGACAAACTTCCAAAACCTGTTTTTTATTAAAAATCTGCAATATTGCTACCTTAAAATTCTTTTGAAATGATTATTTTAGGCTATATTCTTAAATGGCCATTTTATGTATTCAATCAGATTTGTTTACCGTTTTTATAAACAACATTTATTGGGGAATACAAGAAGCACCAGAAGAGAAAGCTTTCACTCCCTCAAACATAGTAAAATGATCAAACGTTTGGAATAGAGGCAAATTATAAAAATGTGTCTTAACTGAGACGCTTTGCCCTAAGGAACCAAGCATTTGCGTTTGATGATTCTTCCATAAACCTGAGTTTATTTTAAAAAATTGATCCTTTTAATGTAAGAAAGTTGATGGAGAAAGAATTCCACTTACGAGTTTTTCCACTAGACACTATAAAACGCCATCATAGCACCTTGCATTTTTGGCATCTGCAGTTGAACTGTGGAGTTCAACTGCAGATGCCAGATCTTATTTTGAAAAATGGTGTTGTGTCTATAGGATGCAAATGATCTGGATGAAAGTTCAAATCAAATAGAAAAGCCTACTTGGTCCTAGATGCTCTATTTGAGTTGAGCAGTGAGACGCCAAAACTTCAATAGAACATAAGGAAAAGAGAGGGAAGAAGGGAAAAGGCAAGAGTAAAAGGAGAAAACAAACAAAGCTGGGTTTGAAGAGAGATTCCATTACAGACTTCTTAGTGCTGTTGCACCCATATGATGTTGCCAGTTCCTCCAAATTCAAGGATGGCTGGTCTTTGTATGGAAAGGTACCCTGTATGTGATCACCCTCATGGCAATAATCTGACAGTTAGTTGATTAATTAAAAATTTTTTCCTTTAGATAGCAAGTGTTTAATCCTTTTTCTTTGCTGACGAAATTGACTACCATATATCAAAAACAATACTTCTCTGAACTAGCTGTTCGGATGTTTTTTTAAAAAGACACTAGAATAAAATGTTTTTAACTTGAAAAATATGGTTAGGAAAGCTTTTGAGAGCTCGGTCATCCTTGATGACTCATAATTTGATAAATGCTAGAGACTTTTCTGCTTCCAGATACAATTGTCATAATGCAAAATTATTCTTTTTTGTTTTCCATTATGTTTGTAGTTTCTGTACCTACATAAACTCTCATTTTACATTCGTTTATAGTAAAACTCTAACGAACGATGTGTTCATTTTGTTGAACAGCAAAGTCAATCTGGAAAGTAAAAGCACCTATGGAGAACCTTTTTACATAAATAGGGGGCTCCTGTGGAACTCAGTCTTACAGATTCTTCATCTTTCTAAGGACAATGGTTCAAAACCAGAGTTAAAATCAGCAGAAAAAGAGAGTTGCAAAGTCAGAAATTCTAAATAATTCATGGATATGCATGGAAATAATGTTTCAAAACTGGAGTCAGGAGCAGCCGCTGGGGGAAATTTTTTTTTAAAGAATCACAGTCAACAACAGTCATATTATTTCAGGTTAGCTCACACCATTGTGTGCATTTACAATGCAACGTTTGTATGCTTCCATTGGTTTGGGAAAGAAAATTTAGGAGTCTTAAAACACACAAACAGCAAATATAAAGAATCCTTTCTAGTTCTTGCAGACAGTATGACTCAGTAGTAAGAAACACCGTTCTACTTGTAGAGTATACATGAAAACATGATTCAATACTTTTAAAAGTAAATCCAAACTGTGAGTCTTAAGCCAGAGAGTCCCTCATTCATAAAATAGTGCAAGATTAAGACAAGTTATTGTTTTCTGTTATTTCCCTTTGTTTATTTCACAAATGCCCCTCAATACTTACATAGATTTAGGATAAAGTTCACTGGGGATGCTTGACAAATGAATAATCACTCATTATCCAGGTAGGTCATTTATCATTCTAAAACTGAACAATGGCATAGAAGCAAATTATTCATTTTTCCTAATCTCTAGGTTAGAAATGTGAATGCAGTAACAGAAAAAGGAAAGTAATCCAAATTGTTTGAGAATAAATATTCAAGTAAAATAGGATATTCTTCAAAATCTCATTTGGGAAAGTGGTAACTGATAACTAGTTAAATGGGACCATTCCTCCTCAATTCATTTAAATTGATTTTTACTTCAGCTCCCTTTTCATGGTAAGAATTGTTGTTGTAGCTCCCTGGGCTGACATAAAGATAATATTTACTAACACATTTATGGGATTTGGATATTAGATGAATCTAAATTACCCTGATGTCTCAAATAGAATAATGAACTGTATTATTCATTATTTAGGAAATAACTCAGTAATATCATAACCATATATTCTGAAAATTAACTTTTATATTAATATTTTTAAGTTACTTATCCTAAATGTTTTCCTTGAGTAATGGTGATGTTGACCCTGTAATTATTTGGGAAAAAGCATATTGTTCACCTTTAGTATGCAGGAAATAACTAGCTTCTTATTTCATATAACTCAGTGAAAATTTCCAAATTTGTAAGTCAATTTTTCTTCCTACCAGAGTGTATGTTTAACCTTGTTAAGCCTGAGGCTTTAAACAGTATATTTTGAGTGTTTTTAAAGATACTGAACAGACTAAAATAATTTATATTATAGAATGCTGAATGAAATCTTTATAAATACTAGTTATCTCTAAGCAAGGTTTAGATTTCTTAACTCACATCATTAGTTAACAATCAAATATTGGCTTTATTTTGTTCTGGATCTATGATCATGCAGAATTTGAGTCAGAAGTAGCTCTTTAAATGCACACCTAAAGCTGCAGTTTTCTTTCTTTTCCTTTTAATTACTAAAGGTATTTTTTCCTGCTTTTTCTTGTTATTTGTTCTGATACCCAAAAGGAACCTCTGTGCAGTGCATTCATGTCTGTGACTCCCTTTAATCAGCTGTCCCATAATAGTACAGTTTAAAGTAACGCCAACCCCCACTGCCCCATGCAAGTTGTAGTTCACTTTAAAACCATCATACACCATGTGGCTTGGCAGTCAGAACGTGGTGAGCTGGGGGATATGGAATTTGATCCTGATTTCACTGAGCGCTTTGCTTTTCCATCTTGACCATTTTGTTATTGACTGTATCTGTTAGCCTATTTGGATAAAATGAGTGGGACACAAATGCACTACCTTTACATCGCTCTCCTTTTTTAAAAAAAAACACCAGGTCCAGATTGTCTGAAGTCCTAGCGATTTTCCCTCAGCTCTCTCTATGGCAGTTTATTAAGAAAGTGTGACATGAATGGGCTCCAGAGATGCTGGTTCTCATATGTTTATTCTACGAGAAAACTCACTTCCATTTGCACAGAGCTCAGAAAGAGCAAGGAGGTTCCGTCCCCTTAACTAGCTTTCATGTCTCTGCAGCCACTACTCTGTGCCCTCTGTGGTGAGGCCTCAGGCAGGCTCAGAGAGAAAGTATGCTGTGATCAAATGGAGATGGCAACTCTTGGTTTTGCAAAAAGTAAAAAGTCCACCATCCAGATGAAGCTGCAAAGATCACAAATGACCAACCATGCTTTGCCAAAAATCAGAAAGTGATTTTGAGTTATTTATATGCTAACTTAATCTCTGCCTTGGTATGAGAAAAAGAAATACGTAAAAATAGACAACGTAAAAATACATATATAAATTTTAAAAATGAATGTTAATTTTTCTATTCACACTTCAAAAAAAAAAGGTTGTCAACTGGTGATGACCTTAGCTTGGACTCAGTTCTGCAGGGAGCATGTTTTGAGGCTACAGGTGTCTATAAACAGAAGAGTGAGGGTAGGGTGGCATACTATAAAAATGGTTACTCCATCAAAACTTAGGTTTCAAAAAGAACATCTATTTGTCTAAAACAAATGTGAAAGCATTTCAAGGAAGCATCTAAATATTCTAAAGCTAATTAGGATTGGCCACTTTATTTTGTGATATTGAAGACTTCCCTGACTTTATTTTTTTTCTAGTTAGGATTCATATGGGGCAATAATCGATTGTCTTGGTCTGAACTTTGGTCTCTTACTTTTCTTCCCTAAGGTAAGGAAGAAATAATTCAAATATTCTGATTATATTTAATGGTTAGATAGCTTTCCATTCCAGGTCTGATTAGCCTTAAACTGTTGTATTTCTTTTTCCTTAAGGCGTAGCTAATGAATAGTCATTATAAGTTTTAAAAATTATTATATCTGTTTTCCACTTGTGTTCTGAAGCAAAAAAAAAAGAAAGGCCCTTCTTTCCCAGCACAGAAGATGTAAATTTTGAAGTGTATTTTTATAAAGTCTCTCACAAGTCTATGGCCACTATTTCTCATCAATAATGTATGTACAGATACAACAACCCACAAATGTGTCTGATTATTGGGCCATCAATTTCACTTTTACCAACTAAAGTAGTTTGACTTTATTATTTACATGATTCTTAAAATATGCAGGCCACCGACCACACAAATAAACATGTGCTTTTGGATCGGTAGAAAACCTGGTGTTTATGAACAGGGTTCTTTGTATTTTTAACAATATCTGGCACATTTAAGCAAAACTCTGTACTGAAACATGGAGCCTGGATAATTGTGTGCCTCATGATCTGTGCTGGGCAGGGGCCCCAACCTCTGCTCTTTAAGCAGACAGGAGTACAAAAATCTGTTATTGCAGTTTGACGTTTTCTTTGCATGATTAGGTCAGTTGGTAAATCTCCACTTTGCAGTTCTTAGAAGCCCAGATTTCCTGTTACAAAGCAATGTGGTTCTGATTACAGCCTTATTGAAGTCCAGACATAGTGCCTATGCTCTGCTAGCAGCTCTACTTCTCATTTTCCACGTTAGCATCAGCAGCGTATTGACCCTACCTTCCTCTTCTTAGCTTGCAATGGTTGAGGAGACTGGAAATCCAAGGGGTCATCTTTAGGAAGGTGAACACAGAGTATTATTCATATTATCAGTTCTGGTAAAAATGCTCTTTTAAGTTTGAGGAGAAAATCAAAATGAATCAAACACAAAGAGAAATTTGATTTCCTAGTGCAGAGTTCTGGTTTCATCTGCTTTAATTCTGTCACCACCAAGTTCATTTGGTGAGACCATTATTATTATATTTCAAAGGAACATTGTCAAAGACTTCTAGGTGTACCATAAGAAGTCCTAATATTACATGGCAAATCTGGTCCATGGCACCATCTTTTTATTATAAGGATGAATTATACAGCTTCTTATATAATCAATGTAAGTTTCTTTATATGCCTGTATAAACCTGAAAGCTCACTGATAGAGCTTCCTAACTTGTCTCTTTCTTTTCATTTGTGCTCTCCTATAATCCATTCCTCATAGAGGAGTCTGACTTTTCTTTAAAAAATGAATACAGGTAAGATATTTTCTTTTTCCTGTTAAAATCCTCCAATGACTTTTTGTTACATGCTGATCAACATCCAAACTCCTTTTTGTGACATCAAAAAGTTGCCATAATCTAGGCTGTATCATCTTCCTGACTTCGGTTACTACTACTTTCTCTTTGTGCACTGTATTTTATTCACAATGACTTTATTCCTGGTTCTAACTTGAAGACTTTCAACTGGTTGTTCCCTCTTTTTGAAATACTCTTTTTCTGTCTCATCACAGTATTGATTTCTCAGCCATCCTTTGGATCTCAACTTACTCATCATGTCACCAACTCAAACAACTCTTCTCAGAGCCACCTTATCTAAAGAACAGCTACTATGGAGAACAGTTTGGAGATTCCTTTAAAAACTAAAAATAAAACTGCTGCTGGTGCTAAGGTGCTTCAGTCTTGTCTGACTCTGTGCGACCCCATAGATGGCAGCCCACCAGGCTCCCCCCATCCCTGGGATTCTCCAGGCAAGAACTAGCAATCCCATTATTGGGCATATACCCTGAGAAAACCATATATACCACAATGTTCATTGCAGCACTATTTACAATAGCTAGAATATGGAAGCAACCTAGATGTCTATTGACAGATGACTGGATAAAGAAGCTGTGGTACATTTATACAATAGAATATTACTCAACCATTAAAAAGAACAAATGTGAGTCAGTTTCAATGAGATGGATGAACCTAGAGCCTGTTCTACAGAATCAAGTGAGTCAGAAAAAGAATAGAAAATGCCATGAATTAATGCATATGTATGAAATCTAGAAAGATGGTACTAATGAACTTATTTTCAGGGCGAGAATACAGAGGCAGATGTAGAGAATGGGCTTGTGGACACAAGGGAAGGAGAGGATGGGATGAATTGAGAGAGTAGCATTGACACGTATACAAACTACCATGAGTAAAATGGATAGCAAGTGGGAAGCTGCTGTGTAACACAGGGAGGGAGCCCAGATTGGCATCCTGTGATGACCTAGAGGGCTGGGGTGGGGGGGCAGGGTGTAAGGGGGGGCAGGAGGGTGGGGGTATACATACATATGCACTTATGGCTGTTGCACAGTAGAAACCAACACAACGTGGTAACACAATCATTCTCCAATTAAAAAAAATAATAACTAAAAAAAAAGAATGCTCCTAGCGTTTCTCCTTTAACCACCTTATCTCTTTCAGGATACTCATTATTCTCTAGCATTTTCTAATTGTTTCATTGGCTTATGTGTTTATTTTTGGTCTCCTTATACAGTACTATGTGCTTCCTGAAAAGGGGGACTTTATCTTATTTCTGGTGGGTCATTGCCTGGTCTGGAATAGTCACTGGATGTTCTTTCTTGTTGGGTGGATGGTTGAATGACCAAATCATTGAATTTATTAATTGTTAAGCCCACTAGCCAGAAAAAGCCCAGGACTGGTCTTAACCTACTACAGCTACGTGAGGGCCCATTAATTTTCATTCCCTAGATTCTACAGTTACCTTAATTCTTGCCAGAGCCCTACATTCATTTAGTTTCTATTAGTACCTAGAGAGAGAATCCAACACAGGCTAGGTACTTCATGAATGTTAGTACAATTGGAATCTGATATTTTATTTTAATTAAGTTGAGCAACCTCATACTTGCTGTATAACATATTGCTGCTGCTAGGTCGCCTCAGTCGTGTCTGACTCTGTGTGACCCCATAGACAGCAGCCCACCAGGCTCCCCTGTCCCTGGGATTCTCCAGGCAAGAACACTGGAGTGGGTTGCCATTTCCTTCTCCAATGCATGAAAGTGAAAAGTGAAAATGAAGACGCTCAGTCATATCTGACTCTCAGTGACCCCATGGACTGCAGCCTACCATGCTCCTCCGTCCGTGGGATTTTCCAGGCAAGAGTACTGGAGTGGGTTGCCATTGCCTTCTCCGGTATAACATATTAACTCTACTAAAAAAGCCAAGTTTCAAAAAAATTGAGTGATAACATTCCCCCTATTTTAATGTCAGTGAAGTATCTTGTCATGATCTCCAACATGTAAAGGCTAAGCAAGCTGAGAGATAAAAAGACTAGTTGGAGTTTTTATGGGAACATTTTTCAAAGAGGTTTTGTATTTCTATATTACTGTATCTGCTCACATAGAATTTCTTTAAGGAAGTAGCCTTACATCCCCTTTTCCAGAAAAGATTAATGTTAGATGACTCACCCTAACTTGGTGAGCTGATAGGAAAGGAAGTACCCATGTTTCTAATCCCTGACCCCACCCACAGCCCTTCCCTTCATCTCCTATGTCTCTGCCTTGCTGCCCATTCACTGTTGAATGTCTTTGCTCTGTTGGTTCCCTTCAGATTTGTTTTAAAGTTCAAACTTATTTTCTTGTTTTTAACATATTGTTTAAAAGCACACATAAACAAAAAGCCCGGGTGTGGAAAGAGAACAGTGTTCAGGGAATAGGAAAGAAAAAGGGTAGGGAGAGACTGGTAAGAGTCAGCAGATCCTCCGAAGTTCAAAAAACCTCTTTACCCAAGAGGGTAATGGTCAGGGCATGGTGAAGTAATTCCTTTTCAAAGGTAGCCAGAAGGGAGACTGGAAATGACTAGTGCATTTACTCATCATTGATGGCAAAGCTGTCTGCATTGTGTAGCCCAGACTTCAATGTCCTGTTGCTAAGTCATCCCATGAACCACAGAGTGGAGGGTATTTAAAAGCACTGGCTATTGACACACGTTGATTGGCAGCTAGAGACATTTTCAGATGTGATGGATAAAACAGACGCGCTTACTTTCTTTTCTGATTTTACATCACCATGATACATTCTTTAGATTTTTCTAAGAAGGAGAAAATACATTTTTAAGAGGGGTGGAGTTGTAACTGACCAAGGAGGGTGACAACAAAACCTGTTCTGATTTTGTAAATGGAAACCATAAAGTACAACAAGCGGGCAGTTATCTCAGGGTGATTCAGACCATTGGTGCTAAGTTGAGGAGGGGGACTCTGAACGGGCCCACTGGGCTTTGCCTTGTGCCCACCCTCACAGCCCAACTCTCAATTTCTGCAAGTAAAGGCAGGGAGAAAATTATAAAACTTTGAAAGGCATCTCAGACTTTCTTGTGTTTCTTTTTTTTTTTTTTTCAATCTGGAAGAGTTCAGGGCAGGGGTAGAAGGAAAATGAGCTTCAAATGATTAAGGAAACATGTCCGAAGAAAAAAGTGAGCAATTAGGAAAAAAGACCCCCTTCACGTTAAAAAAAAAAAAAATGCAAAATTGTGGTTCCTAAAGAGTGTAGGGATGATCCTCCTTCTTCCACTACACCATTCAGCCTCACAGGCTATACTGAGCCTCTTCGAGCCTGTGTGCCATCTTAAATTGAGGCTAATACTTATCTTGCAGCTAGTCATGAGGTCTAATCTAGTACTAGGTTCATAGCGGGTAGTCAGTAGTTGATAATTTTAGAAATCAAAAGATAATTTAAACTGGGAGGAAAATGAAGAATTGCCAGTGGTTTATAGTAGGAAACCTAGTCTTCCTTTCCAAATCTGCAGAAAGTGGAAAGTTATCCTTTTATCAGAGATCTTCAGCTACATAGAAGCCAAATTCAGTAAAATCCCTTTCAAAAGATATTCCATTATCTTAATTATAGGTTGAATATGGATTTCAAAATCATATGAGATTGTGATCATTTAGAACATCCAGAAAAAGATGAAATAGGTTGCATGTCAGGTCACTGACATGGGATAAGGAAGATTGTGTATTTACAAATTTTATAAGTAACATATAATTGATTTAAAACAAACACAAATGCAGACTCTATAAGAATGTCTATGGGAAAGAGACAGAAATCTGAGTCATTACCCACAGATAATTGTTATTTGGTGTATATCATCCAGACATTCTTCTATGTAGTCATTCACAATTACTTCTTATGTGAAATCATGCCCTGCTATTTTCAATCTTATTTTAAAATATAACAATGGTTTTCAATATCAATAAATATATATGTGCAGTATTTTTAATGATTTGCAAAGTAGTCTTTTTGTGTGGGTATACCTTAATTTATTTAATCAATTCTCCTTCTGAGACAATTTAAGTTTTTATTTTCCCAATTCTTTTTACTATTACACTCTATGCTTGTGTTGGCTTGAATGCTTCTATAGACTCAATTCCTTTCAGCCAAATTGCTAGGTTAGAGAAAATTCATTTTTTTTTTAAGTTTTTGATATATATTTCCAAACTGCCCTCAGGAAAGTTGTTCCAACAAATGCCCCAGTGTTTATTAGTGGTTGTTCTCTCTTGCTAACACTGGATGTTACAATTCTTTTAAACCTATGCTTATCTAATAATAAAAAGGTACCCCATTTTAATTTGCATTCCTTTGTTTACTGTGAAGCATGGATCATTGTTTACTGACTAGCTGAGAGTCTGCTTTTTGTGAATTGCCCACTCTTGTCCTTTGTCTATTCTTCTACTGGCTCTTAATCATTTTCCGAGACTGATTCTTAACAGCGTCTCGTATATTGGGGCTATTGTTGGTCATTTTGCAAATTCTTAATTTTTAAATTTATTTTGTGTAGTCACAGTATTCAAAATTCCAAGTAAAAAGTGGCAAAGTTTGTATGTGCAGAAAAGGATGGGGCACATACAGAAAAAGGGACAGGTCTTGTGCAAACATCCACCGTCTCCCTAGATATTATTAAGGTAGTAGCTAAATTACAACATGAGGAAACAGGATTACACGTAAAAATACAGTTCCTCATAGCTAATGTTTTAAAGGGATGACCATGTTCTAGAACAGGATGCTGGTATCTCCTTCTGAGGGACTTTGTAAATGAGTTACATACCTTTCTGTCAGGCTTGAATAATCCGAAGGGATGGGCTGGATGACTGCTCAAGAGGTCCCTTTGCCCAGAGTGATTACTGTCTTCTCTTTCCACACATGAACTTGAGGTTCAGAAAAGCCCTAGCTCAAGGTTCTTTTCAGTAAATTTCAGCAAATGCTATTTATATAGTCCTTCTTAAAGGGTTTTAAAAAATTAAGAAATTCTAAACTGTATTTCTAAGCTTAAGAACGAATAGAAATAGGTCTGCCTTTCGAGTCTTCCTAATAGCAGAGCACATACACAGAAAGTGTGACCATGAGTCATCTTCGTAAGCTTTAATTTCTTACTGCTCTCTTGTGGCCATTCAAATGAACTGTCCAGATGCCTTTTTTGAAAAACAAATCTTATAATATTAACAGGAAAACTTTATTCAACCAGAGTCAACACATTTAGTTTGTGTAGTAAATTTAGTGTCTCTGACATTTGAACATCAAGGCTAACAAAATCATTTTTAAAATTTTTTTATGAGGCACTTACAGCAGTGGGGTTGAATAGGAAAAAGGCTGTTTCTTCTGGTGTTTTTAGCAAAACTAGCCACATTGTTATGCATCTATGAAGTCATCAAAAGGCTGGAGTTTGAAATAGTTTTGGCCATTCTGATGGTAAAATAATGCTGTTCCCTTATTGGGATTTTGGGAATATCAGGAGGGTCTAAGATTACTCATCATAATATAAAACAGTTTCTTTTTAGGTAAAACCAATTCAAATACTGCCTATGCATTATAGCACAAACAAGATAAAACTTAGAAATAAAATCATTCTGGTACATTTGGGTCATGTTATACTGCCCATGAGTGGATGGGACCTAGCAACTGAAATCTCAGCAGTCTTAGACGTCAGAATAGATTGAAATGCTTTATTCTCCCAAGCCTGAGTGTCAGGCATGCAAACTATAATGTTGTGTAACAAACTTCTTGTTCATTTGACTTCAGTTCCTATGAACACATCTATTCAAAGTGTGAAGTGAAAATGTTAGGTGCTTAGTCATGTCCAATTCTTTGCAACCCCATGGACTATAACCCGCCAGGCTCCTAGGTCCATGGGATTCTTCAAGCAAGAATATTGAAGTGGATTGCCATTCCCTTCTCCAGAGGATCTTCCCTACCCAAGGATAGAACCTGGGTCTCCTCGATGACAGGCCGATTCTTTGCTGTCCGAGCTACAAGGAAGTCCTTTAATTAGCATATATATGGGTGGGGTTTTTTTTTCCCCCCATTCATGGAGCTAATTCTTCCATAAAATGAAGTCAATGCGTTCCAGGCATTAAACTGTAGAGACAGAATTGAGCTCAGATTGTCCAGGGTTAAGTTACTCTATAAGATCTATATTGGAGCATCATTTCTATGCAGTTCTGGGGGTACAATCAGTTCAGTTCAGTTGCTCAGTTGTGTCCGACTCCTGCGATCCCGTGAATCGCAGCACACCAGGCCTCCTTGTCCATCACCATCTCCCGGAGTTCACCCAAACTCATGTGCCTTGAGTCAATGATGCCATCCAGCCATCTCATCCTCTGTCATCCCCTTCTCCTCCTGCCCCCAATCCCTCCTAGCATCAGGGTATTTTCCAGTGAGTCAACTCTTCGCATGAGGTGGGCAAAGTATTGGAGTTTCAGCTTCAGCATCAGTCCTTCAAATGAACATTCAGGACTGGTCTCCTTTAGGATGGACTGGTTGGATCTCCTTGCAGTCCAAGGGACTCTCAAGAGTCTTCTCCAACACCACAGTTCAAAAGCATCAGTTCTTCGGCGCTCAGCTTTCTTCACAGTCCAACTCTCATATCCATACATGACCACTGGATAAACCATAGCCTTGACTAGATGGACCTTTGTTGGCAAAGTAATGTCTCTGCTTTTGAATATGCTATCTAGGTTGGTCATAACCTTCCTTCCAAGGAGTAAGTAAGTGTCTTTTAATTTCATGGTTGCAGTCACCATCTGCAGTGATTTTGGAGCCCCCCAAAAATAAAGTCTGCCACTGTTTCCACTGTTTCCCCATCTATGTGCCATGAAGTGATGGGACCAGATGCCAGGATCTTAGTTTTCTGAATGTTGAGCTTTAAGCCAACTTTTTCACTCTCCTCTTTCACTTTCATCAAGAGGCTTTTTGGTTCCTCTTCACTTTCTGCCATAAGTGTGGTGTCATCTGCCTATCTGAGGTTATTGATATTTCTCCTGGCAATCTTGATTCCAGCTTGTGCTTCTTCCAACCTAGCATTTCTTATGTTGTACTCTGCATATAAGTTAAACAAGCAGGGTTACAATATACAGCCTTGACGTACTCCTTTTCCCTATTTGGAACCAGACATTTCTCAAGGCTTTGCATATATTAATTCCTTGAATCCTCCTACCTGTGCTATGATACAGATACTATCATCATCCTCATTTTGGGAGTGAAGAAAGTGAACCATGGAGAGGTTAAGGTTAAGTAACTTGCCTGAGATGACACAACGGGTAAATAAAGGTGTTAGGGTTCAAAACAAGGCAGTCTGACTGTAGAGTTCTTTCTATGTTTTGTTCACCACTGCCATTTTTCTGCCTCTTAAAGAGAGAGAAAAATGTGTTTGACTGGAGTGACATGAAGGTCCATCATGATCTTATCACAGACTTTGAATGGAAGGACAGGGCCAGGCCAACAGCCTGACTCAAGTGAATTGTAGAGTGAGAGGTCCAGGGGAGAGGAAGTGAATGCTGCATTTAGACACAGCTAGAAGAACAGCCATCCAGAATTATGGTGCTGAGAAATCTAGCATTAATTGTCTTAAGACAGTGTCATGCAATTGGACTTTTTTGAGGTCAGGCAACTATGGAAGAGTCCAAAGATTTGGATCATCTCTAGCTGGAAATCAGGAAGGGATTCTGAAATGCATCAAGCTCTTAAGTTCTGTTTTCAAGTGAGGCAAAATCATTGGGTTGACTCTGATATTGAATCTCCAAGTTTAAAAACTATTTTATTCTTCTGATTACCAGTCCTGTTCCCAAACTCACACTATTTCCAGTTCTGTACAGGGAGTGGGGAGCGATAGGATTCCATGGAAATTCACTCTGAAGTTAGAGGACATGAGTGTTTACCCTGCTCTCTACTGGCTGTGACTTTAGACAAATCCAAATTTCCTGGTTATTCTGCTGCAAAAGAGGGAAAAAACAGTCTCCTCTCAGTATTTCTGGTAGGGTTAAGAATCAAAATACTTTGTTAACTACACAATTCTATACAAACTTTAGAAGCTAATAAGCTGTTGTTGGAAAAAAGGGAAGGAAGGAGAGGAGTGTATGACCCTGGTCTGAGAGTTTCATTAGGCAAGAATAAATAAAAATCTATTAAAAATGTAGTCACATAGCAGATATTCAATGACTTTTTTTGGTGGATTAATTGATTTTTTTTCTTTCTCCATTTGGTAAGAGCTAGAAACTGCAGCATACATCTAGTGAGGTCAGATAAGGATCACCCTGACCTTTGCCCCTGACCACGATTTACATGAGCATGTTGGCAACAGAGGGGGAGTTTCAAATAAGCGGTAGTGATAGAACAGGCATTTCACATAAATATTTGTTGATTGATTGATTGAACTGGGCATATCATCAACACTGCAGTGCAAAACATTTGGACAAGTGATCTTGAGAGATTTGAGAGGAATAGGCTTGCCAGCACTTGGGCAGGCAGACATTTCCTGAATAGTCACACTGCAACGCCCCTGATGAATTGCCCACCAGTGCCAATTAAGTGTAGTCGTAGTTAAACCTTCAGGGTGGTAGAAAATGATCTTTAGGACAGCTTCAGATTCACTGGGGAGCAGCCAGTTCTACAATGCTATAGTTTCACTCATAATTTGAGCAAGAGGTGGTGGAAGATGAAAGAAAGCTGATTGATATCTGCACGAACTATAGATTCTTCCTCAGGGGCAAGTCTGAGAATGTTTAAATTTTTAGAAAGAATGAGAATCTTGGCTCTTTCAGACGTTACACAATGTCCTCTGAGACTTTTTCTTCAGGTTTTAAAAAATATCACTTTTTTAAAGTATTGACTTTTCCAATGACAAAACAAATGCACAAGTGCAGCAAAAACAGTGAACAGAGCAAATGAACCAAAGAGAAGAATAATGCAGTTAAGAAAGAATGCCTGTCTGTGTTAGGATTTGTAGGACCTGAGAGTGTTCATGTGAAATTTATAAAACTATCTAGGATTTTCTTCATCACATCTCCAGAGTAGTCATCATTTCATGGACTCTTCATTCTAGACCATACCCAGCTTTCTCTGACCTTGCTCCAATATCTCCAAGTACAAAACCACGGGGATGCTTAGTAGGATCTGGCAGTAGGACAGTCAAGGTAAAACGTGGATTTTCTATGCAGTTGTTGACAAAAGTAGCTCAGAAGATGGCTGTTGCTTATCTCTTTCTCTTGGATATGCATATGCTGTGTTACCAAGGGCCCTTGAGAGAGTCACTTTTTGGAGCTTGGTGTCTTATTCCATGCAAATTCCAATTGGCAATTTGGACATAGATTGTCCACGAAGTTAATTTAAGTCTGGAAGTCTGAAATTAACAGCAGGATGCTGCAAGATAGCACCAGGTAAATGTAGGGCTAGATGTTATATTTGAAATAGAACAATGTGATCAGTTTTAGAAATAAAATTTTAAAAGATTAGTATCTTTCTAGTCTATGGGCAGTCAGGACCCTAAATGTCCTTGCAAAAAATTCATAACTGCACCTTGTTAGCTCCAAGATGACAGCATCTGCACTTCTTATAAGTAAGTAACAGATGCTTACTGGTTCAGATTCTGGTGGCTCTGACAGTAAAGAATCCTCCTGCAATGCAGGGGACCTAGGTTCGATCCCTGGATCGGGAAGATCCCCTAGAGAAGGAAATGGGTACCCACTCCAGTATTCTTGCCTGGAGAATTTTGTGGAGAGAGGAGCCTGGTGGGCTATAGAGTCACAAAGAGTCCGTGACAACTGAACGACCAACAGTTTACTTTCACCTGCAACTTATATCTGTTTAAACCCACCGGCGAAATTGCTACTTCTCCCTAGCTGCAGGAGTTAAATGCAGATCCTTCAAACCCACAGGCTTTCAGAAGACAGCTCCATCCTCCTCTTTTAGCAACAACACCCTGCTTTTCCTTAGCCTACAGAATTTTCCTTCCGCCCATTCCTAGTGTGGCAGTATTTAATTTAGCTTGCTACTGTTTGACTCATACCTGATGATTCTGTATACTCAGTATAAACTCTGCATAAATTTCTGTGAAAGAGAGAGCCACACTTCAATTTTTAAAGCCAGACAAATAAGTGATGCACCACATACTTATCCAACTGTCACGGTCAGTTTTACATAGTCGGTGTCATTTCTTTCCCACTCCTGAAAATATCAGAATGAAAAGTGGTAAGAATGACGTTATAATAGAGATGACAGTGAATCTGCTTCAATTCAAAAAGAAGACAACTTGTAAGCACTGATATTTTGATATTAGTAATCACTAGTGACACACTTTACAACCGATTGTCACCATGGTAATCTTGTTTCCTAAGACAAGTGCCCTGAAGAGAGTCTAGACTTCCTTAGTGGTCCAGTGGTTAAGAAACTGCCTGTCAATGCATGGGACGTGGGTTTGATCCCTGGTCTTGGGAAAGTCTACATGCCACAGAGTAACTAAGTCCGTGAGTCACAACTACGCGAGCCCGAGCTCTAGAGACTATAAGCCTCAACCACTGGAACAAGTATCCTACAGTCCATGATTGGTAACAAGAGAAGCCACCAAAATGAGAAGCTCACGCACCACAACTAGAGAGCAGCCCCCTCTCGCTGCAACTACAGAAAGCCCGTGCAGCATTTAATTAAAACCCAGCACAGTCAAAAATTAAATAAATACATAATTTTTTAAAAAGAATAAAGAGCTAGACCAGATAATGGGTTCATGTCTCTGTGCTTACATCCTCCTCGCACCGCTCATCTAGAAAGCCTCAAAGAACTGGATTGAGGGGCTAAGGCTAGAGCTCTGAGCATGTGGACTATACAGGAAGTCAGACAAGGGAAGGAGACCAAAGTTAGGCAGACATTCACATTTCTGTATCTGTCTTGACATCATTCATTCTACTCTCAACATGCTACTAGATTATTTTTCTAAATAAAAATGTATTTCAGTAGATAAGATCAATCTGTTCATTCTAAGTATAATTGTGTCAAGAACTTTTACTTTCCACTAATAATTTTTGTGGTACTTTTATTCTCATTCCAAACTATTCACAGATCCAAATAGTAAGTGAATATTTAATAAACACTTATTGAGCATTTATTACATTCTAAACTCTAATCTGCAGATACAACAATGAGCAGAAGAACTTTTGTTATCACAGAGTCTACATTTTATTGGGGAGATAGGTAATCAGTCAAACACAATTATAACAAAGGTTTCTAAGTGCTATAGAGGACAGGCACCAGGGGCAAATACCAAAAGGTACCTAATCCCACCTGCGAGAGAGAGTCCCTTGACTTCCTGGAAGGCATGAGAACTCGGTTGCTGTCTCAGGGATGAGTAGGAGTTAGATAGGCAAAAGGATCAAGTTTAAGGAAGTGAGTTCCAGTCAAAGGGAATGTCACGTGCAAAGGCTTCAAGACAGGGAGAGATGGTGCATGTGAGGAAGCAATTACCTACGTCTGGGGTTAAGAGTTCAGGATGAGAAGGGGCAAGAATAGGTAGAAATTAGAAAATGTAAGATCTCTAAGCCATATTAAGAATTTGGGCTTCAAAAGTGAATGGAAGCATTAAAAAGTTGCATATATGGTAAGATTAGATTTGCAGTTTAGAAAGAGTGCTTGGATATTAATGTAAAGGATACAGGAATCCCTTGCTACCCACATGATCTTTAGTGCAACTCACTGTGTCTCAGTTCAGGAGTGAGAAGATTCATTAATTTTTACATAAATCCCTCAATCTCCAAAGTTTGTTAATCACTATGCCAAGTAGAGTTAGAGTTTAATGTCCTTCTTTTTCCAAATTCTTGCTGTCCACACTGAGGAATCAAATAGATGAAGGAAATGAAGAATATTTGCAAATTTAAGTGGGCTAAAAGTAGAGAATGGAGACTTAATCAAAGTCATAAATTGACAGTGACCTGAGGATTTAAGAGATGTTTAGAATAGGCCGTCAATAGGCCATTGTAATAGATTTGTTATAGAAAGGAGTTCAAGCAGGATGGAGGCAGAGAGTGGAGAATTATATGAAACTGTTTGGGGAAATTGTGTGGTATTTCTACTGCTGTGATAGGAAACAAAGGAAGATGGGTCATTTTTTGGTAAAATGAAGTATGGGGGATCATGGACTATTATAAAAGATCATAATATTATATAGATTTTATTTGGGACACACTGAATTTGTCAGTGGGAGATCAAAGTGGAACTATCCAGTAAGCAGCTGTTTGAGTCAGGAGCTAAGGAAAGGGATTGGGGCTGAAGATAGAGACTTTTTAGCTACTGGCTTCTCCATGGTGTGGCAGAGACTGCTGGGTGTTCACTAAAGTCCACCTTCCCCTTCTCTATGAGGATGTGCCCAACCAAAGTCCACGTTTCTCAGCTCTCACTGTGGACTCAAGTGGTTATTTGATGACAACTCGCCAGTGCAATATAAGTAGATGTGATATGTGTAACCTCCATGTTGTTGGTTTAAAGAGTAGTCCCTACCCCTGAACTTCATCTCTTTCCGCCTCCCTCAAGCCCCTGACCTTAACAGAAAACCAGCTTCAAACAGCAGACAGTGATATGCAGATGATTCAGGGGTTCAGAACAGCAAGACAAAAGAAGCTGAGTTGCTGACCGACAGCATGGAGCAAGGCTGCTTCCATCTTGGACAAGGTGCACTTTGGTTCTTAGGTGAGAAAGACATAAACCTCATTCTTTAGGTCACTCTTCTTTTCACAGGACCTTAGTCTCCACCCTAAAGAACAGAGATGACATATTAGATATACCTAGAGTATATTAGATATACTGGGGAAAATTACATGGAATAAGAACAAAATGATTGGACCTTAAATCAACCCTGAATATTCATTGGAAGGATTGATGCTGAAGCTGAAGCTCCAGTATTTTGGCCACCTGATGTGAAGAGCCAACTCATTGGAGAAGATCCTGATGCTGGAAAGATTGAAAGCTAAAGCAAAAGGGGGTGGCAGAGAATGAAATGGTTAGATAGCATCGCTGACTCAGTGGATATGAATTTGAGCGAACTCCGGGACTTAGTGAATGGCAGGGAAGCCTGGTATGCCGCAGTACATGGAGTCACAAAGAGTCGGACATGAATGAGCAACTGAGCAGTAACAGTACCGAATGACAACCTTGAAAAAGTAGGCAAACAAGAATTTTGAAAAAGGAGATGAGAAGTTGTAATCTGAAACACAGGAGGAAATCAAGGGATGTGTTTCTTCATATAAGTTTGGGGAAGATTGTTTCAAGAAGAGAATGGTCACTAGTGCCAAATGATGCTAATAGATCAACAAAATAAGAATCAGGGGAAAAAGGATAGGGAATTAAGTGTCAAGGAGGCCATTGGTGGATCCATAAAAACAGGTGTGGAAGAGTGGTGGTGTGAAGAGACCCAGAGAGGTAAGAAAATGGAGTTTACACAGACTGCATTTTAAAGAAACTTGGGGTACCAGAAAGAGATGAAACCAGAATTATGGCTGGAAATAGGATCAGCAACTAATAGTTAATATTTTCTGAGTACTCATGAGGGGCCAGATCATGTTTCAAACACTTTATATATTTTTTTTATTCAGTCCTTATAACAACCCTTAATAGGGTTCTACTGTGTACATTTTATGGAAAACCAAGGTGCACAAAGATGCCAAATAACTAAAATTTGAGCTACCCTAAATCACCTTGTACTATATTACCTGGTCAGATATCTTAGGGAGGTTACATATACTTGTTCTTCCTATATGCATAAGGTGGAAACTTCCTACTTTATTTTTGCTGAACATAAGCTGAAAGTTATGGTGAGACCCAACATAATACTTAACATCAAGGCAAATAAAATCAGTTGCTCCACCCCAAGCAAGGCCCAGAACCTTTCCTATTTGCCTCAGTTTCTGAGCCTAATTAGTTAAAGAAGGATGCTTCCAGACGTTCTACTCTGATAATAATCACCATCATCTATTATCACAACATGAATGATAGAATTGATTTGTCAGTTCACTTGGAACTGTTTGCCCTGGATCGTAGCATTATTCAGCTTGTTGTTTATTTGAAAAAAGTACCTGGGGATCTAGAAATACAGTTAAGAAAACACAGAAGAAAGGATTTCTCAGGAGGGGTGAGGGCCCTGTTGCTATTGTGGAGACTATACATTTATTGTGGTATTAGTCTGCACAGTTACATTATTTCCTCCAAATGATATTCAGCCACCGAGATAAATATGATGAGAAAGGAGGTGGCTGGAGTTCTCTAGGTTTGGACTTCTGCCAGTAGAGGATGGAAAAATAATGAACAAAGTGGAAATGATGATGAAATGATGGACCATGAGGTGTAAGCTGTGTAGAGAAGGAAGTTTCGGTAGAGTTGATTGAGAGACTAAAGCAAGGACAATGGTTTTGAAAGGAGGTCCATGAGAGTAGGTATCTCTGACTTCCTGGTTCACTCTAGGACATCCGGTGTCTAGAATAACATAAGGTATCAAGAGGTCTCAATACTATTTGTTAAGTGGCATAAAATTGAGATGAAAGATGGAAGTATTGGAGATTATTAAGCAGCAAATAAGTTTTTGGCTCAAATCCCTGTAGAGTTTGAATTTGCAATTTAAGAGCTAGACCAGTTTCAGGTAAAGATTAAGGTCCCAAGTTTACAACTTGGTGATGGATGCCTGAGGGCCACTGTGTAGGAAAGTAAGTCACTGGAAATGAAGTCAACATCCTGATACCTAAGGGTTTATTTGAGTTGAATACATGTCTTTCCAGGCACTCAGAATGATAACAGAGCCTGTGAAAGGGAGGAGAATTGTAAACCCAGGTGCCAAGGTAATCAGTAAGTGAAGGGGAATGATTAGATCTGAAGACAACACACTGTGAAGGACAGAGGATGGTATACAAGTCAAAGACAAAAACTCCAGCTAGCGTCACTCAGTAATAATAATGTTTAATGTGTTCCATTCACCTAGCTAAAGTGGCTGACAATGGGTACTTTATAGCCTGATTTACTTGTTTTCGCGGTCTAAAATGAAATATTGATTGCTTGTCTGGAAAATTATTTCATTCTGTGCCATATGACTTGAATCTTCCTTCTATTTATTAATTTTTTTTTTTTGCATGCCAAAATTGGATGAATCTATAATGGTAAGTTTATTTGACAGTAATGATCAATCAATCAAAAAAAATTCAAGCCAGTTTCTGAAAATGTATATTGTCTAGTCTTTGTTTGAGCTTCTGGTATTTGTCAAATAATGTGCTCACAAATTCTTATTATTCACTATTCTTTCTAGATAATTTTCTACTTGTTTTTTTTTATTTTCTTTGTAATGGCATGCATAATTTGGAGCTGTAATGTCAGATATCCTGAGTCAGCCAGTCTTTCATTTTTTACTATTGTGTATTGTTTACTGCTTGATAGAGTTTGAAGTAAACTTTATCCAAATTTGACAATTCAAATATTTCAATGATCAGTTTTTATTGTGATGGTATTGTTTATAGTGCTAAATAGTTGGTTGCATGTCTTGCAACTGAAATTTATCTCAGCTCTTTTATGATGTCTAGAAACAAAGATCATGGGTTTCATTCGCACACTTGAAAGAGAACATGGAAAACTGAGGTAATCATACCAATAACTCAAGTACATAAATGACTTGGCTATTTCTTTCAAAAGTGTTTCTTCATCTATGTTATCCGGATATTTGTTTGTTGTTGTTTAGTCGCTTAGTGTGTCCGACTGCAACCTCATGGACTGCAGCAAGCCAAGCTTCCCTGTCTTTTGCTATCTCCCAGAGTTTGCTCAAACTCATGTCTACTGAGTTGATGATGCCATTTCCTCATTCCTCTCTTACCATAGAGAGAGAGAGTGTCTGAATCAGAAACCAAAGAAGTTTCTAATACTTTGGTTAAAGAATGAGTGAGGGACTTCCCTGGTGGTCCAGTGGTTAAGAATCTGCCTTCCAATTCAGGAGACGCAAGTTTGATCCCTGGCTGGGGAACTAAGATTCCCACATGCCACGGGGCGTCAAAGTCCATGCGCTGCAATGAAGAGCTAACACAGCCAATAAATAAATAAATAAATATTTTTAAAATGGGTGGAAATGTTCTGATATCTGTGCTGTAATGTGGAGAACCTTTCACAGTCAGAAAATATTAATAAAGGATCCTTTACCTTGATTCTCATTAGCTAAAATTTAAGGAACAGAATGAATAGACCATTTCAGAAAGCGTGTTTGCATGCTGAATTCTTGATTCCCTTGTCTTTGCGAAGCTAAAAGTCACCAGACACTGATAGCCTGTTCTACTATTCTCTAGTATTCTTTTCTTTTCACTATTTTAACTATGCTAGTCAAATGAGTTTCCATGGCCCAGTCCTCAAAAAGTTGTGCAGGGCATGATGGCTTGTTTTGCTTGGCAAAATTCTCTAGAATGTGATTCATTGTCTGCAGGTGATTCATGGTTAGGAAATTAATTCTGAACCTGCCAGTGATTGCGGTTGATTAAAGTCCAGAAGTCCCTGCCGTCTATTCACTAGCACTCTTTGTCAACTGAAATATTTCTATAATAAAAAAGAGCCGAAAGTAGATGTGCTTGATGCATGTAATTTACATGCATGTTTGCATCTTTTGAAAGAGCTACTCAAGACTACAGAATTTTAACACTTGGCATGAAAATCACTCTTAAAGTGTCTGACTGAATGAATCACATTTTACAAATAAATATCTGTCAAAGGTGCAATTACTTCAGATCCAGTCATTAAGCAGTAAAATAAAGCAGTAAATAGGATACATCTGCTGCAAAGTGCTATAGAAATGTGAGTTTCCTTCTCAAGTTACTTGTCTTTTAATATTTTGGCCTAATTGGTGGAATGATTCACTAGAAACATCAACCATTCAATCTAATCATTGTACCCAAAATAGAGGGGAAAAAGGTTTCTTATACTAGTCAATAGGACAAGGGGAAAAAAAAATACCCACTTACCCAAGAAAACAACGTGAAAAACAGGAATGGAACATAAAGCATTGCTTTTATGTACCATTAAGAGGAATGTTTTGAGATGAAGGATCATACATCCTTTGAAAAGCAGTAACAGCATCTCAGGGTGTTATCTAGTTTCTGACAATTGCAAAACACCTAGGTGTGCCCATGCACATAAAAGTAAGTTTAAGGAGATGTAACCTTTGTGAAGCAACTGAAATTCTTTGTGTGTGTTTTTTCTTAAATAAAGTAAATAAACAAAGATGATATTAGTGTCACAATTTCTATTATCACTTAAAGTCGATCAGTTGTAGAGTATATATTAATAGGAAGGCCACGCAACACATTAGGTAATTATCATCCACTGTTATATAGATCAGTTCAGTCAGTTCAGTTGCTCAGTCATGTCTGACTCTTTCTGATCCCATGGACTGCAGCACACCAGGCTTCCCAGTCCATTAACAACTCCCAGAACTTACGCAAACTCATGTCCTTTGAGTCGATGATGCCATCCAACCATCTCATCCTCTGTCATTCCCTTCTCCTCCCGCCTTCAATCTTTCCCAGAATCAGGGTCTTTCCAAATAAGTCAGTTCTTTGTATCAGGTAGCCAAAGTATTGGAATTTCAGCTTCAGCACCAGTCCTTCCAATGAATATTCAGGACTGATTTCCTTTAGGATGGACTGGGTGGATCTCCTTGCAGTCCAAGGGACTTGCAAGAGTCTTCTCCAACACCACAGTTCAAAAGCAGTAATTCTTTGACGCTCAGCTTTCTTTATAGTCCAACTCTCACACCCATATATGACTACTAGAAAAACCAAAGCTTTGACTAGACGGACCTTTGTTGGCCAGATAATGGCTCTGCTTTTTAATATGCTGTCTAGGTTGGTCATAACTTTTCTTTCAAGGAGCAAGTGTCTTTCAATTTCATGTGCTGTCACCATCTGCAGTGATTTTGGAACTGCCCAAAATAAAGTCTACCACTGTTTCCGCTGTTTCCCCATCTATTTCCCATGAAGTGATGGGACCAGATGCCATGGTCTTAGTTTTTTGAATGTTGAGTTTTAAGCCAACTTTTTCACTCTTCTCTTTCACTTTCATCAAGAGGACTCTTCAGTTCTTCTTCACTTTCTGCCATAAGGGTGATGTTATCTGCATATCTGAAGTTATTGATATTTCTCCCGGCAATCTTGATTCCAGCTTGTGCTTCATCCAGTCCAGCTTTTCTCATGATGTACTCTGCATATAAGTTAAATAAGCAGGGTGACAATATACAGCCTTGAAGTACTCTTTTCCCAATTTGGAACCAGTCTGTTCTTCCATGTTCGGTTCTAACTGTTGCTTCTTGAACTGCATACAGATTTCTCAAGAGGCAGGTCAGGTGGTCTGGTATTCCCATCTCTTTCAGAATTTCCTACAGTTTGTTGTGATCCACATAGTCAAAGGCTTTGGCATAGTCAATAAAGCAAAAGTAGATGTTTTTCTGGAACTCTTTTGCTTTTTCGATGATCCAGGGGATGTTGGCAGTTTGATCTCTGGTTCCTCTGCCTTTTCTAAATCCAGCTTGAACATCTGGAAGTTCACAGTTCACATACTGTTAAAGCCTGTTCATATCATGACATATGGATAGACATCACAAAATACTAAGTCTTCTTTTTCCAGTTGGCTTCCCTTCTATATGAATAACTATAAGAAGGACTATAAGAAGTAGGAAATCTGTGAAAATTAAGTTTGGCAAAATATTTAAAATAAGTTTTTGTTAGGATTTGATTATAAAAACTACACTTTGTTGTTGAAACTTTAGAAAAAATAAGACAGAAGAAATTAAAAATCACACAATCCTTTCTTTCTGGTAACTAATGTTGGTGCCAAGATATTCTGTGATTTTTCTACATTTTTCATTGCATATTCTTAAGCCTGGACTTAAAGAGCCTCTCTTTGTTTCTGTTTTCTCCCTTTACCCCTGTCACACCATAAAGAAAGCATGCTCAGACTAGTACATTGTTCCAAGCAGGATGAAAAATGTGGAACACAGCTGTTCCAGTCAATCCACACACAAATTGTGATGTTCAAATGCATGAGTGATAATAAATGATGGTTGTTTGGGTGATTTGTTATTCAGCAATAGCTGAGAGATGCAATGTGCATATATATGTGTATATGAGTACATACATGTATGTATGTATATGTATACATAGTAGTGTTGTTGCTCAGTTGTGTCTGACTCTTTGCCACCCTCATGGACTGTACCTTGCCAGGCTCCTCTGTCTATGGAATTCTCCAGGCAAGAATACTGGAGTGGGTAGCCATTTCTTTCTCTGGGGGACCTTCCTGACCCAGGGATCAAACCCACGTCTCCCACATTGCAAGTAGATTTTTACCATCTGAGCCACCAGGGAATCCTATATGTGCACGTATGTACATATATTTAATAAAGTTAAAGACATAATGTCTTTTATATTTTTATTAAAGTATATTCATTGAATGAATAACCACAATTATCTCAAATATAAATTAATAATTATTTTCATTTCTGTCTTACTGTTAAGCATATGAGGTCTTTGAAAGTAGATACTCCTGGATGCCAGATACCAGGATTACAGGATCACATAGATCACAGGATCACACAGATCACAGGGTCTGGTATCCAGTGATCTGTCAGCAGTAAGAACTAAACAAGTATGTACAGACTAAGTTAAAAATTTCAAGGACTCTGTTTTAATGATTGCAGTTTTTCCACTGTATGTTGCTGTTGATCTGTCACAGTCATGTCTGACTTTGCGACTCCATGGCGTGCAGCACACCAGGCTTCACTGTCCTTCACCATCTCCCGGAGCTTGTTCAAACTCATGGCCACTGAGTTGGTGATGCTATCCGACCAGCTCATCCTGTATCATCCCCTTCTCCTGCCTTCAATCTTTCCCAGCTTCAGGGTCTTTTCCAATGAGTTGGCTCTTCGCATCAGACAGTCAAAGTACTGGAGATTCAGCTTCAGCATTAGTCCCTCCAGTGAATATTCAGGATTGATTTCCTTTAGAATTGACTGGTTTGATCTCCTTGTAGTCCAAGGGCCTCTCAAGAGTCTTCTCCAACACCACAATTCAAAAGCATCAATTCTTTGGTGTTCAGCCTTCTTTAGGAAATGGCAGCCCACTCCATTGTTCTCGCCTGGAGAATCCCAGGGACAGGGGAGCCTCATGGGCTGCCGTCTATGGGGTAGCACAGAGTTGGACATGACTTAGCAGCAGCAGCAGCCTTCTTTATTAGCCTTTCCATTATATATATGCATATATTGTGATATTTCTAACCAGTCCCCTGTTTCTGTTTTCATTGAAATTCTTTTCTGGGCACATTTATGATTATTTCAGTAGGAAAAAAATCTTAGAGGCAAAGTTTGAGAGCCAAAATATATAGAAAGGACAGCTATTTAGATAAAATTCTTTTTTTATCACTATCTTAACAATTACAATTTGGCAAAAGGATTTGTTTTGTTTCTTTTTCTTCTAAGGTATTTGATTCATAATGGGACTTTTCAGATTAAGGTGAAGAAAAATAGTGGTCTCAGATTGTGCCTGGTGCAAGGGAAGGTTAGAAGTAGGTATTTTTTCCCCTTAAAAAAGGTAACTTATAACCACTCCCTTTTCTGTTTTTGGCTACCATAGTCTTTTCTTCTTTTTAGGCTTTCTTTCATGTCTGGTCAATAAAGGATTATTGAGGTTCTACTATGTGTGGGGTTCACCTTTCATCAATCTCTTCTCTAAAAGCACTACTCCTCCTCTTTCATTTCACACCCAAGAGAATGAATGTGTGGAATAAGAGTTCAGAGATGTTTAAAACCAGGTTGAAAATTCCAAAGATAGGATTAATCAAAGCAAGGAAAGTAGCAATCTTAACTGGTTTGGGCACACTTGTATTGTCTAGCTTGAGGGGATTTTTGTCGCCTTTCAGTTTGGACAGGTTTTAGAGCAGAGACCTGGAAGCTGACCAGAGAGGCAGAGACCTTATTGGCAATAAGTGAGGGTGGGCACAGTACTACAGAGGGGTTTACAACTACACCATTATACTGTGTGTAGCCTTTCAAACGAGCTCTAATTGTGTCTGAGCCTTTTCCGTCCTCATCTCTAGGGATCGTTGTACAATGCAGACTTAGTGGTGAATAGTCAGTTTCTCATGGTACCTGTTTAAAGTATAATAGACTTGTCAATCCATGGTAACGTTATTCCCACATTCTGCTCAGCACTATAGTTATTACAAAAGATGGTAGGCTGGCCCTTTTTTTTCCCCAGTACAGATACTAGATTTTAAGCATGCCCAGTCTATTTTAACTGTATGTTTCTATAGCTAAAAAAAAACTTTTTGTTTACTAAACTACACCAATTTCTATTTTAATGCTGATGTTATGTTCACTTCAGGGCTGTAGCTAAGGAAATATAATCAGAGAATTTAATTCTATCTTGAAATGGGTATATGGTTAGTAAATGTCAGAAAAAAGAAGAGGGAGTGGGTTTCTTTTGGTTTCACATAGCTGTAATTTTGCCCCACTTCTGATATCAGGATTGTCTTGGACTAATTTGGATATAACTCCTTTTAATAGAGTTGAAACATTTTCTCCAGGATCAGAATTTGATTCAGTACTTCAAATAAAAGCCGAAAGGATTTTGAACTCTGCCCCACCCCCAATACACACCCACAAAGGCCATGGCTTGTCATTCTTGTGTGAAGCTGTGCTTGTAAGCAGCCTATTTCAAACCAAAATTACAGTTGGAAGTACCATATTTCAGTAAAGATTTTCCCATTTATCCACAAACTTCAATTTAACAACAACAACAAAAAAAGCCACTGGATTTTGAAACAAATTAGAAGGGGGAAATGAAAACTAATACTTTTTATTTATATTGGAAAGATCAGAGACATGATTCAGAGCCTACTCTCCTCCCTTCCCCCACCCAAAAGACCAGATTTATACATATATTCAAAATGATATGAATAATTGGGCAATTATTCAGATATTTGGCCTGAAATATTCAGACATACTGCATAAAATTATTTGGGTACTTTTGAGCGTGAATTATTGAGGTAATTGGACCAATTCACTATTTCACTTTGCTCTGTAAGTATAGTGGTACCTTAATTACAGTCTAATTTACAGAGTTTCTGTTCCTCCACAGACACTTTAAGAATACTGAATTCCAAATAAGGAGACCTGAACTTGATTCCCTTTCATTCTTCTTAGCCCTGTAACCTTGGACAAGCCATTCTTCTTTGGGGCGTCTGTTTCTTGAACTAGAACAAGACTATGATGTGTACCCTACACATTTCATGAAACTGAGTAAAGTTAAACAGCATAACAGGAAGAGTTACCTTTTATTGGTCATACATGAGTTCATTTAATTTTCACAATAATCGCAACCATGTAGAAGAATTGATGTTTAAAAAAATTAAGGCCCTTGCCAAAATCAAATAGCTAGAACTGCCCTGAGAGCCCAGACTCAAACCTCCCAGACTTGGATTCTAATGTACATGTTATATGGTCCCTTTAGTGAGACAAACTCCTGCACATACATAAAAGATTATTTTTCATATGATTCCAGTAAGTGCAATGAACCAGGTAAACTGCAATGAGTTGAACAAACTTCCATATTGGTGGGTATTTAATAAAATGTATGAATTTTTCACTTTTTTTCAGTCAGAATTCTAGGACACTTGAACAAATGGCTCTTAACAGTGTCACTACTGGGGCTGTAGCCATATGTTCATGAAGGACATGTGAAACCTGTTAGCTTTGGCACCATCATCAATAATAACTTTGCCATTTCCCTCAGCTTGGGAACCAATCCCTGGGGTTGGATTTGCTCACACCAGCATGGGGTCCCTTATCTAATCAGAGCTAGACCTATCCATATTTCAGGGCATTTGACAAGGAATGATGTAATGGTCTTAGTTGAAAATGAGATATGCATTTGACATTTGAATATCACACAGCAATATGATTGTCAACTGAATTGCCTTAGTTTAAAATAGGGTAATGGTTTTACTCTAGAGCTTTATTCCCTGGTCCCATATTACTTACCTATGCACATGTATATATGTGTTGATGCACTTATATACTCACATATCTACGAAATAATAATAATATGCCTGTGAAAACAACCAGGTTGTGTCTGCTTTAAATATGGAGATGTCACTATTTTTCCACACTCAAAAATTTCCCACATACTGATGAAAAAGTAAGAAATCTTCCTGCTTAGATTCCAGTGGTGAGAATTTCCCCATATGTTCACCATCTCTTTACCCTTTAGATATTTTGAAGGTAACAAAACAGTACATTCCATCCTCAGTAAATTTCCATCAAACTTTCTTATCACAGATAAGAATTTTAGGTTGATTAACCAGAATTTTGCACCAAATATTTTCAGAGTAGGCTAATTCCTATTTGCATAGCTTAAAAAGAAGGAGTATTTGAAATGAATAAAGGGAATATTTACCTTTCTAGAAATAATAGATAAGGTATAATATCTAGCATAACTCCATGAGACATAGAAATGCTACATATAGGCTAATTTTACATTAAACTATCGCTAGAAAAACTGCAAACGGAGGTCAGTCTTTGACATATCTAAAAATACAACCATGTGGATCAAATTTTCCAGTCACAGCTTCATCTCTGTTGATTTTCTTTCATTTGCAAAGGTTTAGCTGTTTCTGCAGAGGAACTGATTAGACTGTCCACTTTAGTGCTGAGCAATGTATTTCTGAAAATGAGCTTCAGCCTACAACAATGCAGTCTATTTGCTGTGTGTTTTTTTTAAATCTGTCCAAGACCAGCTTTTAGCCCTTACATTTCAGATTTGACAATTTGCCTTCGGCATAAACTCTTTCTTCGTGGCAGCTCCTTGAATTTTCACATTAACGGTTTTCCAGTTGAGAACTGTATCTATATAGCCATGTCATTGGAACATACACTTTTAAACCTCTTCTAATGATTAACATACATTTCCATGTACTGCTCTCACCAAGTTTTGACTTCGATCTTAGTATAAGAGAATAATATCCACATTCACCTCAACTTATAAACTAATGCTTCAGAACAATTGAGCTAGAAGAGGAAACAATCCTTGGAATATTTTTACAAAATTGTCATTTTAACAAGGACTCTGTTTTTCCCTAGGACCTCAATCACATCTGAAAGGATTTTGTTTTCTAGGCCACCTGATTGGTTTAGCAACTTAATGCTGTTATTGCTAAGACATTATTGTCAAAAGGCTTTGACTAAAAGATGTTTTGTTCTATATCATTAAACAACGAAATGTTCCAAGTAACTACATTTTCTAGATAACTGAAGCTTATTCCATCAAGTATTGTTTGCTAAGACTATTTTGTGATCTGATGAACTGTAGCGTGCCAAGCTCGTCACTCCATGGGATTTTTCCTGGCAAGAATCCTAAAGTGGGTTACCATTTTCTTCTCCAAGGGTTCTTCCTGACCTAGAGATGGAACTTGCGTCTCCTGCATTGGCAAGTGGATTCTTTACCACTGAGCCACCAGGGAAGCCCCATTTCATTAAGAATCTAACATTTTATGTTTAAAATTTGTTCATGATTTAGTAGAATTTTCCTTAAAAGTATTTAATTAACCTGAAGGTCAGATATAAGTGAAAAGTGAAGTTGCTCAGTTGTGTCCAACTCTTTGTGACTCCCTGGACTGTAGCCTACCAGGCTGCTCTGTCCATGGGATTTTCCAGGCATAGTACTGGAGTGGATTGCCATTTCCTTCTCCAGCGGATCGTCCCGACCCAGGGATTGAACCCGGGTCTCCCACATTGTAGACAGATACTTTACCGTCTGAGCCACCAATAGATGCTAATTATGGTGTCTCCCTGGCTTATGATTTCTTTGCCTCTAGGGCCAATTCTCTGGTAACTCAGCTGGTAAAGAATCCACCTGGAATGCAGGAGACCCCAGTTCAATTCTTGGGTCAGGAAGATCCACTGGAGAAGGGATAGGCTACCCACTCCAGTATTCTTGGGCTTCCCTGGTGGTTCAGCTGGTAAAGAATCCACCTGCAATGTGGGAGACCTGGGTTTGATCCCTGGGTTGAGAAGATCCCATGGAGAAGGGAATGGCTAACCCACCCCAGTGTTCTGGTCTGGAGAATTCAAGTCCACAGGGTCTCAAAGAGTCAGACAGGACTGAGTGCTTTCACTTTTACTTTTAGGACTAATGACCCTAATATTGAGGTTAGTCCCCCAAGGACCATTTTGATTTACTTAAACTCTTTCTCATGGACAGAACTGATTGACTCATTGTTAGATACCTGGCCTAAACAGACTAATAGGGTGTTTATCCATGATTTTCAAATGAAGCTAAGTGATATTCCCTGGAATTTAAGTGATGGGAGCTCCAGGAAGTAATGCTGAAGTACTACCAGAAGTACTTCAATGAAGTACTCTCCATTGTACAAACATGGAGAAGCCGTCTACAGTAAGAGGATGACACTGGGGAGGCCAAAGTGAATAGAAAGACAAATGATGCAAAGAGGGGCTCCCAGGGAAGACTGATTGCTTTGTTCACTTATCTCTGAAGCATAGTTGTACCTCTGTTCTTCCTGAGGTGAGAAAATTAGCCTCCCAATAAATTTTCCTTATTGTGTAACCTGGTTCCATTTGAATTTCTGGCGCTTGAAACCAAACAATCCTGATCACACCATCACATATTTCTGTTGTCTTCAGCTGACTCAGGCAAACTTCTGAACTCGATCATAGAATAGAGTAGGCGATT
Organism: Budorcas taxicolor; assembly: GCF_023091745.1. Lineage (NCBI taxonomy): Eukaryota > Metazoa > Chordata > Mammalia > Artiodactyla > Bovidae > Budorcas > Budorcas taxicolor. The sequence continues at coordinate 162,594,765 of NC_068910.1, forward strand.
TTTATGCAAACCTCAGTCAATGCAGTTTTATGAAGCCAAGGAATATTTTACAGAAAATATTTCTTTCAAAGTGGCAATGGCATTGATCTTCTAAACATAGCATACAAAACACACCCTCATATTTTCTTGATGATATGGAGCTTGTATACAAAAATAAATTTTAATTGTTGCACTCACATAATTCAGTAACACACTGAAGAGCTTTCTGAAGTAGGAGAAGCTCTTGGTACTCACATTAATGGCCCCAGACAGCTGTGGTTTGTAAGATATTGGGTCTGATTTATGGGAAATCTTTGTCATTCCTTCACTGACAATGTTGACTCTCATCTCCTGACACTAGAAAGAAATGATTTGAGAAATAACATGGCCATTAGAAGGAGAGAGATTTGGGTTAGTCAGGATGTGTATGCTTGTTTACTAACTGTTTGATTTGGGGTAGATTATGTCAATGCCTGACCTTATCTCTCTTATGGAAAGTTGGCTTAATGGCAGATTTTTTTCTAAAGAATAAATTAGATAATACATGTAAAACACAAATTAGGAGTTTGATTAATGTTAAGTCACTTCTGGTAAACACTTCCTCTCAGTTTGCTACTTCTAAATTGTCCTCAGTTCAGTTCAGTTCAGTTCAGTTGCTCAGTCATGTCCGACTCTTTGTGACCCCACAAATCGCAGCACGCCAGGCCTCCCTGTCCATCACCATCTCCCGGAGTTCACTCAGACTCACGTCCATCGAGTCCGTGATGCCATCCAGCCATCTCATCCTGGGTCGTCCCCTTCTCCTCCTGCCCTCAATCCCTCCCAGCATCAGAGTTTTTTCCAATGAGTCAACTCTTCTCATGAGGTAGCCAAAGTACTGGAGTTTCAGCTTTAACATCATTCCCTCCAAAGAAATCCCAGGGTTGATCTCCTTCAGAATGGACTGGTTGGATCTCCTTGTAGTCCAAGGGACTCTCTAGAGTCTTCTCCAACACCACAGTTCAAAAGCATCAATTCTTCAGTGCTCAGCCTTCTTCACAGTCCGACTCTCACATCCATACATGACCACAGGAAAAACCATAGCCTTGACTAGACGGACCTTAGTCGGCAAAGTAACGTCTTTGCTTTTGAATATGCTATCTAGGTTGATCATAACTTTTCTTCCAAAGAGTAAGCGTCTTTTAATTTCATGGCTGCAGTCACCATCTGCAGTGATTCTGGAGCCCCCCCCAAAAAAATCTGCCACTGTTTCCACTGTTTCCCCATCTATTTCCCATGGAGTGATGGGACCGGATGCCATGATCTTCGTTTTCTGAATGTTGAGCTTTAAGCCCACTTTTTCACTCTCCTCTTTCACTTTCATCAAGAGGCTTTTTAGCTCCTCTTCACTTTCTGCCATAAGGGTGGTGTCACCTGCATATCGGAGGTTATTGATATTTCTCCCGGCAATCTTGATTCCAGCTTGTGGTTCTTCCAGTTGAGCGTTTCTCAAGATGTACTCTGCATATAAGCTAAATAAGCAGGGTGACAATATACAGCCTTGACATAATCCTTTTCCTATTTGGAACCAGTCTGTTGTTCCATGTTCAGTTCTAACTGTTGCTTCCCCAAATGAATCTGAAAATATGATAGCTCAAGTTTTGATAGTAATTAAAGGTGACCCAGTTTAAAAAATAACTTTAAAGATTATTTAAAAACTTACTCAATTAAAAACCACTTGACGAAGGTCCCATCATATGCCTGGACAAATGCTTTCCCACCCTCCACTAAAGGAAGGGTATATGTTTATTTGTCCCTTAGGCTTCCCCTGGTAGCTCAGCTGGTAAAGAATCTGCCTGCAATGCAGGAGACCCTGGTTCATTTCCTGGGTCAGGAAGATCCTCTGAAGAAGGGATAGGCTACCCACTCCAGCATTCTTGGGCTTCCCTGGTGGCTCAGCTGGTAAAGAATCCTTCCACGATATGGGAGACATGAGTTCCATACCTTGGTTGGGAAGATCCCCTGGAAAAGGGAATAGTTACCCACTCCAGTATTCTGGCCTGGAGAATTCCATGGACTGTAGAGTCCATGGAGTTGCAAAGAATCAGACATGAATGAGCGACTTTCACTCACTCACTCACCCTTGGCCAACTATGGTCATTAAAAGTTCTAGTCACATTGAGCTCATTGCACACTGGAATTAGTTCCACCCATCATTGCCATGTAGGTGGAAGAATGTGTATTTCTGAGTAATGACCATTCAAATATTTGAAAGATACTGTCTTGTCCCTGGGCTTCCTATGTGACATTAGTGGTAAAGAACATGCTTGCCAATGCAGGAGATGAAAGAGAGAGATGCAGTTTTGACCCCTGGGTTGGGAAGATTCCCTGGAGAAGGAAATGGCAACCCACTCCAGTGTTCTTGCCTGGGATATCTATGGACAGAGGATCCTGGCAGACTACAGTCCATAGGGTCACATAGAGTCAGATACAACTGATGCAACATAGCAGGCACGTGCATCTTGTCCCTAAACATTTTTTGTCAATGTTAAAGATGGCCACCCATTTTACATCATCTTCTTTTGTCAACTTTTCAGTATTAACCAATTTGTCTCTTTGAATTATTGTGCAGAGGTTTTATCTGAGTCATTTGGAATAGAATTAGATTTCTTTCAGAGTAGCCCTAGACTTCAAACAGAGAGATGTTTGTATTCTGAATTAGATGATCATTAGTGAACTGAAAGGCACTTCCCTGGTGGCTCCAGGCCAGAATACTAGAGTGGGTAGGCATTCCCTTCTCTAGGGGATCTTCCCAACCCAGGGATCGAACCCAGGTCTCCCACATTGCAGGCAGATTCTTTACCAGATGAGCCAGTAGGGAAGCCCCCTGGTGGCTCAGTGGTAAAGAATTCGCCTGCCAGTGCAGGAGACTGGAGTTTGATCTCTGGGTTGGGAAGATCCCCTGGAGAAGGCAATGGCAACCCACTCCAGTATTCTTCCCTGGGAAATCTCATAGAAGAGGAGCCTGGAGGGCTACAGGCAATGGGGTCACAAAAGAGTCAGACATTACTTGGTGACTAAACAACAAAGTAAACCTAAACTATAGCCTAGTTCTTCCCAAGAATCAGGAAAGTTTGTTTACTATTGATCTAAACTAAATCTGGTCTCTTTTTACTTTACCATATATATATACATATATATATACATGTATATATATATATATATATACATAAGCAAATTATAAAATTGTTTCTCTTACCCATTTTTAAAACTAGATATATGCATCTTCCTATAATTTTTCAAGATTACCACGTAGTTCTGTCACCTCCGTCATAAGTGATTTTAATACAATGAATTGGACTTATTTAGGAAATATAGAATACTATATATTCTTATGATCATGATAGTCATTTCAATCTCTAAACATAATCAATTCAATTCAATTCTATATTTTTCAGCTTGGAAAAATTTCTACCTTCAGAGAATTGCTTTCTCCATGTCCTTTATAAACATTGCTTCAAGTAGAGATCCAATATTTTCCTAATTGCTTTTCTCTCAATGTCCCTGAAAACTGGAAAACTCTATTTGATACCACTGTGTTTGTGTGTGTGTGTGTGAAGGGGTAAAGGGTCGAGTTATTTAGAACTTTAACCTAAATGGCCTGTGTGAAAGTTTAAGCCAGCTGCAAAATTTAAAGGAAACCGTGTGCAAAAGAGACTACCCTCAAATTTGATAATTTGCAAGAAGGTTCTCAAAATTCACTTAAAGTGATTGCATTCATGCTTACAGTTTATTACTGGAAAAGGATACAAATTTAAACCAACCAAGGGAAGGAAAGCATGAAGTAGAGTCCAGGAAAAGTACCAAATGTGGAACTTCCATTGTCTTTTTCTTATGGTGTCATGGATGTGTTACTTCCCAGGCATTAATGTTTGACAATACACAGTGGATTGATAACTCATGGAGTATTGCCAACTAGGAAAGCTCACTAGATTCTAGAGCTGCTGGTGTCTTATTTTTGGACTTTCCTGACTCCATAACTGTGAGAAGTATATGTTTGTCCAGTGTATAACCATCTAATGTGTGACATTGTTATATCAACTCAAGCTGACTAATATAGTTATCATTTTTCTCCACAAAAGATGACACTAATGATAATAATGATAATGTTGTTGTTTAGTCATTAAGCTGACTCTCTGGTGACCTCATTGACTGTAGCCTGCCAGGCTCATTTGCCCATGGGATATCCCAGGCAAGAATACTGGAGTGGGTTGCCATTTTCTTCTCTAGAGGACCTTCCCGACCCAAGGATTGAACTCTCGGCCTCCTGCATTGACAGGTGTTTTTCTACCAGGGAGCCGCTGGGAAGCCCATTACACATAATAGGTGTTCAAATAAACCTTTTTGGAGTAAGTAAATACACAACTTCTCATTTTTTACTAGAATTTTACTACTTTCTTATGTTTAACTGTCCTCATGTGTGCTTTTATCATTTTTCATGTTCCTTACAAACTCTGAACTTATTTTACATAAAACCAAATTTCTGTCTTCTCTTGTGAAATCAGAACCCAAAACAGAGTTCTGAATAACAACATTTGTTCAAGTTCATGAATGTCCATCCCCTCCAGACTGAACAACAGCCCAAGTTCATCTCATTGTGTTTTCTGCTTTCTATTCCCTTTATGGTAGTCATCTCTTCCTGATAAGAATGGGTTAGTGAACCTGCTTATATGACAAGATTTCTGACCTATCTTGAGGTTTCAAAGATTGCCTTATTGGGGTCATTACCAATACTAGAATAGTAAAATGAATAATTTAGAATAAAAAAATGATAAAATGCATTAAAAAGACATAAAATTATACATAAGAATAAACTCAATTATATTGAGAGTATCTGAGTGTATTAGGTTTGATCATATTGAGACATGTCACGTTCTTGAATGCAAGTATTATAAAAATGTAAGTTTCCCCAAATAAATGTACTAATTTAAAGCAGTTCCAATAAAATAGATTCTAAAGTACCTATGGAAGAATAAAGAAGTGAAAATAAGCAAACCAAAAAAGCAATGAAAGAATAACTAATGCAGAGAGCTTTCAGAATTCGATATCATGTTATCAAAGGTATAATAATAGCTAGTGTGATATAGTCTAAGGACAGATAAATTAATGGAAGGGAATAGAAAACTGAGAAGGTGACTCAAGACACATTCATCACTTTAGTCAACCAAGTTGTTGGTACTTAGAGAATATCATGTGATGAAAATTTGAAATTCATGCCATATTTGAACACAAATGCATTACTTTGGATGTACAAGTCAAGTAAGAGGAATAAATAAATAACCCTGGATAACAAAACCTAACAAAACCCCATGTGCCTACTGTCATAAAGAATTGATTTTAATTAGTGAGAAAGAATGGCTTAATGGGAAAAAGGATGGCATAATTTGTTGATTAATTGGAAAATTTTACCTCATAATATTTTTACAAACTGCAGATGGGTTAAAATGTTAAAGAGTATATAAAGAGTTTTAAGTTATAAAATAATAATGTATAGATGAAAATAAATATGATTTTGGGACTTCCCTGGTGGTCTAGTGGTTAAGAATTTGCCTGCCAATTCAGGGGACATGGGTTTGGTACCTAGCCTGGGAAGATTTGTCATGCCTCTGGGCAACTAAGTCTGTGTGCTGCAGCTTCTGAGCCTGCAGGCTCTAGAGGCTGTGCTCTGAAACAAGAGAAGCCACTGCAATGAGAAGCCCAATCTCTGCAACTAGAGAGTAGTCCCTGCTTGCTGTAACTAGAGAAAGCCCACAGGCAGTGACTAAGACCCAGAGCAGGCAAAAATAAGTAATAATAAATAAAAATTAAAAAAAGTCTGATTCTTGGTAGATATGCAAAGTACGTAATAAAAATATAAATGTTAATGTATTTAAATACAAAAAAATTTTAAAATGTTTTCATAAAATATCATAAATAAATAGTAAAGGAGGAGAAATTTAAAAATAATTAAAAGAAATTTATTTACAGAATTGATCGAAGAAAATAACTGGTTATTCACCACACAAGTTATGAACAATATGAGAAAATGTCTACATCACAAAAAGCAAAGAAATGCATATTAAGATAATAATAATTTTTCACATGTAACACTGGCAAAGGTGAAAAAAATGCTCCTATTCAGTATTGGCAAGTGAAGTGAAAGTCGCTCAGTTGTGTCTGGCTCTGCGACACGGACTATACAGTCAGGCCATGCAATTCTCCAGTCTAGAATACTGGAGTAGGCAGCCTTTCCCTTCTCCAGGGGATCTTCCCAACCCAGGGATCAGGCCCATGTCTTCCACATTGCAGGCAGATGCTTTACCAGCTGAGCCACAAGGGAAGGAAAGGTGGTGGAAAGTGAGGATAGTTACAAATTAATTTTACTAATGTCAGATAGCAGATTTTTAGAGAGCAATATAAGGTCTTCCCAGGTGGTGCTCGTGGTAAAAGAATCCTGTTGCAATGCAAGAGACCTGGGCTTGAAACCCAGATCAGGAAGATCCCCTGGAGAAGGAAATGGCAACCTACTCTAGTATTCTTGCCTGAAAAATTCCATGGATAAGAGGAGTCTGGTGGGCTACAGTCCATGGGGTCGCAAACAATTGCACACAGCTGAGTAACTGAGCACGTGGATACACATAACAAAAACCTTAAAAATATTCACACATTTGAGCCTATAAGTTCACTTTTAGGAATGTACTCTGAGAAAACAATTTGATATATCAAAAAAGATTTATGCTCATTTTTGTTCTTTGTAAATTTGCTTATGCTGCCATAAAATTTTAGGAATAGAAGTATGGTTAAATAAATTATGGATTATGATCAGGAAATGAATTTGATATAACCATAAGAAAGTGAATTGAAATACTATAACCAAAGATTTTTATATATATATTTAGTTACACATTTAGAAAAATAGAAGAGTTGCTAGAAGAAAATACATAAAATATTAACAGCAATATGTAGTATTTATTTTTTCTACTTTACCATATTTTCACATCTTAAATTTCCTTTTTATTCATATATTTTAATATATTCTATACAAAAGATAGAACAAAATATAACAATTAAATGAAATTACCCTATAGCCTCACCTAATTTCATTCATTTCTCTGGAAGAAATTATGTAGTCCTGTGCATGTATCTCTATGAACTTTTTAAATATTAGAAATGTATTATTATTGTGATCAGAGGTAAAGGCTATTTTAATGAGAGTTGTTCCAGATAGAAGAGAGTAATATTTATCTTATATCCATAAATATTAAAGGCAGTAACTATGACAAACCATATATAGGGAAACCATATAATTGACTGAAACCTTTTAATGGTATTAGAGAAGATGCAGATAGATGACTAGCCTTGACTATTCCTACCTCACCACTCTTTAACATACACCTTGGTTGCCATTTATTAGAACCTAATAGAACCTTCTAGCAGAGTAAGAGAGTACAAACATTTCCAACAATGACAATACACTTTATCAGGAAGAAATATATTCCCAATCTTCGGGCTTTTGCCTTAAAATCAACAAACTTTTTACATAAATTAGTGCTCATTTTCCTCCCAGTTTTATTGAGATATAATTGACATATAGCACTGTATAAATTTAAGGTATACAGCATAATGGTTTGATTTACATACATCATGAAGTGATTATCACAATAAGTTTAGTGAACATCCATCATCTCATATAGATAGAAAAATAAAAAATGGGAAAAAATTTTTTTCTTGTAATGAGAACTCTTAATGGTTTATTCTCTGAACAACTTTCAAGTATAACAAACAAGTCTTAATTGTATTTGTCATGTTGTACATTACATTCTTATTTATCTTATAACTGGAAGTTTGTACCCTTTGACTGCCTCCACCCAATTCACCCCACCCAACCTCTACCTCTAGTAACCATAAATCTGATTTCTTTGTGAGTTTGTTTTTGAAGTATAATTGACCTACAACACTGTGTTAGTTTATACAATATAGTGATCAGATAATCTCTATGCATTTCAAAATGACCACCACAATGTCTAGTTACAATATGTCACCATACGAAGATATTACCTAATTATTGACTACATTTCACACACTGTACATTTCATACCCATGACTCATTTATTTTGCAACTGCAAGTTTGTACCTCTTAATCTCCCTCCTCCAAATCCCCTCCCCTCTGATAACTACTTTTGTTCTCTGTATCTATTATTCTGTTTTCTCTTTTGTTATGTTGGTTCATTGGTTTTGGTTTTCAGGTCCCCATTTAAGTGAAATCATATAGAATATGTCTTTCTTTGGCTTATTTCACTCAGAATAATACCCTTTAGGTCCATCCATGCGGTAGTAAATCATAAGGTTTCACTCTTTTTATGGCTGAGTAATATTTCATTGTATATGTATATATCACACATGTTTGTTTTCCTTGAGATTCTTTATACTTCTTATATTGGTAGGCAGATTACTTGGATCAAATTTTTTTAAATAACATTTCTTCAAATACTTTTTTTCTATTCCTTTCTCTCATATCTGCTGAAATCTAATTATACATGTACTAGACTGCTTGATATTGTCTCATAAGGTCACTGATGTTTTTTTCTATGTTGAATAGTGAAAGCACTATTTCAGTTGCTTTTCTGGTAATTCCCTTACCTCTTTCATTTCTAGGACTGTTTTTGCTGATTGATTTTCTTCTGGTGAGAAATTGTATTTTCCTGCTTACTTGCATGGCTGGTAATTTTTTTTTAATGTATGCTGGATGTTGTAAATTCCCCCTTGTTAGTAGTTGGGCCATATTGTACTCCTTTAAATGGAGTTAAATTTTGTTTTGGTATACAGTTAGGTTACTTAAAATTTATTAGCTCCTGTTGAGACTTGCTTTTAAACTTTTCTAGAATGGAAGCCAGGACTTCGCTGGTGGTCTAGTGGCTAAGACCCTAGGCAGGGGGCCTGGGTTCCATCTCTGGTCAGGGAACTAGAGGATCCTTTGGTACAGGGCTGATTCAGTCCACCACCAGTGCATGACCCTACCAAGGATTCCAACCTATTCCTGTAATCTGATTTTTTTCCACTCCGGCTGATAGGAACTCAAAACTACTCTCAGACTGATGTGAGCATCAGGAATTGTTCTACCTACTCCTTCCTGGTAGCTGTTTCTCTGAACTTGGACCATTTTCTTTCAGCTGGCACCAATTGGTACTCAGCCAAAAATGGAAGGTTTCCTCTGCAGATCTTTGGACTTTTTCTCTGTGCAGGGAGGAGTCTTTCCCTGAAATGCCCACCTTTCTGACACTCTACTTTTAAACTGTGGCTTTCCCAGTGGCTCAGATCATAAAGAATCTGCCTGCAATGCAGGAGATGCAGGATCTGCGGGTTCAATCCCTAGGTTGGAAAGATCCCCCGGAGAAGGGAATGGCTACCCACTCCAGTGTTCTTGCCTGGAGAATTCCATGGACAGAGGAGCCTGGCGGGCTACAGTCCATGGGGTCACAAAGAGTCAGACATGACTGAGTGACTAACACTTTCACTTTAGTTTCAGTGGTCTCCCTGAATTGCTTTCTGAACTTAGAGAGACTGTAAGTCGTTTTTGAAAATTTCCCCCTGATTTGCAGCCTGAAAACTGCCCCTGGACATTTGGCTGGTATGACTGTATGCTTCACCTTGTTTTTCTGCTCCCAGAGATTATAGTCCTGTGGTTGTGCTGTCTGAAAATTGTTGAAACTTTATACATGTATAGTTGACTCTTGAACAACATGGGTTTGAACTGCAAGGGTCTACTTATGTGTGTGTGCTCAGTGGCTCAGTTATGTCCAACTCTGTGACTCCGTGGACTGTAGCCCACCAGGACCCTCTGTCCATCGGATTTTCCAGGCAAGAACACTGGAGTGGGTTTCCATTCCTACTCCAGGGGATCTTTCCGACCCAGGGATCAAACCCTCATCTCTTGCTTCTCCTGCACTGTCAGGCAGATTCTTTACCACTGTGCCAACTGGGAAGCCCCTTACACATGAATTTTTTTTTCAATAAATACTACTGTACTACACAACCACGAACAGCTGAATCTGCAGATACAATCATGTATACGGAGTGGTGTTGGTGGTTTAGTCGCTAAGTTGTATCCGACTCTATGGATATGGAAGGCTGTACATTTATATGTAGATTTCTGACTGGGCATGGAGTTGAGACCAGTAACTCTTAGGCTACTCAAGCATCAACTGTGTATAGTCCTCCCAACACCCGGGTTTTCTAGTTGTTTAACACAAGAGGGTAAATCTAGGTCTGTTGCTTCATCTTGTATACAAGACTAAGTCAATATATATTTTTATGATGGAAAATTAAGCTTTTGAAAAGAGGTATTCATCTACTAAAATGAACTAAGCTAAGACAATTACTTAACTTGATTTAAGCCTTAGTTTTCTTGCACATAAAGTATTAATGCTTCCCTACTTGATGATTGGATTGCAATTAGGATCCAACGTGACAGAAGAAATTCTTCGTAAACTGTAAAGCCTTATGCAAATAACAATGCTGAGAATGGTGGTTTGGATGGGGTGATGGAAATGTTGATGATTGTTTCGTTTCCATAACTATTCAAAGACTAAGACTATGTTTTAGAAATATTTACTTACAAAAAAAATCATGTGAATAATAATAACAACACATACTCTGGGTCTTACACAGGCACAAACCGCATCTTTATCCAAACTGGTTTTAAACAAAGAGAGAGTGTATTTGCTTTTTACTTGGGAAGGCCAAGTGGGCCAAGTAGAGCCAAATTTTGCATTTCAGTGTTCTCAGTCTCTCTTCATGTCTCCAGCTCTCTTGCCTCTGCGCTGCTTCCTTCTCAGACTTTCTCCAGGTGGCAGCAAGATGGTCGTTGGCAAGTCGATCTCACAGTCCAACAGCTTGGCAAAATGAGTAGACAGAATGAAACTTTCAACAATTGTTCTGGCAGAAAATTTCTGAATCTTATTTGGGTAATTTTCCCCTTTTCTGAACCAATCACTGTGACCAGGAGAAAGTAATGTTCTAATTGACTGGGTCTCTTAAATCAGGGACGTTTTATTAGATCCTGAGGATTCAAAACTCAACAGAATATGATCTTTCAGATTTAGTATTTCTAAGGTACAATAAGTCACAAAGGAGAGGAGTTTTACTCAATTAGTGATCAGGGAGAAGGCCACAATATGTTTTACATGTTTTAATATTTTCTTTAGCATCCTTGCTTGCTACTATAATACCCTGTGCCACTTTTGCAATGTAGATAAACAGGAAAACAGGCAATAAGAAACAAGCAAGCTTTGACCAAAGAATCTACATAGCAATGGAAAGATGCTAAATCAGAACACTACATAAATCACATGAATACAAGGGAAAAACAATACTAGCATTGTCTTCTCTCCTGTTCTTAGGTAATATAATTAAGTATTTTTTAAATACTATCTGCATTGTTGCTTTTTTCATTTGTGTCTTATCTCCAATACTAGACAGTTAACTACTTGAAGTCATGAAAGATCCTGCATTTTTACCTTTGCATTTTCACAAGTCCCAGGACAATTGTTGTTGTTGAGTTACTGAGTCGCGCCTGACTCTTTTGCGACCCCATAGAAAGTGTAGCCAGCCAACCTCCTCCACCTGTGTGATTTCCCTAGCAAGAACACTGAAGTAGGTTTCCATTGCCTTCTCCAAGGGATCTTCCTGACCCAGGGATTACACCTGCATCTCCTACCTTGGCAGGTGGATTCTTTACCACTGAGCCACCTGGGAAGTCCCCCAGGACAATACCTTACCCATATTAGGATGTCAATGAGTTATTTGTTGAATGAATGAATAGCTAATAATTTTTGGTGTGTGAGGCATTATTCTAACTACTTTACATATATTTACTCATGATATCTGATAAGATAGGTTGCACTTATTCCTTATTTTATTAATTGAGGAAATCAAGGCACAGAGAGATTGTTACCTGCCCAAGAGCTTGTAATTAAGAACCAGATTTCAGACCCAGGCAACTTGATTTCAGACTGCTCTATCTGTTGCCTAAAAAAAGATGCTGAAATAATACTTTATTAAAGAATAGAAGACAAAAAAGAAAAATGAATGTTGTATGTTGTATAATAGTCAACAGCCATTGGCCACATATGAAGGGAAGAGAAAACATAGCTTAGAAACTGTCAAAGCACAAGGGTTTTACCTATTAGTTAGATGAGTCAAATGATGATGAAAGTAAAATCTTCAATGGTGCACTAAGGCAATCACCTGAGTAATTGTTAATATTATATGAAGGGTGAGAAATGATTCTTTCTTTGTTCTTAGGTAGCCATGTAGAGATTAAAAAAAATATAGTAACAGATTGCTTCAACTCTTAGTGAAGCAAAGGAACCACATTCTGACTTCATTAGACAACAATTACTTAATTCATACAATAAAGCTATTCCTCATCTATTGAAGAGGAAATTGAAGATTTTAAAAATAGCAAGAATAATGGCAGGAGCAGCTGGCAAGTACAGGACCACTAATAGAGCAACCTATGACTCTTGCTTGCAACTACCTCTGAAGTTTTATTTATTTATTTATTTTTGGCTGTGTTGAGTCTTTGTTTCTACTCGAGCCTTTCTCGAGTTGAGGCAAGAGGGGATTACTCTCTAGCTGCAGTGCGGTGCAGGCTTATCATTGTGTTGGCTTCTCTTGTTCGGGAGCACCAGCTCTAGGGTGTGTGAGCTTCAGTATTTGCAGCATGTGGGCTCAGTAGTTGTGGCTCTCAGGGTCTAGAACACAGGCTCAATAGTTGTGGCTTATGGGTTTAGTTGCTCTGTGGCTTGTGGGATCTTCCTGGACTAGGGATCAGACTCGTGTCTCCTGCATTGATAGGTGGATTGATAGGTGGCTCCCACTGAGCCAATCTAGCCGATAACCATGGAAAAATTATAATTTGAGTAGTTTCTCTGTGTTACCCTTTTTCTCTCTTTTTCTTTGAGTATTGTCCTAGTTAATACTTGTCTCTAAGTCACTGAAACATAAACTTAAGCTGAAATATTAATAAAATTATTTTACTTATGTTAAAGGGCTTCCCTGGTGGCTTAATGGTAAAGAATCTGCCTGCCAATGCAGGAAACACAGGTTCGATCCTTGGGTAGGGAAGATCCCCTGGAGAAGCAAGTGGCAAGAATACTGGAGTGGACTGGTGGGCTACAGTCCATGGAGTTATGAAAGAGTCAGATATGACTTAGCAACTAAACAACAACTTATGTTAAAGGAAGTTTAGAGGTAGGACAATAATCTTTTTGCTCTTATGCCATAGTATTAGCTTTTCAGACTGATTCTTCTCTTGGTCACAGGATGGCTGCCAGGAGCAAATGCCATCCTTATTCATGGAAAATGGGTAAAAAAAATTCTGGCTACCTGTGAGAATATCTTGAGAGATGGAAAGAACATATTACATGGAAATAAATTACTATAGTCCATGAAGTCTTTGATTCAATAATGAATACAACCACAGTTAAATTCATGAACCATAAATTGCAAAGCTACCTAATTACAAAATTTAATGAAAAACCTGCTGACATAAGATTTTAGAAAATCTGAAGCACTGGCTTAAGTATTAGACTTTTGCTGGCGGGTGGGAGAGATAATCTTAGAGGGAAAAAATGTACATATCTATAGTTAATCCTTTTAGAATAATCATAAAAGTTTCAGCCTATTTTGAGTGAAAAAGCAGAGTTTTCCTATGATACTCAAGTTTACTTTAAAACTTACCTTTTAACGAGTGAGTTGAATTATTGAGACATTATTGAGACAAATTGAGTCGTTCAGTTTGTTGTAGAGAATTGTGTTTGTTCCGTCAGCATTGTAAACACTTTGTTCTTCAAGGTTAATTTTGCTTACCAACCTTGTGACGCATACATGATGACCACACTCTTCCTAACGATAAATCAGAAGGTAAGAGTTGAATATTTTTTTATTGAGTCAGAAACACATTTTGAAAGCATTTCTTTTCATGTACTGGAATGCTCAACCAACAATTAAAATAAGTGACTAACAGATTTATTTAAAAACACAATGAAAAATCTTATTTTCCTGTACCTAGAAGTCTTCAGCACGCCGCTTATATTTTATTAGTTGCACACACATACACCACAGAATTTTATTAGTATGAAGTTAAAAAATTGTTTTTTTATTAATCTGCTGTACTCTGGTTTGTGAAATCTTGGATAAATGAGATTGCCTTCAACTTTTAGAGTTGGGTTAAATGCTATCAATAATGTAAGATATACATTCAGGGATCTTATCATCTATTTTAGAAAAAAATATCCATCCATGAGCAATAGATAATTTAAAACCGTTAGCAGTTAATCTCAAATTCTGTGCTGGAGATTTCAGTGTACAGGATATGTTCAAACAAACCATTAGGCTCAGTATAAGGTAGAGTCTCCTTGTCTCTGAAACTCCCTCCAGTCTAGCAGTTTTGATGAAGGCTCTAAATGGAAATAACTAGTCATGTGTATTTGGCATTAGCATGTAGGTTCATAAACAAAGGAAAGGACTTTGAGAGTTGTATGTTCAACCAGAGTTAATATAAAATAGCAAAGATTAGATTAAAATCTAAAAAATTAAGGGAGAGATTCTGTCAACTTATTCTAAAGACACTCACTGAGTAAAGGACTGTGAACTTTATAAAATAAATACTATAAAATATAAATATGAAATAAATAGTTTATTTCTAGATTCCTGATAATTTTGATCTTATATCAGTTTATGTCTGTGATGTCATTTTTTAAAGAAAAATAGGAAAATTTCATACTTCCAGGAGGGAAAAATCCTTTAGCTTAAAGTCAAATACTTCATACCATCAATCAACAGTGTCAGAAGCTATGGGAAACCAATAAATAAAACATATAATCCTTGATCTCAAAAGTTTGTCATCTAGTGAGGGAGAAAACAATGAGGTGTTTAAATTCACAGAAAAGTAGTATTAATAAAAAAGTAAATCACATCTTACAAAAATGTTTACTAATTCCAATGTGGTTTTAAAAATCTAAAGTAATTCTTCTGAGATGTGTTTTACTTTCTTAATTTTAGGCACGGGCTACACCAGGGTATTCTTGAATTTGGGAAGTATTTTACCAGAGTCAGCCAGTTCAGTCTCTCAGTCGTGTCCGACTTTGCGACCTCATGGACTGCAGCACGCCAGGCCTCCCTGTGCATCACCAACTCCTGGAGTATACTCAGACTCATGTCCATCGAGTCACTGATGCCATCCAACCATCTCATCCTCTGTCGTCCCCTTCTCCTCATTTTACTAGATAGTTACTTTTAATATTTATTTCCTCTCTTGAGTCTAAGAATCTTACACCCAGGAGTTAGGACAACTTTAGAACATTTTCTATAGAGATTCTATAGGAAATTCTTCAGAAACTTTTACATAAACTTGGTTCTCAAGATCCTATTCACTTCATACTGTTTCTAAGTGAAAGTGAAGTTGCTCAGTCGTGTCCGACTCTTTGAGACCCCATGGACTATAGCCTACCGGGCTCCTCCGTCCATGGGATTTTCCAGGCAAGAGTACTGGAGTGGGGTGCCATTTCCTTCTCCAAGAGATCTTCCCAACCTAGGGATTGAACCAGGGTCTCCCACATTGTAGGAAGACGCTTTACCATCTGAGCTACCAGGGAAGTCCAATTCTAAGTGAAGGTCAAATATAATTTGAACTTTTCATTAGGGTTTGCCCTGTCTTTGACATTTTCTTTTAAATGTGAAGTGGTCTTAAAAGACCTGCAAAGAGTATCTATCCTTCTTATACCCTGTCACAGTCCCCCCCCGCTCCCAGACATTTGAGGTGGCTTACAAACCAAAGAAATGGAGAAAAAGGAAAATAAGAGAGGCAAGCAAGCAAGAATAGAGTTAGTGCTTTGAAGAGGATGAAAAAGTCTATTTTTGCTTTACTTTGTTTTTCTGATGAGAGAAAGAGAAGAAAAACCATTTACTCTTCTGCCCAGATCACATTAAGTCATGAGTTTGTGGTGGAGGAGGTGAAAATAAAATAAAGAATTCCTGAGTCTCCATCCTGTGCTCTAACCGCTAGACTGCTGCTCCCTGCTTAGTTTTCAGAAATGTATTTCATCCATCCTAAACTTGTTTGATACGTAAAATGAGTTTAATAAACTTAAAAGTCGTATAAAAATAAAATATGATTTATCAGTCAAAAGAATTTCCTGGCTAAGGGTGCACTGCCTTACCTTAGGAACATGCCCCAAACCACAGCGTTTCTCTAACGGTGCCTTTTAAAAATTCCTGACCTCCCACCACCTCTGTTCTCACAGATTTCCCCTGTTTTAGCAGTACTCCATTCCATCAAATAGCTTTCAGTGGCATTATTTATTTGGGTAAAAACAACAGGAGCGTCGATGAGGGACCCATCAATTACAACTCAGACAGAAAAATGACTAGAATTATCTGGTTCTGGAGTTACTTTCTTTTTCACTTCATAAAACATCCCCAACATTCATCACACGTCAACTTCCTGATTGCATTTCAACCTGACCATTGTGTTTGTCAGTTCGAATAACTTTTACAGCCCTGTCTCTGTCTGAAGCTGCTGATGGTGCCTTGGGTTTTACCCCTTCGTCTTCCGGCTTCAGCATGAGCAGCCGGCTTCATTGGAAGTTCCCCTGCTCTCCCTGGCTGCCATGTCACCCTGTGCCCCAAAGTCAGAGCCCTGGAAGAAGAATGGCACTGAGGGGGAGAAGCTGGGGCCCAAGGGCTAAGTGGTAGGTGTGGGATGAGTTGGAAATGCGCTTCTAGACTGGTCAGAGCACCTTAATTGGGGGAATCTGACAAAAGCAGACAGCAACACTGATCTGTGAGTGACTAATCCTCTCCTGTCTTTAAAAACAGCAGCAATAACAGAAAAAAAAGATTATGTCCACCTCATGTGCCTCACTAAGGTGGCTTGGGGTTAGTGGCCTTGAGTTCAGTTACATAGCCCCTGTTCTCCCTACCCTACCCTACACCAGCCCCCACAAAGGTAGCTGGTATCTATGGACAGCTATGATAGTATTAGCTTTTCAGACTGATAGAGCTTTTCAGCTCTTGTCTACTGCCCCCATACCACATTTCCTGTTTAAAACAAAAACTCACTTTTTACCATTTCCCTCTTTCTTTTATCTGTGAATGTTTTTGTGATAGTTTGGATCCTGGTGGTGTAGAAAGAGTTATCCCAAGGTGTTTCTCTTGCAGGAAAAGATTTAAGACATCTGTGGATGACGCGCTAAGGCAGTCCTTGGCAACCTCTCTTCCATTTCCGGGTTGGCTCATTGTTTACCTAATTGCCAGTAATAATATTTCATTGTGTAAAGAATGTTGGCACCAGGGGCCCAGGTTCCAGTTTATTGATGGCTCAGAGTTTATGAATTGATGCCCTCAGCAGGTTGCTGCCCTGATGAATGGCAATTACTGTGACTCCCACAGAGGCAATTGTAGCCAGAGCATTTACTCCTTTCAAATAATTGCCCCCAAGAAGCTGAACAGGTAATTGTAACATCTGAAAACCATGCTTTTGGCTCAGAATCAAAGAGTATTAGTCTCCATAACAGAGGTGTTTTGGAATGACCCAAAAGAGTTGTTAAAGAACGGTCTCCAGAGTGTTTAATTTTAAGATGAATTGAAGCAACCTTAGCAAGAATCCCAGTCCCCCCACCCATGAAAATTAACATGTTGTAAAGATACCCAACTAACAGTTATGGGTGCCCACCTTTTAAAAGTTGTAATACCTGATGGTGATTGGTTGATTTTAGGCTTTACCTAAATTACTTTTCCTTAAAATGCTTTAAGCACTCTGTTCCAGCCAAACTAATCTGCTTATTAACCCCCCAAATGTTACATGTTCATTCCAGCCACTGAATATTTGTTCAGACCATTCTTTAATACCATTTGATAAATGTTTGCAATGAAAAAATGACAAAAAGAGTAAGTTATTTGAAATACCATTTAATTTTGCCCTGTGATTTAGGTGAGTTTAGTTAATTACTAAAAGCTCTTTTGTTCAGTTAGTGCTTGGGGCACCCATATGTCTTCTATAGTATCAAAAAGCTATCAAAGTTACACCTTCTACTCTATTTATTTTGGTGCCATAGGAGAAATGGTAAATACTCACATAGTATAGATTCTTTGCTTAAACTCAACTTTGAGAAAAATACTGCGCCCAATGGGAAAGAAATATAAAGAGAATAACCTATGATGGTTTTTGGAGGACAAAAAGAAAGAATAATAAAAAAAGAAAGTAAGTTACAGAGACACACCTACAACTTTGAGGTCTTTTGTGTGGAGGGAAAGCCAGAAATAATTACAAGATGACACTGAGGAAAGGAAGGAAATTATAAAAAAGAAGAAAAAGATCTTTCAAAATAAAGATGTAGAAAAATCATAAACTAGTTTTGAAGTCTGAAATACTTGATGTTTAAACATTTCTTCTCAAATTGTTGGCACTAAGTCCAATGTGTTGAAAAGAGAACAGCCAGGTATGCTCTCCTTAATGGCCATCCGAGCATTATCATTCAAAGTGGCAGGGGGTTAAAAAGGATGTTAATATCACCATATTCCAGACTGATTAATAATGCCAAGAGGAATGATTAGAAGACTTCACACTGAAATTACAAGTCAGTTCAGAAACACTCGATGATTAGAATAAAAAATATAAAAAAGTGACTGTGAGAATAAATATAGAATAAAATTATGAACATGGATAAAATTAAATGTGAAGTAATTCTATAAACACATATGCATGCATGCACAACTGGAAGGACCCAAAGATACCCAGATTAAGTTATAGTCATCCATGGGCAGGGATGATCCCCTGGAGAAGTAAATGGCAACCCACTCCAGTATTCTTGCCTGGTAAATTCCATGGACAGAGGAGCCTGGCAGGCTACAGTCCATGGGGTTGTAAAGGGTCAGCCACAACTGAGCTACCGGACACACACACACAGGCATGCAATCCTAGACATAAATTAAGGAACTTAATTTACCGTAAGGTTTCAAGACTTCCTTTCTTATATAATCATGATCTCGTTCTGCCAATCAGATGACTGAAACTGAGAGTTTTATAGGTTCAGAACTAAGTATGAATTTTAGACAGCATGTGTTCCAGACACCTGCCTAAGGCAGGTAGATATCTGAACCAAGGATAACAAATGAGTTTTAACTTAGAGGCTAATTCCAGCCCATTTGTAGCTGATTGGCTAGAGCAATGTATTCAGGTGGATTCTGAGATACAACAGGAAGGAGTACTAAGTCTGATGAGTACAATAGGCTCTGATTTGCTCAGGATCAGGAATAAGAATCAGGCATATATAAGGGTAGAGGCTGACTGGAATGTCATGCATTAGTCCTTCTCAGTCTAAACCATTTAGGTCTGAGGAAGGTAGCATACAATATGTGTGTGCACACCAAGTTGCTTCAGTTGTGTGCAATCTTTGTGACCCTATGGCGGCTAGCCCACTGGGCTTCTCTGTCCATGGGATTCTCCCAGCAAGAATACTGGAGTGGATTGCCTTGCCCTCCTCCATCTTCCCATCGTCTTCCTCTCCCCACCCCTCCTCTTCCCATCTCAGGGATCGAACCCACATCTCTCATGTCTCCTGCATTTGCAGGCGGTTCTTTGCCACTGAGCCACGGGGGAAGCCCTGACATACATTACGGATACTCAGTCAATAGGTATTCTAGGGTATGATTACATGGTGCAGATATATTTAACTTGCATTTTCTTTGACCAAAATTGTCTTTTATGTCTTGAGAAAATATAAAAGGTTTTTTTGCCACCAAATCTTTGCCCTTCATTCCTTTGAGATTAAGGGATTTTAGGAAAAAAGGGGGGAAGGTACAGAAGCAAGAGACATGTATGTACTTTTGAAATTTTTTAAAAATTAATTTTCTTCAAGTATAGTTTTGGGCTTCCCTGGTGGCTCAGACAGTAAAGAATCTGCCAGTAATGCAGGAGACCTGGGTTCCATCTCTGGGTTAGGATGATCCCCTAGAGGAGGAAATGGCAACCCACTTCAGTATTCTTGCCTGGAAAATCCCATGGATAGAGGACCCTGGCGGGCTACAGTCCATGGGTTTGCAAAGAATCGGACATGACTGAGAGATTAACACTTTCACTTTTTCTTTCATAGTTTATTTACAATGTTTTGCTAATTTCTTCTGTATAGTAAAGAGATTCAGTTATATACATTCTTTTCACATTCCTTTCCATTGTGGTTTATCGCTGGCATAGTGGATATAATTTCTTGTGCTGAAGAGTAGGACCTTGTTGTTTATCCATCCCCTGTATAATAGTTTGCGTCTGCTAATCCCAAATTCCCAACCCATCCCTCCTCTACCTGCTCTCTCCCTTGGCAACCACAAGTCTGTTCTTTAAGAGATACATGTTCTTCAAGTGAACGGCAAGTCATGTCAGCAGCTATTCTTTATCCCATGCTCTTGTCATTCAGACAGCTACATAGCCTAAGACCTCGGTCTGGTTCACCATTTTTTCCTTAACTAATTCTACAAAGTGCTCCGTAAAGCCATGCAACCATCAATGGTAATTATAATCAATTATCTTAATTATACACTATTTATACCATATACCAACTATTTATACCTAATGAACCAACAAGAATTATTCGTACTAAAGATGTGTCTGATTCATTTTGTGGTATTCTTTGTATAATCAAAACAAGGAACTCTGTTGGTTCTAACTCATTTTTCATAAAGGCTTACCTTTTTGACGTGGTCTTTTGCCATCATTCAAAAGAATCAGAGGACATTGAAATCTTCCATAGATCCTCTTGACGCTGAATTATTCTCGCTCTCTTCCAATGGCCTTCTCTCTCCTTCTGTCCTTTCTTTGTTCTTTCCTGTTTGCCTCCACCCTAATGTATTTGTTTATAAATTCAGAAAATATTCACTGATAATTACCTTTAACCAATTGACTAATAAGTGCCCAGACACTACAGTAGGCACATTTGTGTGCTTTCTTTCCCTCTTCATAGCAGTCAAAAGAGCTCGACATTACTACCTTCATTGCATGGTTGTGTAACTTTAGGATCAGAGATGTCAAGTTACTTGTTCAACATCGCACAGCTAGAAATCCAGATTAGGATTAGAGTTTAGCCATCCTCTTTCCAGTGATCCTCTTTCACTTGCAAATCAGTGCTTAATTGTGGCATCTAACATGGCACACAAGACATTGTCCAAACTTTTATGGAACTTAAAAATTGGAAACATACTTAAATCATTATCTACCTATTATATGCCCTATATCTACCGAATCAGGTGGTTTTATCCTATCCCCTGAAGCACTGCCAATAGCCTGGTCCTGCGCTTGTGACTTCACAGTTGAGGCCAAAGCCTTTTTACTAACACCTTAGACCATGTTGTTTTCTTTCTTGTATGTAATCTGCAAGTAGATCTTTTCTCTGCCCAAAGACCTATATGCTACTTCATCTCGTTTATCGATATCACTTAAGCGGGTATAAAGGCAAATATGTAATTTATAGTTTATTCCACATTTGTTGGGCTTCTCCAATGGCTCAGTAGATAAAGAATCCACCTGCAATGTAGGAGACACAGGAGATGCAGGTTCAGTCCCTGAGTTGAGAAGATCCCCTGGAGGAGGATATGGCAATCTACTCCAGTACTCTAACCTGGAGAATCTGCATGGACAGAGCCTGACAGGTTATAGTCCATGGAGTTGAAACAGTCAGACATATCTGAGCAAGAGCACCAGTTTTTCACAGTCTTTTCCACACTCTCAAAATTCTGATTCTATTTGGTCTAGTCAAGGTTGCTATCATTTCTGTGTGCTGGCTGTCTTCCCAGTTGGATTATCATCTCTTCATGGCCAAGGATACATTTTTTACTTTTCAAATCTCACATAAAAACAGAGACATGAACTGAGCACCCAGCATGCATTCAATAAACACCAGATGATTTATTTGGTTATGAAAATGAAACTGTCCACAGAGAATGTGGTTCAAAACTGTTAAATGAATATTTCAAATTTATCCCAAGTTATTAGCTATGGAAAAAATTAACCATCAGCTTAAGAAAGACACAACCAAAATATTCTTGGTACACCCTATTTCTGTTAAAGATATTTCTTCAATCAAAAACACTAATGTTGGATGAGTAGTGCAGTATGCATCTAACTTTGAATATCTACTGTAGGAAAATCAGAAGAAAAAAAAAACTTTCTATTTTAAAGCAACATTCTCAAACCTCTGTTGAAATGATTCATACTTCATTACCTACTAAGACTGGGTCATATTTTTTTTACTACAATTATTTCCACAAATATGAAGAAATATATTTCATGTTTCCCCACTGAAATTCAACTTCACTTATTAATGTAGAATTATCACCAGATTAAAACTCAGAATCTGAAACTGCTAGGTAATTTATACAAATTCTGTTATTAAAATCTGCCTATGGAATCACTTTGGCAGAAGTTAACCCAACCAGTTAAAACAATAACTTATGGGAGAGCTGTCAGAAAAGATGAGAACCCAAATTACATACATGCACCATAAATATACAGTATGTAAGCTGACACTGGAACTGGTAAGTTTGATGAGTCTATTATCTAAGAAAATTAAAGGAAGAACACTGCATTCTTTCCTTGACTTATACTTGGTCTGACAGTGATTGTTGCTGCCGATAGACTAAGAATATGTGCTATTCCCCCAGAGAATGATAACCTCTTCCTTTCCATCCTAGCAATCTGCTAAATCTCTTCTGATGTTAGAGAAAGATTCACAAACTACATATTTAGCTTTTGGTATTTCCTATTGTTATTTATAGTTTCATGCATATTTTCTGTCTTCCCAATTCAACTGAAACTTTTCTTACAGTGAAAGCTGGCATTTTTCTTTGTCTTCTCATCCACTCTGTCCCAGTGTTTTGAACAAGCCTTATGAGTTTTTGAAAAAAACTAATGAAGGATAAGACATAGCAAGTGAACTCATCTTTTAAAATGTATTTCTAATGAAAATAATGACTGCTTTTTTTAAAAACTATTAACTTAGTCAAATATGTCAAACTGTTGTCTATCTAGAAATGTGACTCAGGATAAGATTAAATCATAGTATAATGGCACAAATTCTAGACCATACTAATGGTACATGCTACAGAACATACACTGCTTAGCTGTTCATACACATCCAATTGTTGCATGTGCGTGTATACTCAGTTGCTCAGCCGTGTCCAACTCTTTGTGACCCCATGGACTGTAGCCTGCCAGCCTCCTCTGTCCATGAGATCTCCCAGGGAAGAATACTGCAGTGGTTGCTGTTTCCTTCTTCAACTGTTGTTTGTATATTTGGATTAAAAATGTTCAGTGAGTTAGGATTTTTCTGTCATTGAAGAATATGTCTTTTGTTGATTAAGTTGGGCTTCAAGACCTGAGAACTCTACATATATGCTTGAAATTTTTGGTGAAATACTGTTCCCATGGCAATACCACCTCGTCGATCAAATTTGAGTTCCTCCTAAAACAGTTACCTATAGCCAAAGCCATCTTGCTGAACCACTGACTGGGATTCTTGACACTATTCTTACACTTTCTCCCTTTGACTTTGCAATTTTGCAGCAGCTGCCTTTGCCCTCAAACCCTTTGTTCTAGAAAATGCATATTGCTGCTGCTGCTGCTGAGTCGCTTCAGTTGTGTCCGACTCTGTGAGACCCCATAGACAGCAGCCCACCAGGCTTCTCCGTCCCTGGGATTCTCCAGGCAAAAACACTGGAGTATCATTTCAAGATGATATTTAGACAGTTTATTTTTAATCTTTCTTTTTTTTTTCTGTATTAAAGTCTTCTTTGTCTGATACTAGTATAGCTATACCAGATTTCTTCAGTTTACGGTTTGTAGGATGCAACTTTCCCATAATTTAACTTTTCAAGTATTTTATATTTAAAGTGTGCCTCATAAACAGCATATGATTTTGTTGTTGCTTTTCTTAAAAATCCAACTTGATAGTATTTCTATTTTACTATAATAGTTACTCCACCGAACTTTAATGTTATTTCTTATATACTGGTTTTAAATCTATCATTTGAGTATTGTTTTCTATTTGCTTTTACATTTTTACTTTCCTTTTCCTCTTTTTTTCTGGCATTAATTCCTGTTTTATTAGCTTGTTAATTATGGATTTTTCTATTTTTTTTGTTGGTTACCCTAGACATTAAAAATTGTTCTTGATTTTATAATTTAATTTAAATTTTCACATTTCTCAAGCAATGCAAGGACATGCGAATGCTTTTACTTCATTTATCACTATCAGGCCTTTTGTGTATTGATAGTGTTGTCAAATATTTTAATTCTACATATGTGTTCAGTTTGATAGGGCATAATCCTTATTGTTTTAACCATTGGATATTTATTTAGATTGAGCCTCATATTTACTCTTTCCAAGGCTTATTCCTTATTCCTTCCCATATTTTCATGCTTTGCTCTAGGATCATTTTCCCTTTGCTGAAGTAACTCCCTCTACAGTTCCCATAAGTGTGTATCTGTTGAGGATACATTATCTCAGGTTTTGGTTATCATAAAATGTCATTATTTTACATTAAAAAAATATATTCACAGGTTATAGAATTTTCAGTGGTGAGTTATTGTTTTTATCACTTTTAAAAGATCATTCCTTTGTTTTCTAAACTTCATCACTGGGTATCATTCTTATTCTTGCTAATTTGTAGGAACTATGTCTATTTTCTATGGATCACTTTAAGATATTCTCTTTATTTTGGTTTGAAGTTTCATTGGAATGGCCTAGGTGATGTTTTCTCTATATGTATTCCATTTGGAGTTCACAATACTTTTGACTCTGCTTAATGCCATTTTCCTCAGATTTTTATAATTCTCTCTTTTTTTTTCTTTCTTTCAACTATTGTCTGCTCCCACCAGTACTTACCTGACACCCGTGACCCAATATCTTATATGTTATTTTTGGATTTTGTTTTTTTGCGATTTTTGTGTGTGTGTGTGTGTGTGTCTTTTTTTCTCTTCAATCTTCAGTGTAGATATATATATATTTTTCTGATGTGTCTTCCAGTTCATCATCCCCTCCTTAGCTATATCTAGGTTAATACTAACCACATCTGTTATGTTTCTAACTTCAGTTGTTATATTTTATTTCTATAATTTATATTTTATTATTTTTTGACTTTCAATGCTATGTTAAAATCTTATTCTCTTTTTTCTTAAATATATTAATTATGGTTATTTTATAAGTCTGTGTCTATTAACTACAGCATCTGGATTTCTCTGAAGTTTTTTCCCTCTGTTTTTTGTGGGATTTTGTTTTCTTTTGTTTTGTTTGTTTGCTTTAGGGTCATATAACTTTTTCTTTTTCTTTTCTGGTTGTGCTGGATGGCTTGCAGGATTTTAGTTCCCTAACCAGGGACTGAACCCATGCCCTCAACAGTGAAAGTCTGGAGTCTTAGCCATTGGAACTCCCAAGAATTCCCTGGGTCATATAATCTTGTAGGTATTTACAAGAGGGATATATAATTTTAAACTATCAAGTGAACTTTGCCATGCCATGATAAGTTGCTTCAGTTGTGTCCAACTCCTTGCAACCCTATGGATGTAGCCCATCACGCTCCTCTGTCTACGGAATTCTCCAAGCAAGAATGCTTGAGTGGGTTGCCATGCCCTCCTCCAGGGGATCTTCCTAGCCTGGGGATTGAACCTGCATCTCTTTTTGTCTCCTGCATTCACAGGTGGGTTCTTTACCACAAGCACCACCTGGGAAGCTCAAGGTAACTTCGGTTTTTGCTAAATTCAGTCTAATTTCAGTTTGCCCCTACACTTAGAATGTGACTCTTTGGGGTTTCTCCACTGAAAGCTTGGGGTATTTGGGAGGACTCCTTGTGGTGAGATCAAAACTTCATATTTTTTTTTTAACTACTCAGCTCTTTCAAAAGATTTGTTCACTCTCTCAGCCTTTTAGCTTTTGCTTGTGCATCATTATATAGTGGGAAAAAAGGGCCCAGGACATTGGTCTCAACTTTCTACCTCTCTGAACATCTTTTATTTTGGAAATTTTGACTTTTGTTATTCTTATTGCCTTAATAGTTCCCAATTTCTAAGCAAAAAAATTATGTATCTATCTATCCAAAGAGAAAGAGAGATAGAGGTAATTATGTCTATATATGTGTCTGTGCACTGTCCATTTCTTCTTATTTTTGGTGGGACAGTTTATCTTCAAAAAGCTAGTTCACCATTACCAGAAGATGAAACTGCCTGATATTAATTCTTAAACATATACCATTTGTTTAGTTGAAAAAATTATGCAAATGTAGTTTATAAGAAATCCTGATATATAACTCTGAATTTGAAATTGTGTTCACAGAATTGGCTGCTAAAAACAGAAATCAGAAAAGAAAGCAAAAGGTTGAGGGAGAAGACAAAGTGTTTTGCCAGAGAAATTGCAGGCAAAGAAAGAGAGGGGGATTAAAAAAAATGAGGAGATACCGAGGCAGAGTTGGGAAAACAGATCATTATGGATCTCCAGATAGGTTTCATTCTGTGGCTCCCTTTCTGTGTTTCTGATTTTTTACATCATGTATCTTTCTCGTGTCTGTCATCTCTTGTCGCCTCAATCAACCTGTCTGGGAAGTTCATGGCCAAACCAGTCGCTGGATGCAACCCACTGTCCTTTATTCAAACTCTTTGTTGGACTGCAGATCTAAGGCATATTCTGCCAGCACTTCTTGTATGTACTCCAGCTGGGAATGGGACTGACTGAGCTCTCCTTTATTCCCTCCTCCACCTCTGACCCTCTTTCAGGCCTTTCTTGGTGTTCCTGGCCATCTGCCTGACATCCAGAGTTGCCTGCATTCTGACAAAACAGAGTGGCTCACCTAGCTTCGGAACAAAATCAGAGGTGCCAGCATAAAGTAGACCAGATTCACCATCCAAAATACCCCTCCATCATTATTCCAAACCCTAGACTAAGCCAAGAGTTGTTCCAAAAATACATCACTAAAATTTGGCCTGAGTGTCACTTCCCCACTTGGCAAGCTTGGGCTAGAGAAATTGGAACAGAGATTCCTTGTTAGCCTTCCCTATATTTTCTCCTTTGGGATATACATCTTTTACTTTTTCTATCTTAATATGACACTGGTGCCCCAGCTTTTACAGTTATTCATAACATATCAGAACGAAGTGAAAACTTTACATTTTGTCTCCCATCTTCTCCAAAAAGAATTTCAGCCAAATTTTTCTTTTCCTATAAACAAATACTTTTGAGTGGATAAATGATCAACTAAGTGGATATTTGTTGTATATTTGTAATTTCATACTGTGGTTTTCTGAATTCCCCAACTACATCTGTTTTCTCTTTTAACTGGCCAAGTGCAACCGTACCCATCTATGGAGGTCGTCTCAAATCTTGAAGCCCACCATCCTAGTCCTCTTGATGTCTTTCCTGGATTTAATAACTAAAGCAGTAATTTTTTTAACCACTCATTGTGATTAATCAAATACTTCTTTTATAGGTACTAAAACCATCTGTTGTAAAGATAGCTTGCCTCCAGAAATGGGTGGAAAGTGTCTTTGGACCAGGAAAATTTCCTCTCATTATAATACTGACATTGGCCTCACATTTACAGTTTATTAAAGATTGTCATCCTTCTAATATTTTCTTCCTTAATCTTCAAATACCAGAGTAGAGCCAAATAGTGGCCTTATTTCAATTTTTAAAATGATGAAACTGAAATACAAAGAGAATAAGTGATTTCTTCAAGGTCCTGTCCTTGCTGAATGAAGAAACCAGGATAGAATTAAACACTGCTATTCCAAATTGGTGGCTCTTCTACTGTAGCATACTGTTTCCCACTTTAAAAATTCCTTTTAGTCTCCAACAAAGCCTTTCACAAGTTACAAAGGCTCAACAAAGAATGAATGGATAAATGAATAGTCATATACTTTTTTCAACTTAGTATTTATATACCTATTTAGGCATAGATCTAGCTAATATTTGCTTCAAGGAAAAGAAAAATTCTACTAATAAAATAAAAACGTGCAAAGATATGAGTATTACTCTATGTAAGAGGTGACTAACAACAACTACAAATCTCTATGCAAAAGATGGATTCCATGGCATTATATCACTATTTCTGTTATAAATCAAGCTGTTCCTAGACTTGGGTAAATGGGTTCATTTAAAAACATGCCACCTTCTGATCTTGTGCTTCAACATATTCTTGTCTTATACTTTCCACTAACAGGCCCTGCCTTGTGCATGAGCATACATGTAGACATTCAGAAAATATGTGGATAACACAGTCAAACTGATAGCATCATCATCTTTCCTGACCCAGCTCTCTTGGAGAGGCTGTGAGGAATTTTGACTAAATTCATATTGCGGGGGGTGGGGGGGGGGTGCGGGGGAGGGGGGCGCGGGGAAGAGTTGTTTTTGCAGACTGAGACCAGATCTTCCAGGAACTGGCTTCTCCAGTTCCTGGAAGGTTTTGAAATTGTTTGACTATCTGTACATTGCCTTTCTGACATATTGGTAGAGATTGCAAAGTACTATCACCACCACTAATTTACTTTTCTGACCAAGAAAAGAAAACGTACTTTAAAAAAGAAGAGAGAGAGAAATTGTAATGATAGGTTCTTGAACATTATCAGCGTTACTATATATCAGCTTTTGTGTTAGAACAGCCTATTTGGAGCCAGGAATGATTCAAAAGCTTTATTATACAAAACGGTGAGGTTTTAACACAATGTAGTCTAGACAGAAATTGTGTGACAATACAGTCAAATCATTGTCATGAATTTAAAAAACAAAATAATATAAAGGAGGCAAGATTACTTTTAATTACTTCTTGGTGCCAGGCCCTTCCCCCTCAAAGTAAGCTAATTTTAACAGCTATTTCTTCTGTCCCAGATTTTTTTTTTTTTTTTTTTTTTCAAGAGAAGGAAATGGCAAGCCACCCCAGTGTTCTTGCCTGGAGAATCCCAGGGACGGGGAAGCCTGGTGGGCTGCCGTCTATGGGGTCGCACAGAGTAGGACACGACTGAAGTGACTTAGCAACCCTGGCCATAGGCAGTGATTAAAATACTGGGATTGAAGTTGCAGTTTTAGTTGTGCCCAAATTCAGATTGGCCAGCAAGTCTTTAGCTCGGCTCTGCACTGCCAGTTCTTCAGTATACCTGTGTTGGGGAATTCAGGGCCACTGCTCTGCCAAGACCAGAGCCAATTGTTTCCTAAGTTGGCAGACGCAAGTACTGCTGCAAGTCAGGACAGTGTCCTAGCAACCAAGTGACTCACTTCTTAAATTATCTCGTTATTCTTTTACCCTAAATTGGGAGAAATCTCATAATTTCCTCCCAATATATTTTCCTGCCACAATTTGGTTTCTCTTTTAATTATACACAGAGAAAGAGGTTTTCATTGTGGTCATGACTTTCTTTTCTTACCATCGTGAGTCTTTTAAATTAAAATACATTCTTCATGAATATATACATATGCACGCACACACATATAAATTAAAACTTCATCTGTTGCTTCCTTTAATCTCTATATTTTAAAAATATTCTTTTTTTTTCTGTTAGTTTAGGACCAGTTCCAGCTTCCAATCCCTAATTTAGATTACAAGCTCTGAAACTAACTCCAAACATTTACTGAGTTTGAAGGTCACAGTGCTATTGATTGATTTCTAGTTATAATGTATGTTGTCCTAACATGAGTTGTGCTTTTTTTTTTCTGTAACTTTGGGCTGAATCCAAAAATGCAAGGATCAAAGCATCTGGACTTGCTGCTTTCATGTTTGGCATATAAAGGGGCTGGCAGTCACCAATGTGGTCTTGGCTGGGCCCTACTTGTTTTCATTCTCTGATGTGAAACAGTTGGGAATCACAGACCCTCCAACAGCTAGAGTGGACTCAATAAAAATTGGCTTAATAATCTGCCAAGCATTTGGAAGTGCCAGTCTCCACAGTTTTTCAGCAGTTATTGGCCATGACATGTTGCTTTCTTTTCTTTTTTAAGGAAAGAATTTGCTGTGAAATTAGTTTTGTGATGAAAATTTGCAATAGGTAAACTATTCGTCTTAGTAAACTGACTTTATCATCTGATCTTATTGAATTCATTATTTTACATATTTTTTCTTGCATGATAGTTCCTTTTAGCTACTTGTTTGTTTCTCTTGAAAATCAAATGTGAAATATAACACATAATGAAGAGAGCTTAAATATATGATAATTCTATCCAAAGTTCAATAATTTTGAAAAGTTATTGAGTCATCTTAAGGTTTTCAGTTACTTAGATGTAAAGCATTCCATATGAAATAATTGCAATTTGATTCCAGTAAAAAATATTGAATACATTTATAAAGCTCCAGCATATGTGTGAACATCCATTTTGCCAGATATCCTGGAGTGTGAAGTCAAGTAGGCTTTAGGAAGAATTACTACCAACAAAGCTAGTTGGAGGTGATGGAATTCCAGCTGAGCTATTTCAAATCCTAAAAGCTGATGATGTTAAAGTGCTGCACTCAGTATATCAGCAAATTTGGAAAACTCAGCAATGGCCATGGAACTGGGAAAGTTCAGTTTTCACTCCAAACTCAAAGAAGGGTAATGCCAAAGAATGTTCTAACTACCATACAATTGCACTCATCTCACGTGTTAGCAAGGTAAGGCTCAAAATCCTTCAAGCTAGGCTTCAACAGTATATGATCCAAGAAATTCCAGATGTACAAGATGGATTTAGGAAAGGCAGAGGAACCAGAGATCAAACTGCCAACATTAGTTGGATCATAGAGAAAGCAAGGGAATTCCAGAAAAATATCTACTTCTGCTTCATTGACTATGCAAAAGTCTTTCACTGTGGATAACAGCAAACTGTGGAAAATTTTTAAAGAGATAAGAATACCAGACCACCTTATCTCTCTCCTGTGAAACCTGTATGAGGTCAAGAAGCAACAGTTAGAACTGGATATGGAACAACAGACTGGTTCCAATTGGGAAAGGAGTACTTCAAGGCTGTATATTGTCATCCTGCTTATTTAACTTATATGCAGAGTGCATCATGCGAAATACTGGGCTGGATGAATCACAAACTGGAATCAAGATTGCCAGGAGAAATATCAACAACCTCAGATACGCAAATGATACCACTCTAATGGTAGAATGTGAAGAGGAACTAAAGAGCCTCTTGATGAGGGTGAAAGAGGACAGTAAAAAAGCTGGGTTAAAACTCAACATTTTAAGCTGAGTGATCTCAAAAAAACTAAGATCATGGCATCTGGTCCTATCATTTCATGCCAAATAGAAGGGGAAAATGTGGAAGCAGTACAGATTTTATTTTCTTGGGCTGAAAAATCACTGCAGATGGTGACTGCAGCAATGAAATTAAAAATTGTTTGCTGCTTGGAAGGAAAGTTATGACAAATCTAGCCAGCATTTTAAAAAGCAGAAATATCACTTTGCTGACAAATGTCCATATAGTCAAAGCTACGGTTTTTCCAGTAGTCATATATAGATGTGAGAACTGGACCATAATGAAGGTTGACTGCTGAAGAACTGATGCTTTCAAATTGTAGTGCTAGAGAAGACTCTTGAGAGTCCCTTCAACAGCAAGGAGATCACATCAGTCAATACAAAAGGAAATCACCCTAAATTCAACCCTAAATACTCATTGGAAGGATTTATGCTGAAGCTCCGATACTTTTGCCACTTGATGTGAAGGGTTGACTCAGTGAAAAGAGCATGATATCGGGAAAGATTGAAGGCAAAAGGAAAAGGAGGTGGCAGAGGATGAGATGGTTAAGATAGCATCACCAACTCAATGGATATGAGTTTGAGCAAACTCCAGGAGATAATGAAGGACAGGGAAACCTGGTGTGCTGCAATCCATGGGGTCACAAAGAATTGGACCCAACTCAGCAACTGAACAACAACAACATTTTGATTAAGGTGAGGAATTTTTCAAATAGATTTTTTTTTTTTGCACTAAAATCCAGGGAAACATTGTTCCTTATATTGAATTTTATTGGTGCAATTATTATTTAAGATGGAATTGTTAGCTAAGGCTTGTAAATATTTTCATTATTTAGAAATTCCATTGGCTTTCAATATAATTTTTAACTAAATCAACATTTTTACATTTCTCTACAGCCTTGTTTTCTACCAAAACATCTTTGTAGCTAACATACATTTTCTATGGATTGTTAAGGTCTTCCAGGAGAAGGCTGCCACAGAGTAAATTTAATAGCATTGAGGATGGGGTAGGGAGCCAAGTTGGGAGAGTATATTAATATTTTTGTAGTTAAAATGAGCTCTAATTTGGATTTGAACTTCTATTTAGTCTTTGTAATTGGGCAAAAGGAAGCAATAATAAGCTTAAAAATTGGAAAGAAAAAAAATTACCACTATTTACTTAGAAAATTCAAGGAAATGAATTAAAAAGCTTCACAAGCAAGAAACGCATTTGCTACATTTTTAAGGGAAATGTTAAGCTTCTGAAGTCAAGTATAAAACAATGGCAAACTAAGAGATAAAATGGACACCACTTTGACAGCAATAATAACAATGAAAAGTGAAAAACAGAAGAATAAATGAACAGAAAATGCATATGATCTATAAGAAGAAAATCATAAGATGTTACTGAGGAAATAAAATAAGATTAAAATAAATGAAAATGTGTATAACATTTTTGGATAGCAAGATGCAATATCTCAGAGATTTTTGCGTAATTAATCTATATATTTAACACTTAATTCATAAGAAGGGAATCTTTTTCAGAAGCAGATATATTGTTTTTAAAGTTCCTGTGGAAAAATAGACAAGCAAGAAGAGCAAGAACAATATTGAAACATGAAAATAATGAGGAGCTAAGCCCCATGTAGAACCATATTAAAAAGCTATAGTAATTAAAGCGGTGTGATACTGACATAGGACTAGACAGATTGATTAATGGAGTAGATCAAAATGGCCATAAATAGACTCAGATATGGATAAGCATCTAGTACCTGACAAAAAAGTGGCACTACAAATTAGTAAGGAGAAAGGGTTTATTCAATAGTTACATTGGAACAACTGAGTAAACATCTGGAAGAAACTGATGTTGAACTCTACCTCATAAGCTACACCAAAATGAATTCTAAAATGGATCGAATAGTCAAATTCATAGAAGGATGTTTTTATACTCTGAATGGAGAAGGCCTTTTTGGTTATGTAAACTGAATTCAATTGCCTTAATAAATTCAATGAAGTGTAAAAGAATCTGCATGGATAAAAAACATAAAACATTAAATACAAATTAAAAGCTGGGAATGTATAAATTATAGAAGAATAAAGAAATCATTTTCTTAGTATTTGAGAATTTCCTTTGAATAGTTCAGTAAAAATGAACACAAGGAAATTGGAATGAGGAATCACAAAGTCTATGGAAAAGGGAAATAAATGAAAATATATAGTTTTTCACCTTTATTTATAGCAATAGAAATTTAAATTAAAACTATATATGGATCTTTTTTTTTACTTTTCAATTTGGAACACAAAATCTAAAATTTTATATTACATTAATAAGAATGTGGAGAAACCTGCTTTTTCATAAACTCATGTCAATTAACTGCAATGATTTCTATGACAAGCAATTTGACAGGACCTAAACTTCCTAAACACGCACATCTTTGACCAAGCAACTCTGCTTCTAGAAATTTATTGCACAGATAGGTGTGCTCATGCACAGAATGGCATGAATCTGGATATTCACTGCAAACTTGTCTTCAACAAGAGCATGAAAACAACCTAATTGGAATTTAATACCGGATGAGAAATTACATTACAGTCACAAAGTAGAATATTATACTGTTGCTAAAAGGATGAAGCATCAATTAGAAATTCAGTTTTCTAACAAAGAAAAGCAGTCTGGTACTACCACAATGACACCATTGTACCAACAAAGGTCTAGGCTGCTTCTTTCTTTCTCTCACTAATTCTCACCATGTGGCTTACCACCTACTTATTACAAGATGACTGTTCCCTTTCCAACATTTTACTGATATTTCAGGCAGAGAGAAGTGAAACTGTACATTCTGCAGCCTTCCAAAGAAAATTCCTCAAAGCCCTAACTATCAGTTTCTATTTTCCTCTCTTTGGCCAGAACCATATTGAATAACTGTTCAAATGGTAAGGTATCTTGGAAATACGGTATTTTAGCAAGGCACATTTTCCCCCAGTACAAAATGAGCTTCCATTATAAGGAAGGAAAGATTAGGGGTTGGGTAAGGAAGAGTGTGTGTGTGTGTGTGTGTGTGCACACGTGTGTGCACATGCTTGCCTACATGCCCTTGCTTATATATATGATGGGTATCTCTATGAGGAGGAATAAGAAACAGGTGGCTTTAGTTTCCTCTTAGGAGGAAAACTGAGGATTATAAGTCAGAGTAAAGATATGCTTTTTACTATATAGACTTTTCTAGCTGGCATTTTATACCTCATGCATATATTATTTATTACAAAATATTAAATAAAAATTATATTTCTCTTCAAAATGCTTTTTAGTGAAACTCTTAAACTTTTTCAATGTACATAATATTCAAATAATAATATTATTATAATAATATTCAAATAATAATCAAATGCTCTAGTTTTAAAAGGGTAATTTCTACCATACATTGTCACCATTACAAAAATCTTTTAACCTTTTCACAGGGAAAGATTTGGGCTAAATTTCAGTTTTGTCACTTCTGGGTAGTATAACTGAGAGAAAGTTACTTGTAATTTCTTTAAGTTTCTTTTTTTCTGGTGTGCAACATGGGGATAAGATTATTATTGGAGCATTAAACTAGACAACGTATGTAGTGCATTTAACATAGTACCAGGCACAGAGGAGATGTTTCATCAATGGCACCTACTATTTCTATTACCATTAAAATAATTACTATTCCTGAGAACATTTGTATAAGACTCTGTACATTCTTTCTAAATAGCATTAAAATGGATAATAATATAAAAATTAGCCTGTTTAGAAATAATACAGTGACAGGAGATCTCTAACAGGAAACAAAAGCGTATATTGGGTCTTAAACCACAGTTTGAAAGCATCCTAATTTCTACAAGCTTCATATCATGTGATATGAGCAGTTAAACCACTAAACTCAATTCTGAAAAACAAATATGTATTCTTTACGTTAAATTCTATTAATGTTAGGTCGGACATTGTAAGTGAGCAATCAGTCTTGAATACATTTCTGCCAAATTTAAAGGAAATTGAAACTTCTGACTCAACTATAAATTTGTAACACTCAGTTTTCTTAAGATCTTCCCTGATAGTTCAGTGGTAAAGAACCTGGCTGCCAATGCTGGCGATGTGGGTTTGATCCCTACATCAGGAAGAACCCCTCGAGGAGGAAATGGCAACCCACACCAATATTCTTTCCTAGGAAACACCATGGACAGAGGAGCCTGGTGAGCTACAGTCCAAGGGGTAGCAAAAGAGTTGGACACCACTTTGAGACTAAACACCAAACAACAACTTTCTTTGGCTATTGGTTGCTAAAACTGACTTCCCCAAAAAGTCCAAATGAGTCAAAATATAGAGAGGAGTAGTTAATATAAGTGAGAGACATATTTGAAAAGTGAACTTCAAGGCAGAACAAGATATTTGCACTTCAACATTCATAGTATGCCCCAATTCTAAATAACAGTAGTGGTATATGTTCCACAGCTCAAGTGCAATATATTATAAGTGAAAAAAAACCTGTATATGTCTCCTTTGGATTGTTAACAATTTTTTATAGATAAAAGACTAAAGCCATTTGGAAAGCAGTTGGCTTTCTTCTGTGATCTATTAATACTTCCCACAAAGGAACAAAGATTTTCTATCACCTAAAAAGACATTTTTTGCCCAGAGGGGTAAGAGAAGAAAATCAGCTGGACAGGTAGATGTTGGCTGGTCTGTGAAGCTCAAACACTTTTCATCATATCACCTACATGGGACACCCATCAGATTTCTTCCTCAAGAGAAAAGAGACAAAATATTCCATGTCCTAGTCCTCAAGGATTGCCTAGAAATAGCTTTTTAAGTAAATCTTTGAAAGCAGAGACCTTTTCTACTATTATAGCATGCTTAGCACAAATTTAACCATGTGGACTATTTCAAGGTCTTAGTGTTTTTATTTTTTAATCAAATATATATACAATTGAAGAGTGTCTAATATTAACACTATGTGTATATGAAGTTTCAGAAATCTTTGTAAATCAACAATATATTCAAAATTCCCACTTTCTTTGTAATTTGGATATGACATGTCAATATACAAGCAAGATAACTGAAATAGATTGGGTTTACCCCAAGGCTCTTAAAGTTCTAGAGAAACAAACCTAGAAAATAACCAAGTTTTAGTTGTTTAGAAAGGTTGTCTTTAACTCTTGACCAAAATATGCAAGTTTTGCAGTTTTCCAAACCATTAACTGTATCAGTAACACAGATAGAGGGCAGAATGCTGAAAGTAAAAGGAGCTGAATGTGTTTCTTTGCGCTCCCTTATCCTGTGTCCTTCACCAGCACGGCTGGCTCTTACACATTTCAGTCTTTAAGATGTTCACTTAACTTCCCCCCTTCCTTCATTCCAAAGCTGGTGGGAGGGTTCTAAAGAGGAAAGGTACTATGAGGACTCTAGCATGGCACCAGGCGATGAGAAGGAAGCAACTAAAAAATCATTGTAAACTTGCTATATTTGCATACTAATACTGCTGTTTCTATAGTAAACATTTTGGTATTCATTAATTTTTTTTTCCTTTTTTAGGTAAAAATTTTAGGGCTAGAAGCATTCCCCTTTCATGTCTCTTCAAAGCACCAGGAAACTCTCAGATTTTCACAATTTGCACATATAATCTTTAAAACTCTGAGAGGTACCTCTATAAGGGAGCATATGTGAAAAACGCAGAGGGGGCTGGGAGCAAAAAGGAAAGAAAACAATGTTAGGCTATACAACTCTTGTATCCTTAAAGACAGCTTGGAGACATGGAAACCATATGTGAACTTTTAGCTAATAAAATAAAATGCCAAAATGTGGTGGCTAAAGCTATTGCACCCAAAATGTAATTGGACATATGCTCATTTACTTGCTTATAATCAAAACATTAAAAAAAAAAAACTGTTTTGAACTCAAGCTAGGTGTAAGTATTGGACTAACTTAATTCATATAATTATCTCACATGGAAAGAATGCATTTGTGCCATGGTGTTATTATTACATTAGGAAAAGTAAACAATGTATAAGCTGGAATAGATAACACTTAAGCAAAACTAAAGTTGCTATTGCCCACACTGAATAAAAGGAAAGAAAATATTAATTTTACTCTAAGCTGAAGCTATTTTCCAATGAATGTGCTAGTTGGCTAGTGTGCTTGCTGTAGATTGATCATGTTCTCTCAAATGAATGTCAGTCTGTGTAGGTAATCGATGCAAATTTCATTCTTCAGTCAAAAATAACAGCTTTTACGAGTCTGGTGAAATGGCCAGTATGTCAGACTTGGTTGCTAAACTCAGTTTATGTACCACATGGATCTAGATTTCTTGTGTGAATTCATTCAAGAATATCAAAGTTGTATTGGACTTTCCCTACCTGAAGGCCCTTTTTAATTTGTTCATCTGGTCTATTTATTTTTATTTACTTATTTGTTGGTTGGTTTATTAAACATTTAGAATGAAGCAAATTTATTTTAAACATTAAGAATCCTGAAATGGGTCACATACACAGACATTAGTTAAGAAATGTAGAAGAATAAATCAGAATTTTTAAAAATTTAAGCAATCATGAGGGTTGTCAAGAAATATGACTGAATTAGGAGAAAAGAACTATTGACATGCTTTTATTATCTCAGAAAACAGTTGAGTAGGAACTCTGCAGGAGACCAAATGACAGAATTAAGTAGGAAAAGTTAAAAAAATCAAGTTTTCTTCCTCAAAACAATGTACTACAAGACGCTAAACAGGCACATACAAAATATGTAGAGTACACTTGTAAAGCAGCTTTTCAACCCATGTAAGATTGTGATACAAACTGAATAACAATGATGGTGTTGCAGCCACACGTTCCGGGAAGCAAACTCACCCAGAAGGACAATGCAGATAGTGGAGTGCAGTTCATTACACCAGCGGGCCCAAGGCAGAGTCTCCTCTTAGCCAAGGACCCCGAACAGTTTTTGTGAAAACCTTATATGCCCTAATGCCTCTTGATGTCTATATGCCTCTTGATGAAAGTAAAAGTGGAGAGTGAAAAAGTTGGCTTAAAGCTCAACATTCAGAAAACGAAGATCATGGTATCTGGTCCCATCACTTCTTGGCAAATAGATGGGGAAACAGTGGAAACAGTGGCAGACTTTATTTTGGGGGGCTCCAAAATCACTGCAGATGGTGACTGCAGCCATAAAATTAAAAGACACTTACTCCTTGGAAGGAAAGTTATGACCAACCTAGATAGCATATTTAAAAGCAGAGACATTACTTTGCCAACAAAGGTCCATCTAGTCAAGGCTATGGTTTTTCCAGTGGTCATGTATGGATGTGAGAGTTGGACTGTGAAGAAAACTGAGTGCTGAAGAATTGATGCTTTTGAACTGTGGTGTTGGAGAAGACTCTTGAGAGTCCCTTGGACTGCAAGGAGATCCAACCAGTCCATTCTGAAGGAGATCAGCCCTGGGATTTCTTTGGAGGGAATGATGCTGAAGCTGAAACTCCAGTACTTTGGCCACCTCATGCGAAGAGTTGACTCATTGGAAAAGACTTTGATGCTGGGAGGGATTGGGGGCAGGAGGAGAAGGGGACGACAGAAGATGAGATGGCTGGATAGCATCACTGACTCGATGGACATGAGTCTGAGTGAACTCTGGGAGCTGGTGATGGACAGGGAGGCCTGGCGTGCTGTGATTCATGGGGTCCCAAAGAGTTGGACACGACTGAGCGACTGAACTGAACTGACCTATATGCCCTAAGTGTACCTGCTCAAACCGACTCCCCAAATTCTTCGAAACTAGTCTGGACAAGATAAAAGAGAGATATGATCAAAGTTAACCCAAGATTCATGTGTCACAAGGCTAGATAAACAGTGGACATTTATCAATAAGACTGTGGTCATATCCCGATAAACATAATGGAATTTACAACTTTGTTCTGTTACAGAGATAATTAGCATATTCTTTTAGGCAACAGAGAGTCCAAGTACAAGTCCCGAGGCTCTTTTATCCTGGGGGTCTGGTTTCCCATTGGTATGTCACTTCTATAGACACCGGGCACAAAGTTCAGAGTCCACTGGGTGTAGTCCATTGGGTGACCATGCGTGTAGCCTAATGTTCGCAGCCTGGCCTAAGATGGAGTCCAGCTCCATCTGTTTCCTTCTTCAGTGGACCTCTCACCAGACAAATGTCTTACCTCATGTGGTATGTATCTACATATATGCTTAGCAAAGAATTCATAAGCCATCTATCTGTATATAATCAATAATTTACTGAAAATTTGTTTCACACTTAGGATACAAAGAATTATCACAGGGTGAAGTTTGTCAGCAAAAATATTTGTATATAACATAAATTTGCTGGTAGATTAATGAAGGACCATCAGTGGGGAGGACACATACAAGACATGTGACTGTGGAAGCAGAATCTGAGTGGCTGGGAAAATAAGGTAAAAACTATAAAGAAGGACCTTAGTGGAGCTGGAGAAAAGTGTTCATGGTAGGAGATAATCTGGGAAAATAAAAAACACTTTAAGGAGCTCAAAAGAAAAAAAAATTACATTAACTTGAATGGAAATCTGAAAATTAAGCTGGTTGATTCAATACTTTAAATTCTATAAATTTAACAGTTTAGCTTGGATTTTTGGGTTTTCATTTTTCTTGCATGCTGGGAGTTATGAAGAATAATCTGGATGGGGCTTCTGGAAGGTATGAAGTAGGCCTTGTGGTTAATTCTGTGGTTTTATATTAAAGATGGACTAGAGCTGGGGCTTTCCATAAAGCATTACGGCACAGTGTGTCAACAGTAATGGAAGAAGGAACTCTACCTTCCAGTGTGTAGCCATTGAGTTAGGATGTTGTCTTCATGGCATCTGTTGCTGTTCAGTTGCTAAGTCGTGTCTGACTCTTTGCAGTCCCATGGACTGCAGCATGCCAGGCTTCCCTGTCTTTCACAATCCCTTGGAGTTTGCTCAAACTCATATCCATTGAGTCAGTGATGTCATCCGACCATTTCATCTTCTGTCTCTCCTTTCTCCTCTCCTATCCTCCATCTTTCCCAGCATCAGTGTCTTTTCCAGTGAGATGGTGTCTACAGCACAGAAACTCAATTGATGAAATGACAATCAATGGATTAGCTGAGAAAATAAGAATAAAAAGAAAATTAGGGAAAAGAATCATAAGATCATATCAATTAATAGAAAGCTAAAAATGACAATAAAAATGAAAAATGGCTTCATTTAATTTTCTCTTTCTAAGGAAATAAATCGGAGAAGGCAATGGCACCCCACTCCAGTACTCTTGCCTGGAAAATCCCATGGACGGAGGAGCCTGGTAGGCTGCAGTCCATGGGGTTGCTAAGTCGGACACGACTGAGCAACTTCACTTTCACTTTTCACTTTCATGCATTGGAGAAGGCAATGGCAACCCACTCCAGTGTTCTTGCCTGGAGAATCCCAGGGACGGGGGAGCCTGGTGGGCTGCCATCTATGGGGTCGCACAGAGTCGGACATGACTGAAGTGACTTAGCAGCAACCTAGCAGCAGCAAGGAAATAAATTAATATATTAATAAATATATTAATTTATCAATAAATTAACAATGAAGGAGAAAGAGATCCCTCTCCAAAGTTGAAACAGACTCTAGAGAATCTCTAATCACCCCTTAGTTTATCCTCAGTGGTGAGGAGGTCCTAGAACTTCCTAAATCAGTAACCAGTGTAGCTGCCAACTCTAAAGCTCCAGCAGCAATTCTCAACGCTTATTTTAAAAATCTTAAGCACAGTTTACTAATTCTTGTTAAAAGTTCCAAAAACAAATCTTGAATACATATGACATATACTGAAATATCTGGAGAAGGGAACAGCAACCTATTCCAGTATTCTTGCCTAGGGAATCCCATGGACAGAGGAGCCTGTTGGGGTATGGTCCGTAGGGTTGCAAAGAGTCAGACACAACTGAGCAACTGAGTATACACACACCTACTGAAATATAAAGAGAATCTAAAGTATATATTGGATTCTCCCATTTATTAAATGCTAATTATATGCCAGGCAATATGTCAAGTGACTTGGTTATACCATAGTAGTTAAAAATATAGGCTTTGATGTCCAATTGCTTAGATTAAAATTCTAACTTTGTCATTACCAACTTTATTAGCTTCAGCAAAGAGAGCTTTCTCTTAGTTTTCTTATCCTTACAATTTAAATAGTAATATTTGCTTTATACCTTATAGGATTATTATAAAAATTATTAAATAGAATGCTACAAACAAAATGCTTAGGGCCCAGCATATAATAAGCACTCAATATGTATTAATACTCACAGTTCCACAAAGGATATAAAATTTAAAGCTAATGAATTTTAAGAATTTTTTCTAAGGTCATCTATCTAGTTAGTAGTGGAGCTGGGATTTTAACCCAGGTATGTCTGGCTAGTCTGTCTTCATTACTTGGTACTCACAACTTAGCCATCTGTCTTACCTTTCATTTAACTGGCCCACCAGGCCTCAGTTCACAGCAAAGGGCCAGCCTCATAGAGCTCCATTTCCCTCCTGCCCAGACTGTCAAAAGTTCCTTAATCTCCCCTGACCTCTGCAGAATTCAGTGAACCTAATCTATAGATCCAAAAACTTAACTCATTTAAAAAAGAGTTCCAATGTCTCCAGAAGAACCAGAATGGCTCTTCACTTTGTTTGTTTGCTTAGGATCATGTAACCTTCCAAGGAAAACATTTACAGTTTTGGAGAGGGGTTGATTTTCAGTGTTTAAAAAAAAAATGACATGATAACTGGACAGAGTTGGCTCCAGAGGGGGCAACAGCACATAAAATCATGAGACACTTCAACCATCCTGTTAAAGTTAGAAAAATCCATTACCAAGTTGTAGAAAGAAAACAACTTGCGGAAATATCATTGCGGGCCGACCGTTTCCAATCACTGGTACTCCATTCATTATATGCTCGAGTGGTTCCAGGAACAACAGAAGATCGTGCACTGTTACAATGCCAAGGACAAGAAAGGCAACTCAGCCTGTTGGGCTGACTTCCCCTCACAGCAATCCCGAGCATTTCAGGCTTCGCTTCCCTTGCCCAGTGACTTAGTCACTGGGAAAGAGAAACCCTGGCCAAGGACTCCTTTCTGGGAGAAGACTCACTGCTCTCTCACGGACCATTGGCGAATCCCGACAGAGCACACCAGCTCTATTTGAAAGGGACAGGGGTGGCTTTTCATTCATTTTTATCCTAGCTTCCTTTAGTTCCTTATTTTACCTCTACTCACTACTTTGTAATGATCTATAAGAGAAAAGAATCTAAAAAAATAGTAGATACATGTAAATGTATAACTGATTCACTTTGTTGTACACCTGAAACTAACGTAGCATTGTAAATCAACTATGTGTCAATAAAAAATTTTTTTAAAGAGCTTCCAAAAGTTTAACATTATCATTCCACAGTATCTCTAATTCTTATACTAACCTACAAAACTGTTTCATTGTCTAGAGGAGGAAAATGATGCTCATGATATTAAGTTAAAAAGGATACATACTAGTAAGAGATAGAAATGGTGCTTGGACCCAGGTCTGCTGAATTCCAAGATTAATGACTTTTCATATGGCAGAGTTGAGGGTGGTTTGGAGGGATGAAAAATCCAGGCAACAGTATAGAACCTGCAGTAGAATATAGAGAAATGGTGTTTTGTTTGAGCAAATAAAAAAAAATGATGCCAGTGAAAGAAGTGAAAAATTTCTGTGAAGAGAGCATCTGGATAAGACAGGGCAGAAAAAAGCTTGTGTAGTAAATATTTTCTCACAAAACAATGGCTAGGTCAAGGGAAGATAGAATTCTAGCTTACCTGGAGGTCC
Source organism: Budorcas taxicolor (assembly GCF_023091745.1). Classification (NCBI taxonomy): domain Eukaryota; kingdom Metazoa; phylum Chordata; class Mammalia; order Artiodactyla; family Bovidae; genus Budorcas; species Budorcas taxicolor. The sequence continues at coordinate 162,637,840 of NC_068910.1, forward strand.
CACATATCAGCTTTAAGCAGACATGTCAATGGTGAATATGAATAAAGTATGCAACCATACTGAAGCCTTACTTTTAATTTCCATTTGACATGCTATTCTTTATGTTTTACTCAAATTTTTATACTGAAATAATTAAATTTTTGCTGAGCTTAAACACACACATCCCGAACCTGCTCTGTGAATTTATTTAGCCATATGTTTATGAGTTAAATCTTGCTAATGAGATCTTAAACTTGGCAAAGAATCTCTAAATATTAAGTCTAGATATTGTTTTGATATGAACACCCTGATATTATTGTTAATAAGACTATATTAAGGCTATATGTTAAAGACACAATTCTCCAAAAACAAAAGTTTCTCAATTTTGAGAGGGTGTTATTTGATACGTGAATTTGAGCAAACTCTGGGAGATTGTAGGGGACAGAGGAACCAAGTGTGCTGCAGTCCATGGGGTCGCAAAGAATTGGACACAACTTGGCGACTGAAAACAACCACCGCATTACTTGGTTCACCTATCTGGTAATAATTGCTTAAATATGTTAAACACCCTTATGAAAAGAATTAGTAACTGGTGTTTATCGCTCAGAGATGCCTTGAAGTTTCTCCCACTACAGTAGAGCTCAGAGCTATTATTAGAAACCTACATACTTATCACAGGTTCTGAATTGAACTGTGATTAACTTATCCCTTAGTTTTTCTTTTTTTCTCTAAAAATTTTTCATTTAGAATAATAAAATTGGTTTCACTGATTCACTCTCCGTTTTCCATTCTCTTTAGGGTTTTGTTCTAGTATATCTAGCCAAGAAAGAATTTATGCAGGACTTGAATTAGGAAACAGCTGGTATTGAACATGTTTCTCTTCTTTAAGCCCTCTCCCTTCCTTATCCAAACAGAGAAAAGACAGATCTGTTTTCTCCTACTCAAAAGGAGGAGAGTGAAATCCAAATCCTCCAAAAAAGAGACAGAATGCTGTTCTACCTCACTATTCACTCCTACTTCAAACTAATTTTTGGACTCACATCATTTTTAGAATGTTAAACCATTTTTCAGAGACATTATCCTCCCAAGAGGTAGGTGAGGATTAGTTCCAGTTGAAGCAACTTTCAAACACACAACTTTTGGAAAAACAAAGCAAAACAAACAGGCTGGACATCATTTTTCTCTTTCTTTTTAGACAATGAAGATTATAACATTGAAAGCCATCCAGTCTGCGGCATCTCAGGCTGTATTCCCTGGACCCTCCTATCGGCTGAAGAGAAGTTTGGGAAGACAAGAGCAGTTGAGAAGTTGCCAGTTAAGAAGTCAGTTTGGAAACCACTTTGAACCAAAGTTGTGCAATCAGAACTGTTGGTCTTAAGTACATGTTTGAGTAATATATTAAATAGCATTAACATGGACAGTAAAAGTCTTGCATTATTTTCTTCCCTGGGGGCTTATAATGCAAAACTTCATTGACTAGAGCCAGTTTGGTAAATGGAGCAGAAAATGCCTGTAGAACTGATGTAATGTTATGAAGAACGTGGAGCATAAGATGGCATATAAACTCTTAATGGCATTGTTTCCTAGATTCTCCATGTGCAGCAAAGTGGAGATTGTAGCTGTTTTAAAGGAATGGCTGATTACAATTAAAGCACCAGCGTGTACATTTCCTGGCACATGTATGACTATGGGGCACCGATTAGACTTCATTTCATCAAGCTTTAATTTCATGTTCAGCCCCTTAAAAGTTCCATATCTCTTAAATATGCTGCCAGCAACCTGTTATCTGGTATAATGAAAAGCAGTGTAACCACTCACCAAATAAAATCCCATATAAAACCTAAACCTCAGTTTCACTTTTCAGGCACTGGTTTCATTGCTTCTTCTACCCAGTCTTTCTCTCTGCCAGAGCCTCTAATGAGCAGCAACTCAAGTCAAACCCTGCCAAGTGTGAGCAGGTGGGGTTGATGGGATGTGAAATATAGTTTGCCTGTAACCAGACTACCATTCGCTGGCAGGACCACATGGGCATTAAGGAAAGAGCAAAAGAATTTAAGCAGAATGTTTATAAATAAGATTGAAAATAAATAATCTTTCTTAATAATACTACATTATTCATTTGAGCAATACTCAATATATTTAAATTAATATTTAAAGACATACTTCCTGAAAGAGTTTCTTTGTACTTTGTTAAATGTAAAATAAGTAAATTTCTAGAGGGAGGAGCACGTTTCTGGCTCTCTTCACAAAGTCCAGAAAAGCAGAAGCTGTTTGGATGATATGACCATTCATTCATTCTTTTGTTCATGCACTTACTTTAAAACAAAAACCAAGAACTAAATAATCTTAGCTATTTCTCAGACAAATGAGTAAATATAGCTGTGGTTTATGAAGCAAAAGCAAGATTAGTTTACTGTTACTTTGATTTGATTATCTAATAAATTTTTTAACAGAAAGATATTATATTTTCATGGCTAATACTACGTTTGGTTTCAATTATGCTCTATGTATTTTATGCGAAGGAAGAAGTATGCTAAAGAAACTCAAGGGTGAATGTGAGAATCAAAACAGATGACGTGATGTGGAATGTATTTTCAAAGTGGTGAAACATTTCACAGACTTACAAGCTTATTATTATCTTTTCAGGTAAAATGGTGTACGGGAGAGAACAGACAAAAAGTGAAGAGTCAGGTATAATCCATACAACTAGCCAACGTGTGGACCTGTGTAGGTAATTTACCGTCTTAAAGACTTAGTTTCTGCTTATTTAAATAGTCCTTCTAATAACTGCCTTATCCATCTGACACCCAACCTTTCTGTATTTAAAAGCAATTTTTTGAACTGTAAAGCAGAATAAATAATTTTGAAATTTATAAAATGTGTTCTTCTTGATTATAGTCACTATGTGGGAGGACTAAAACCTCAGCTAAATTTCAGAAATAGAGAAATTTCAGAAGCCTCTTTCATACAAACGCAGGAATTCAAGCACTTCTAAAATTTCATTTTTAAGTGTGATTAGTATAAATAAAAACCTCTGTTCAATAGATATCTTTGAGCTAGAAGTAAATCACAAATGCAATTTACAAATTTTTTATTGACTTACTGTGTTGATAATAAATTATTTTTAAATTTACATTTTTCCTTTTAATACATGTAAAAGAATAGCAAAATATATGCATTATACAATGTAATAACAAATATGTTATGAGACATAACACATATACCCAATAACCATGAACCTAAGAACTAGAACATAAGTAAGAATGTGTATATTAGACAGTCCTGGCAGGAAACAAATGAGATACAATGGTTTAACTGAAAAGAACTAATACTGGACCAGCAATGACTAGGAGTTCCCATATCTTCTCCAATATTTGTGCTGTCAAATTCTAAGTTTCTGCCAATTGAGTGGGTAAAATGGTAGTTATCTCATTGTATCTTAATTTGTATTCCCCTTACTATAAATAAGATTGGACTTTTTCCCATAATTTTGCTTGATGAAACATTTCCTCTTTTGTGAAACTCGCTTTCATATCTTTTGCTCAGTTTTATGTAAAATAATTGTAAATATGATTGACTTATGAGTTTTAAAAAAAATATTTGATACAATAGTCTTTTAGTGGTTGTATGTATATTGCAAATATCTTCCCAGAACTTGTGGCTTTATTTTCACTTTCCTTTAAGATCCAGAAGTTGTTAATTTAATGTAATCATAGTCATTAAACTTTTGTGGTTAATGCTTTTTTTGCATCATTTAGGGAAGTTTTCTTTATTCTAATTTCAGGGGGACCTCTTTTACATTTTCTTTTTTTTTTTTTTTACCTTTTTACTTTATATTGAAGAATACCCAGTTAACAATGTTGTAATAGTTGCAAGTGGACAGCAAAGGGTCTCAGCCATATTTGTACAAGGCAATCATTCTCCCCTAAAACCCTCTCCCATCCAGGCTGCCACATAGTATGAGCAGAGTTCCTATGCTATACAGTAGGATCTTGTTAGTTATCCATTTTAAATATAACAGTATGTACATGTCAATCTCAAATTTCCTTTAATTTTACCTTCATATACACATCTTTAATTCCTTTAGCAATTATTTTTAATATGGTGAGAGGAAGGGGCCAATTTAACTTTTTAAATATGAATTTTCTTTATAAAACCACAATTATTGAACAGTCTTTCAGCTTCCCAGCTACCTGAGATGCCATTCCTGTATTTATCAAGGTCTATTCTGTGCATGGTAACTCAGTGATAAAGAATCCACCTGTCAATGTAGGAGACTCAGGAAATGTGGGTTTGATCCCTGGGTTGGAAATATCCCCTGCAGGAGGAAATGACAATCCATTCTGGTATTCCTGCCTGGAAAATCTCATGGACAGAGGAGCCTGGTGTGCTACATGGGGTCACAAATAGTTGGACACGACTGAGCAACAGTACTCCTTAGCCTGTATTCTGTACCTGAACCTGCATTCTGTCCTATGGGTCAACGTATCTATCCATGTGCCAATCCCACACTTTCTTATTTACTCTGACTTTATCTTAATTCTTAATATCTGGTAGAAAAATCATCCCTCTTTATTTTTCTCCTTAATGAATGTCTTAGTAAATCTTGGCTCTTTTCTCTTCTGTAGATATTAGAATCTGATTTTAAAATCAATATAAAACTCTGTTAGAATTTTAATTAGAATGGCATTAAACCTACAGATTAATTTGGAGACATTTAATATCTCTATAAAAATGACTATATCTACATTGATTTAGGTCTTGGTAAAATAATTTGGATAAAGTATTAAAATATTATTAATTCCTTTTGTTTGATTTCCCCTGATGGATTATATGTTTTATTGCTATTACAAATTATATTTATGGAAATGCATATTTTCTGATCTGTGTTATTGTTTCATAATGATGCAAGTGATTATTGCATTTTAATTTAGTATTCTAACTTGCAATACATACTCATATTATCCTCAACAGCTCAGATCCTTTTAGTGTTATTCCTTTTTGACGTTTTAAATTTTTTTAAATTTTATTACTGAGGATAAATTAGGGTGGTTGAGGATTGCCTAAGAGTCCAATATAAATGCAATAAATTTTGTAACAATTTTAAGTGTGCTTGAGAAGAATGTATATGTTATAATTTAGGAAGTATTATAATAAATATTTCTATTACATCAAACTTTCTAAAACTCCTTTATGTCTATATTAATTCATTTCACTTTTGACCTATAAATAATTTAAAATATATTAAAATTCCCATTATGGAAATAGATTTATCAATTTTACCTGGAAGCCTACTCATTTTTTTCCCTATATATTTTGAAGTCATTTTATTAGGTTCGTTCAATTGGTATCTTTCTAATATGAACTGAATAACTAGTATTAGCTAATGATCCTCTCTATAACTAGTAGAGCTATTAAAAATCTTTTAATACATTTGTTCAGAAAAACCTTTTAAATCACTTTTAAATGTACAATTCAATGGCATTAGACATTCACAATGTTTTGTTACCATCACAACTATCCATTCCAGAATTTTTTTTTATCAATCCAAGCAAACTGTGTACCCACCAAATAGTAACTCCCAACCCCTCATCCAGAAAAACATCTACTTCTGCTTCATTGACTACACCAAAGTCTTTGACTGTGTGGACCACAACAAGCTGTGGAATATTCTTAAAGAGATGGGAATACCAGGCCACCTTACCTGCCTCCTGAGAAACATTATCAGGTCAAGAAGCAACAGTTAGAACCAGACAAGGAACAATGGACTGATTCAAAACTGGAAAAAGAGTATGTCAAGGCTGTATATTGTCACCCTGCTTATTTAACTTTTATGCAAAGTGTGTGTGTGTGTGTGTGTGTGTGTGTGTGTGTAGTTGCTCAGTGAGACCTGACCTCATGGACTGTACCCTGCAAGGCTTCTCTGTCCATGGGATACTTCAGGCAAGAATACCAGAGAGCATTGCCATTCCCTTCTCCAGGGGATCTTCCCAACCCAGGGATTGAACCTAGGTCTCCTGCATTGCAGACAGATTCTTCACCCTCTGAGCCATCAGGGAAGCCCTCTATACAGAGTACATGAGGCAAAATGCCAGGCTGGATGAAGCACAGGCTGGAATCAAGATTATGGGGAGAAATATCAATAACCTCAGATATAGATGTCACCACCCTAAGGGCAGAAAGTGAAGAGGAACTAAAAATCCTCTTCATGAAGGTGAAAGAGGAGAGTGAAAAAACTGGATTAAAACTCATCATTCAAAAAACTAAGATCATAGCATCAAGTCCTCTCACTTCATGGCAAAATGATGTGGAAACAATGGAAACAGTGAGACTTTGTTTTTTGGGGCTCCAAAATCACTGCAGATGGTGATTGCAGTCATGAAATTAAAAGATGCTTGCTCCTTTGAAGAAAAGTTATGACCAACCTGTTAAAAGCATATTAAAAAGCAGAGACATTACTTTGTCTACAAAGGTCTGTCTAGTCAAAGCTATGGTTTTCCCAGTAGTCATGAATGGGTGTGAAATTTGTACCATAAAGAAGGCCGAGGGCTGAAGAATTGATGCTTTCAAAATGTGGTGCTGGAGAAGACTCTTGAGAGTCCCTTGGACAGCAAGAAGATCAAATGAGTCAATCCTAAAGGAATTCAACCCTAAATATTAATTGGAAGTACTGACGCTGAAGCTGAAGCTCCAATACTTTGGCCACCTGATGCGAAGAGCTGACTCATTGCAAAAGACCCTAATGCTGGGAAAGATTGAAGAAAGGAGGAGATGGGGGCGACAGAGGATGAGATGGTTGGATGGCATCATCAACTCAATGGACATGAGTTTGAGCAAGCTCCAAGAGATAGTGAAGGACAGGGAAGCCTGGGGTGCTGCAGTCCATGGGGTCACAAAGAGTCAGACACAACTGAGCGACTGAACAACAAATCCCCTCATATTCCCAACCCTTGGTAACCTCTATTCTACTTTTTGTTTCTACGAATGTGTCTTTTCTATCAGTTCAGTGTAGTCACTCAGTCATGTCTGACTCTTTGTGATCCCATGTATTGCAGCACACCAGGCTTTCCTTTCCATCACCAACTCCCGAGCTTGCTCAAACTCAAATCCATCGAGTTGGTGATGCCATCCAGCCATCTCAGCCTCTGTCATCCCCTTCTCCTCCTGCCTTCAATTTTTCCCAGCATCAGGGTCTTTTCCAAGGAGTCAGTCTTCTTCCTGACAAATCAAAATTATGGTTATTGACATTGGCTGATAAAATTTTTCGGAGAAGGCAATGGCACCCCACTCCAGTACTCTTGCCTGGAAAATCCCATGGATGGAGGAGCCTGGAAGGCTGCAGTCCATGGGGTCACTGAGGGTTGGACACAACTGAGTGACTTAACTTTCACTTTTCACTTTCATGCATTGGAGAAGGAAATGGCAACCCTCTCCAGAGTTCTTGCCTGGAGAATCCCAGGGATGGGGGAGCCTGGTGGGCTGCCATCTCTGGGGTGGCACAGAGTTGGACATGACGGAAGAGACTTAGCAGCAGATAAAATTTTTATATTCAGATTTTATATCCTTTTTTTCCTTTCTTAAAGACTTAAAAATTGATTGATTGAGGTTGAAATTACTGTGATTGTTTTTAATTTTTTATTGTGTTTCTGTTTTTCTGCACTACATTGGACCTTGCAACCCTTATTTTATCATATTTAACTTAAAATCTAAAGCTGAACAGTGTATTAATTCCTACTTTTCAACCAGAAATGTCTTAAAGAATGTATCAAATGGTCTGTGTTGCTTCTTTAGGGACATTAGTCTAAGTCCCCACTATAGATCAATAACACACATTATATTATCATTTGTTTTGAAGTGATATGGAATGCATGTTTGTGTACCTCTTACATTTATATGTTAATATCCTATGCCCCAAAGTGATATAAATAGGATGTGGGGCCTTCGGAGGTACTTAGTTCAGAAAAGCTGGGCCCTCATGAATGGGATTAGGGGCTTTTAAAAAGGGCCCCAGAGAGCTCTCCTGCCCTCTTCTGCCATGTGAGGCACAGTGAGAAGAATCTTATCTATCAGTTAGGGAGTAGGCCCTCACTGGCACTAAATCTGCCAGCACACTGATCCTGGACTTGCCACCTTCCACTCTGCAAAATAAAGGTTTCTGTTTAAACCACCCAGTCTATGGTAGTTTATTAAGCATTCTGAACAGAATAAGACAAGAAGTATGGACACGATGAACTAGAAAATATAGTATGTAATACCATAGATTTGAATTTTTAAAAACATAGCCTGAAGTTCTGGCTTACAATTACTTGACCTTGAGCAAGTTCCTTATAGCCTGTAAGTCAAAATTATTTCTATAAGTAAGACAAATGTAGCACTATCCATCATGAAGCACTATTATTTATTTGTTCATTTATTTATTGGATAAATATATGTTGGGTGTACAGTAATAGAATGCATTTATTTCCTGCCCTCATAAAATTTACAGTCTTGGAAATACAGAATTTTGAAAAATTTTATAAAAATATCTGAGACAAATTCTCAGAAGAAATTGACATGCAATAATAACAGGCTGTTTTAAAGATATTGCATATGAAATGTATGGAATGTAGTAAATACTTAATAAATGATGGGAGTAATATTATGAATAATAATTTTCCATAATTTTAGAGTGATTATTTATCATAAATAAACTGTAAGTGAACACTATGCTATATAATGAAATAGTTACATTGTTAAAGGCATTACATTTTTCTTAATGATGTCAAAATATTTGATTTGTGATTTTCAAAAGTAAAACTCTGTGTATAATGAAATTAGTTAAAAATACTTTTACCAATATCCAATATCTTTTTTATTAGTTTCATCTCTGTGTAGAATTCCATTCATATGACATTCATCCTGTGTTTTCCAAGGGAGCAGTTAAATATCTCAACTCTATTCACAAATTTTCATAATTTCTTACATTAAAAAAAAAATTCAGCATTATCATTTGCTCATTCAATCATTCAGTAAATTATTATTACTGAACATTTACTATGCACCACACATGTGCTGTACCAGGGGCCATGTCATGACATTTTGCAGTTCAGTTCAGTTCAGTTCAGTCGCTCAGTCGTGTCCGACTCTTTGTGACCCCATGAATCGCAGTACGCCAGGCCTCCCTGTCCATCACCAACTCCTGGAGTTCACTCAAACTCATGTCCATCGAGTCAGTGATGCCATCCAGCCATCTCATCCTCTGTTGTCTCCTTCTCCTCCTTCCCCCAATCCCTCCCAGCATCAGAGGCTTTTCCAATGAGTCAACTCTTCGCATGAGGTGGCCAAAGTGCTGGAGTTTCAGCTTTAGCACCATTCCTTCCAAAGAAATCCCAGGGCAGATCTCCTTTAGAATGGATTGGTTGGATCTCCTTGCAGACATTTTGCAGTAGAACTTGAGAACTGGTTAGTTAGGGGGTGGAGGTAGCCCAGAAATAAGAATGTGAGATATTTGACACAATTTGCCATATTTTGAGTCATACCACTTTGTTTTATAAAGACAGACTAGAAGTCAATTAATTTTTTATTCACTACACATTTGTCACTGCGACTCATGCTTCCCTAGTGGCTCAGACATAAAGAATCCACCTGCAATGAGGGAGACCTGGGTTCGATTCCTGGGTTGGGAAGATCCCCTGGAGGAGGTCATAGCAACCCACTCCAGTATTCTTGACTGTGGAATCCCCACGGACAGAGGAGCCTAGCGGGCTACAGTCTATGGGGTAGCAAAGAGCTGGACATGACTACATGACTAGGCACAGCACAGCAGCACACATTTATCAGTCATCTACTATGTGTTAGGCCATTGTCCAAGATCCTGGGAATGAAACAATTAACCTTCTCTCCCTGCTCTGAAATTATTAACAGTTAATTAGGAATTATGGATGAGTATAATCCAAAGCGATACTAGGAAGATCAATATAATAGAAATAGAGCATAGTATTTAGAATACTTTAGTACAAGGATTCTAAAATAATTCTTAGACCAGGAGAAGCAAATCTTATCAGGTTTCATACTGCATTATAATAACTGTTTTTGTCTGCTTTAAAAAGCAGTTCCTCTAAAATGTTCTCTTAAAAAAAAATCAAAATAAAACTGTTGAAACCATGTCATAGAAATCTGTTTTTGCAAAAGATTTGAGAAATAACCTTTATGCTTATGATCTGAGGAGAGAAACAAAGGATATCTGGAAAATTGGCATTTCTTGGTACATTCAATATTTATACCCAACTCAACCAGTGTAATTTTAAACTTATCTATGATTTCAGTTCACCTACTTTTTAAAAAAGTGATAAATCGACAATTTGCAGGCCAAGGGAAGGAATTTTTTGTGGATGGCAAATATATAAAAAGAAAAACACAAAAAACTTTAAAGTATTAGGCACTAAGTCTAGTTTAGCTATGACTGTATTTTTCAGGAATTAAAATTCTCTAGAGTATTTGACACTTGGAGTTTATCAAATTCATCCTTAAAATGATAATGATTGGCTGATCAAATAATAATTGGATGAGCCCAATAGTACAAACAATTACTGAGAAAACTGAATAATCTAACCACAAAGAGTGGATATTTGTCAGTGGAAAAAAAAGAGAAAATACTAGTCTCTCAATTGTGTCCGACTCTTTGAGACCGTAGCCCACTGTAGCCCACTGTAGCCCACCAGGCTCCTCTGTCCATGAAATTCTCCAGGTAAGAATACTGGAGTGGGTAGTCAACTGATAATTATTTCTGCATATGTGGCAGAACTTTTTGCTACACTGGATTTGCTTTGGGTGTATTCATATATAAACTGTGTTGTTTTTTAAATTATCAGAAAAAATTGACATTATAGCACAAAAAGTTTTTAAATTGGGAAGAAATGGCAACATTGATGATACTTACAATGGCTATAAAATATTTTCACCTTTTTATTTCTGTCTTCACTGAATCTGCCTATATTTCATTTTGTTTATTATAATCTTCACTAAAAATGAGGGATTTTATGAAGTCACAGAAAGTTAAACCTTTTATAGTAGTTTTATTTTTCTCTAAGTGAAATACTTATCATCAATGGAATTGATAGCTATGTGAATCTTACCAAAGCAAGGTATATCAGGAAAAATAACTCGACAAACAGAATGCTTTCTGTTCAATTTTCTTCAAATGTTATTTGAAAACTCCAGTATAGTCAGAATCTCGGTACTGAGAATAATACAGTATAGTTTAATTTTAATGGGATATATGGGATAAATGGGATAAATGATAAATGATATGACAAATGGGATAAATGATAAATGGGAATAGTAAAATATAGTTCCAACTGTGCTCCAAATAATTTTCTTTTAATGCAAGGAACACCTTTCCTCATACCAAAAGAGCAATAAAAACAACAACAAAGCATTTAGTTGAACATTTTAATTAAAATGTTTATAGCTGTACAGGAAGAAGTGTAAACATTACAGATTCCTAAGCCTGGGGTCAGGGAAATATAAGAATATAGATGTGAAATTTGGGACTTTCTAGGTGAGTGTGAGTGATCACACCATCGTGATTATCTGGGTTGTGAAGATCTATTTTGTATGGTTCACCTAGAGCCAGACATCCTAGAATGTGAAGTTAAATGGGCCTTAGGAAGCATCACTATGAACAAAGCTAGTGGAGGTGATGGAATTCCAGTTGAGCTATTTCCAATCCTAAAACATGATGCTGTGAAAGTGCTGCACTCAATATGTCAGCAGATATGGAAAACGCAGCAGTGGCCACAAGACTGGAAGAGGTCAGTTTTCATTCCCATCCCAAAGAAAGGCAATGCCAAAGAATGCTCAAACTACCACACAATTGCACTCATCTCACACGCTAGTGAAGTAATGCTCAAAATGCTTCAATACGTGAACCATGAATTTCCTCATGTTCAAGCTGATTTTAGAAAAGGCCATCCCAAGGAAAGGCAATGCCAAAGAATGCTCAAACTACCACACAATTGCACTCATCTCACACGCTAGTAAAGTAATGCTCAAAATGCTTCAATACGTGAACCATGAATTTTCTCATGTTCAAGCTGATTTTAGAAAAGGCAGAAGAATCAGAGATCAAATTGCCAACATCCGCTGGATCATCAAAAAAGCAAGAGAGCTCCAGAAAAACATCTATTTCTGCTTTATTGACTATGCCAAAGCCTTTGACTGTGTGGATCACAATCAACTGTGGAAAATTCTGAAAGAGATGGGAATACCAGACCACCTGACCAGCCTCTTGAGAAACCTATATGCAGGTCAGGAAGCAACAGTTAGAACTGGACATGGAACAACAGACTGGTTCCAAATAGGAAAAGGAGTATATCAAGGCTGTCAATTGTCACCCTGCTTATTTAACTTATATGCAGAGTACATCATGAGAAACACTGGGCTGGAGGAAGCACAAGCTGGAATCAAGATTTCCGGGAGTAATATCAATAACCTCAGACATGCAGATGACACCACCATTATGGCAGAAAGTGAAGAGGAACTAAAAGCCTCTTGATGAAAGTGAAAGAGGAGAGTGAAAAAGTTGGCTTAAAGCTCAACAAAGATCATGGCATCTGGTCCCATCACTTCATGGCAAATAGATGGGGAAACAGTGGAAACAGTGGCAGACTTTATTTTTTGGGCTCCAAAATCACTGCAGATGGTGATTGCAGCCATGAAATTAAAAGAAGCTTACTCCTTGGAAGGAAAGTTATGACCAACCTAGATAGTATATTCAAAAGCAGAGACATTACTTTGCTAACAAAGGTCCATCTAGTCAAGGCTATGGTTTTTCCAGTGGTCATGTATGGATGTGAGAGTTGGACTGTGAAGAAAGCTGAGCACCAAAGAATTGATGCTTTTGAACTGGGTGTTGGAGAAGACTCTTGAGAGTCCTTTGGACTGCAAGGAGATCCAACTAGTTCATCCTAAAGATCAGTCCTGGGTGTTCATTGGAAGGACTGATGCTGAAGCTGAAACTCCAATACTTTGGCCACCTTACGTGAAGAGTTGACTCATTGGAAAAGACTCATGCTGGGAGGGATGGGGGCAGGAGGAGAAGGGGACGACAGAGGATGAGATGGCTGGATGGCATCACCCACTCAATGGACATGAGTTTGAGTGAACTCCAGGAGTCGGTGATGGACAGGGAGGCCTGACGTGCTGTGATTCATTGGGTCGCAAAGAGTCAGATATGACTGAGTGACTAAACTGAACTGAACTGAACTGAACTGAATCTGACAAAGGAGCCACTGTTCTCTTTGCATCTGTTCCTTGCCATCTGTAGGCAGAATCTGAAGGACCCAAAGCACCTGGAAAAGGGCAAATTCATGAGATGAGAAGTTTCTCCTTGGAAAAAGGACAGCCAGAAGAGTCACTCAACCAAAAACACTGTATTAGGTATTGTATGCCTGAGAATAAACTTTTATTAATACTAAGTCTCTAAAATTTGGAGTTCTCAGCCTATCATGACTAATTCAAAAAGATTCCAAGAATGAGAAGTAGAAGGCTTACTATCAACATTCTGGAATCTGCCTTATTTGTGTACACATGAAGCATGAGCTGGAGGGGTATCAAAATGGTTACCTGCTCTTGGTAATAATGTCAGAATTCCATCACACAGTTGAAATTCATATAGAATTTTTAAAATGCAAATATTCAAGGAGAGGAAATGTACTTTCATGAGACTGTTTTCCTATATAACAGGAAAAATGGGAGCAATCTGAGTGAAAGAAGAATGCTAAGGAAACAGGAAAAGAGTAGGAAAACCTAGGTAATAGCAAGTAATAGAAAACATAAGACCTCTCTTATAATCCTTAGTTCCAAGAATAGCAGGAGATGGGCTTAAAGTGATTCCATCATTTCTAATAAAGCAGATTATATCACTTGATTACTCAAAATCTTTCATATTTCCCTTGTAGTAGTTTTCACATTCTGACTTGTTTTGCGTTCATCTTATAGTCAGGTATTGCATAGGGACATTAAGATATAAAAATGAAAATCAAACACAGTATCTAACTTCATGGAACTTACATTCTGGTCATGGAGAGAAACATGACACACGTAGTGAGATAGGTGTACAAGTACCTAACTCCAGCTGCATAATTGAGGTGATCTGAGCACTATGTTGGAAGTAGCTGTGTCACATGAGATGGAAATAGAAGACCACAGGATAAAGCAAAATTTTACCTGAAGGTTTAGTGAAGTAGGTAGGTAAGAGGAGAGAGAAAAAGAGAAGACTCTAGGTGAGTAAAGAAAGGATATGGAAAATATCCAGTATGTTTATAGGTACGCAAAACCTCTGAGATGGGAAAGAAAGTGGTAAAGAGAAGGCCAAAGATAAGATGGAGTGAATTAACAAGGTAAGGACAAGACATGAAGATAGAAAGGAGTTGGATCACGCAAAACATTGTGGGCCGTTTCAAGAATTTTGAGTTTTATCCTAAGAATGTCAGGTCCATGAATCAAGGCAAATTGAAAGTGGTCAAACAAGAGATGGCAAGAGTGAACGTTGACATTCTAGGAATCAGGGAACTAAAATGGACTGGAATGGGTGAATTTAACTCAGATGACCATTATATCTACTACTGCGGGCAGGAATCCCTCAGAAGAAATGGAGTAGCCATCATAGTCAACAAAAGAGTCCGAAATGCAGTACTTGGATGCAGTCTCAAAAACGACAGAATGATCTCTGTTCCTCTCCAGGGAAAACCATTTAATATCACAGTAATCCAAGTCTATGCCCCAACCAGTAATGCTGAAGAAGCTGAAGTTGAACGGTTCTATGAAGACCTACAAGACCTCTTAAAACTAACACCAAAAAAACATGTCCTTTTCATTATAGGGGACTAGAATGCAAAAGTAGGAAGTCAAGAAACACCTGGAGCAACAGGCAAATTTGGCCTTGGAATGTGGAATGAAGCAGGGCAAAGACTAATAGAGTTTTGCCAAGAAAATGCACTGGTCATAGCAAACACCCTCTTCCAACAACACAAGAGAAGACTCTACACATGGACATCACCAGATGGTCAACACTGAAATCAGATTGATTATATTCTTTGCAGCCAAAAATGGAGAAGCTCTATACTGTCAACAAAAACAAGACCAGGAGCTGACTGTGGCTCAGATCATGAACTCCTTATTACCAAATTCAGACTCAAATTGAAGAAAGTAGGGAAAACCACTAGACCATTCAGGTATGACCTAAATCAAATCCCTTATGATTATACAGTGGAAGTGAGAAAAAGATTTAAGGGCCTAGATCTGAAAGATAGAGTGCCTGATGAACTATGGAATGAGGTTCGTGACATTGTACAGGAGACAGGGATCAAGACCATCCCCATGGAAAAGAAATGCAAAAAAGCAAAATGGCTGTCTGGGGAGGCCTTGCAAATAGCTGTGATAGGAAGAGAAGTGAAAAGCAAAGGAGAAAAGGAAAGATATAAGCATCTGAATGCAGAGTTCCAAAGAATAGCAAGAAAAGATAAGAAAGCCTTCCTCAGCGATCAGTGCAAAGAAATAGAGGAAAACAACAGAATGGGAAAGACTAGAGATCTCTTCAAGAAAATTAGAGATACCAAGGGAACATTTCATGCAAAGATGGGCTCGATAAAGGACAGAAATGGTATGGACCTAACAGAAGCAGAAGATATTAAGAAGAGGTGACAAGATTACACAGAAGAACTGTACAAAAAAATTCTTCACGACCCGGATAAGCATGATGGTGTGATCACTCACCTAGAGCCAGACATCCTGGAATGTGAAGTCAAGTGGGCCTTAGAAAGCATCACTATGAACAAAGCTAGTGGAGGTGATGGAATTCAAGCAGAGCTATTTCAAATCCTGAGAGATGATGCTGTGAAAGTGCTGCACTCAATATGCCAACAAATTTGGAAAACTCAGCAGTGGCCACAGGACTGGAAAAGGTGTTTTCATACCCATCCCAAAGAAAGGCAATGCTGAAGAATGCTCAAACTACCGCATAATTGCACTCATCTCACACGCTAGTAAAGTAATGCTTAAAATTCTCCAAGTCAGGCTTCAGCAATACGTGAACTGTGAACTCCCTGATGTTCAAGCTGGTTTTAGAAAAGGCAGAAGAACCAGAGATCAAATTGCCAACATCTGCTGGATCATTGAAAAAGCAAGAGAGTTCCAGAAAAACATCTATTTCTGATTTATTGACTATGCCAAAGCCTTTGACTTTGTGGATCACAATCAACTGTGGAAAATTCTGAGAGAGATGGGCATACCAGACCACCTGACCTGCCTCTTGAGAAATCTGTATGCAGGTCAGGAAGCAACAGTTAGAACTGGACATGGAACAACAGACTGGTTCCAAATAGGAAAAGGAGTACATCAAGGCTGTCAATTGTCACCCTGTTTATTTAACTTATATGCAGAGTACATCATGAGAACCACTGGGCTGGAAGAAACACAAGCTGGAATCAAGATTGCCGGGAGAAATATCAATAACCTCAGACATGCAGATGACACCACCCTTATGGCAGAAAGTGAAGAGGAACTAAAAAGCCTCTTGATGAAAGTGAAAGAGGAGAGTGAAAAAGTTGGCTTAAAGCTCAGCATTCAGAAAATGAAGATCATGGCATCCAGTTCCAGCATTTCATGGGAAATAGATGGGGAAACAGTGGAAACAGTGGCAGACTTTATTTTTTTGGGCTCCAAAATCACTGCAGATGGTGATTGCAGCCATGAAATTAAGAGACGCTTACTCCTTGGAAGAAAAGTTATGACCAACCTAGATAGCATATTCGAAACCAGAGACATTACTTTGCCGACTAAGATCAATCTAGTCAAGGCTATGGTTTTTCCAGTGGTCATGTATGGATGTGAGAGTTGGACTGTGAAGGCGGCTGAACGCCGAAGAATTGATGCTTTTGAACTGTGGTGTTGGAGAGGACTGTTGGGAGTCCCTTGGGACTGCAAGGAGATCCAACCAGTCCATTCTGAAGGAGATCAGCCCTTGTGTTTCTTTGGAAGGAATGATGCTAAAGCTGAAGCTCCAGTACTTTGGCCACCTCATGCGAAGAGTTGACTCATTGGAAAAGACTTTGATGCTGGGAGGGATAGGGGGCAAGAGGAGAAGGGGACGACAGAGGATGAGATGGCTTAATGGCATCACTGACTGGATGGACATGAGTCTGAGTGAACTCCGGGTGATGGTGATGGACAGGGAGGCCTGGTGTGCTGTGATTCATGGGGTCGCAAAGAGTCAGACATGACTGAGTGATGTAACTGAACTGAACTGAACTGAACAATCTTTGAGACATTAATTTATATCTCTTATCTATGCATTATTCTCATTTTTTTTCTCTTCATTCAAGGCTCAGGATTATATTACCTGATACACATTTGTGCAGGTCATTTTATTGAGAAAATTCTAAGTTTAAGCACAAAGGCACTGAAACTACTGAGAGAAGATCTGAAGGGACCATATATGTGGGGGCCTGGGCTTCTTAACTGCAACCTGTGAATTACCATCTCTATGACCATGCTTCACAACCAACATCTTGGCAGCATCAACATAACTCTAGGGGTAGAAGAATTGATCAAAATCCCGTGGGTAAATTACCATTCCACCTGGTGTAAGGGTGAGTATACACTTGGATCTGTTTCTTGACTTTCATACCTATAATATATACTTTGTGACAGAGACTGTGATGGTTAATTTTATGTGTCAACTTGACTCAAATATGGTGCCCTGATATGTGACCAAATAATATATTTGATGCTTCTGTGAGGTTGTTTTTGGATGAAATTAGATATCAAATTTGTGGAAAGCAATTGCATTTCTTAATGTGGATAGGCCATATTCAGGTGAAGGCCTGAATGGAACAGAAAACCCTGGCCTCCCATGAGCAAGGGGGACTGCGACAGTTGGCCCTAGAACTTAACTACAACATTGGCTCCTTTCTAGGTCTCCAGGCTGGTCAAATTTGTACTTGATCTGTAGTATTGCTTCCTTTCTGCATCTCCAACCTGCTGGCACATCATACAGATTTTGCACTTGCTAGCCAACATAATGATGTGAATCAATTTCTTAAAATAAATTTTTTGTATATCTATGTATCTTATTGGTTATGTTTCACTGGAGAACTTTGTCTACTGCAGAAACTAATACTCATTGAATGCTTTTGAACACCTGTGGTGGATTCATGTCAATGTATGGCAAAACCAATACAGTATTGTAAAGTAAAATAAAGTAAAAATAAAAATTAAAAAAAAAAGAAAAAGAGTTTGTGTTGTCTCAAGTATCTGACTGCATTTTAAAATATTATTACCAATTATTCACAGTTTGGCTACAACTCATAAATTTATTTAGACTAATGGTTCAGTGTACACAAAGATATTAAACTAGAAATAACAGAAAAAATATATGGGTAAAGTACAAATATATATCAAATAAAAAAACTCTACACATCACATGAGTCAAAAATAAGCCATAATTGAAACTGGAAAGCATTTTTAACTAAGTAAAAATGAAATAAAAATAAAAATTTGTAGGATGCAGCTAAACCTGCCATTAGAGGAAAAACTATAGTTTAAAATCTACTATAAAGAGAAGAAAAAAATCCTCAAAATCAATTGTTTGAGTGCCTACTTTGAAAATATAATAAGAAGAAGCAAATTTAATTCAAATTTAACAGAATAAAGTAATCATTACAGGTAAAAGTAGAAATAAATGAAATAGAAAATAAAATGCAATAGCAGTTAGATCAAAGTCTGGATTTTTTGAAAACTTGATAAATATTTTATAGAACTGATAAATCTTTAACTAGAATGATCAAAGGGAAAGGAAAAGGATACCCAAATTACTAACATAATAATTGAAACTGGTGACATCATTAACAGAATTAAAAAGGATAAATTAATAATGAATATTATGAACAACTTTGGGGTCATGAATTTGACAACTTCAATGAAATGGACAAATCCTCAGGACATGGAAGCAACCTAGATGTCCATCAGCAGATGAATGGATAAGAAAGCTGTGGTACATATACACAATGGAGTATTACTCAGCCATTAAAAAGAATACATTTGAATCACTTCTAATGAGGTGGATGAAACTGGAGCCTATTATACAGAATGAAGTAAGCCAGAAAGAAAAACACCAATACAGTATACTAACACATATATATGGAATTTAGAAAGATGGTAATGATAACCCTGTATGCGAGACTGCAAAAGAGACACAGATGTATAGAACAGTCTTTTGGACTCTATGGGAGAGGGAGAGGGTGGGATGATTTGTGGGAATGGCACTGAAAACATGTGTATTATCATGTAAGAAATGAATTGCCAGTTCAGGTTCAATACAGGATGCTTGGGGCTGGTGCACTGGGATGACTTGGAGGGATGGTACAGGGAGGGAAGTGGGAGGGGGATTCAAGGGGGGAACACATGTATGCCCGTGGTGGATTCATGTTGATGTGTGGCAGAACCAATACAATATTGTAAAGTAAAAAAAAAAAATTAAAAAATTTAAAAAAATAAATAAAAGAGAAAAAAAAAAACCCACAAATTGCCAAAACTGATTCAAAAAGAAATGAAATGTATGAATAGTTCCATATCTGTGAAAGAAATAGAATTTTTTACTAAAAACATCTATGCTCAAAAAATAAATAAATAAATAAAATTCCAGACCCAGATAGCTTCACTAGTAAATTTATGCCCCAAATAAGACTTTTGAATAAAATTGCTCACCAATAACCTTTATAAACACAAACACAAAGATGTGCAACAAAATTTTAGGAAATAAAATCTAATAATTTTTAAATCACTAATATATCATGTTAAGTTTTATTGCAGTAGTGCAAGTTTGGTTTACCATTTGAACAGCTATCAGTGCAATTCATTATATCAACAGAATAAAAGAGAAAAATCATATGATCATCAAAATAGGTGCAGAAAAAAGCATTCGATAAAATCCCACCGCCGTTCATGATTGAAATGACCCAAATTAAGAATAGGTAAAAATTTCCTCAACCTGATAAAGAAATCTGAGAAAAATCTACATTAACATCATACATCTTGCAGACAGGTTGAAACCTTTTCATCTAAGATTCAGGACAATCTCTATGGAACATTGTACTAAAAGTTCCAGGCAGTTAAATTAGGCAAAAAAGAGAAAGAGAGAGAGAAAGACAAAAAATTTGAAAGAAAAATCCAAAATTCTTTTTGGCATATTCATAAACCTAGAAATGCATAAGGAATCCACAAAATTGCTACTTGAGCTAGTAAGAAAGGTTAGCAATGCTATAGGGTATAAGTTCAGTTCAGTCCCTCAGTCATGTCTGACTGTTTGTGACCCAATGTACTGCAGCACGCCAGGCTTCCCTGTCCATCACCAACTCTGTGAGCCTACTCAAACTCATGTCCATCGCATCAGTGATGCCACCCAACCATCTCATCCTCTGTTGTCTCCTTCTTCTCCTGCCCTCAATCTTTCCCAACATCAGGGTCTTTTGCAATGAGTCAGTTCTTTGCATCAGGTGGCCAAAGTATTGGAGTTTCAGCTTCGGCATCAATCCTTCCAAACAATATTCAGGACTTATCTCCCTTAGGATGGACTGGTTGGATCTCCTTGCAATTCAAGGGACTCTCAAGAGTCTTCAACACCACAATTCAAAAGCATCAATTCTTCAACACTCAGCTTTCTTTATAGTCCAAGTCTCACATCCATACACGACTACTAGAAAAACCATAGCTTTGACTAGACAGACCTTTGTTGGCAAAGTAATGTCTCTGCTTTTTAATATGCTTACCAAACAAAAATTACATTATGTTTCTATATACATACTAAAAAACAAAAATTAAAATTAAATGATATTTACAATAGCATCAAAGATATAAATTCTTGGTAGTAAACTTAATAACATGTGAGTAAAATATAGTCTGTATTCTAAAAACTATAAAATATTTCTAATACAATGGAGTATTACTGAACCATAAAAAAAAAATAATGCCATTTACAGCAATGTGGATGGATTTGGCGATTGTCATACTGAGTGAAGTCAGACACAGAGAGACAAATATATGATATCACTTATATGTAGAATCTAAAAAAAGGAGTACAAACAAACTTATTTACAAAACAAAAGTAGAGTCACAGATGTAGAAAACACCTAAAACTAACATAACATTGTAAATCAAGTATACTTCAATAAAAATTTAATAATTCATTTCAGCAATGTTCATAATAGCCAAGTTATAAAAACAAATGTCCATTGATTGATGACTTGATTAAAAAAAATGTGTCATATACACAAAATAGAATATTATTTAGTCTTTAAAAAGTAGGAAATTCTGCCATTTGCAAAAGCATGGATGAACCTGGAGGATATTATGCTAAGTGCAGTAAGCCAGACACAGAAAAACAAATACTGTATAATTTCATTTCTGTATAGAACATAAAATAGTCAAGACCACAGAAGCAGAGAGTAGACTGTTGTCACCAGGGCCTGTGGGAAGGGATACGAGGAAAGACTTGTCAAAGGGTACAAAGTTTCAGCTATAAAAGATAAACAAGTTCTGGAGATTGATTATACAGTGCCCAAAGCTACTGCAAATACTGGTCTTAGTCTGTTTGTACTGTTACAACAAAATACTGCAGATTCAGTAACAAATAAAAATGTACATTTCTCTGTTTTGGGTGCTTTGGAAAGTCCAACATCAAGTCTTCAGCCTGGTTGCATTCTTTTGAGGACACTCTTCCTGGTTTATAAACAGGGACTTTTGTGATGTCCTCACATAGTAGAAGTGGCTAAGAAGCTCAGTGGGGCCTCTTTTATAAGAGCACTAATCTTATTGATGAAGGCTTTACCCTCAAGACCCAACTATCTTCCAAAGACCCCATCTCCTAATACTATCTCATTAAGCATTAAGATTTTAACATGAATTTTGGGGAGACACAAACATTCAGAACATATCCTTATTTAAAATTATCTAAGAAGATGGATTTTATGTTGTGTTTTTAGCACATCATACAAAATAATAATAATTCGGGGCCAAGATGGAAATTCAGGAGTGATGAATATGCCTATGGCCTTGATGGTGATGATGATTTATACTTATTCTTGTACATATTAAGTTATGTGCATTAAATATGTTCAACTTTTTGCATCTCAACTATACTTCAATGAAATGGTTAAAAATACACACACATGCATGCATGTACACATTAGGATTTTTTCCTACTTTCTTAGATGTACTGCCCTGTTAAAATACAGTCATCTTTACTTTAAAGATGCCTTGCCTTCTGATCTAAATTTTCACATCTGATTAATCAAAAATTTTAAAATCATTTTATGATAAAGGAACAAAAGGGCAAAAGCCCTTTATGGAAGACTTCCTGCTTTCTCTGAAGCTGTGCTCTTTGCATTGGTAGAAAAGATGAGATGATGCTCTTCTTCCACTCAAATAGGGGCAGAGGGGTTCTCTGTGAAGCAAACCTTTCAACAATTGCCTGTGGTTCAGTTCAGTTCAGTCACTCAGTGGTGTCTGACTCTTTGAGACTCCATGGATCACAGCACGCCAGGCATACCTGTCCACCAACTGCCGGAGTTTACCAAAACTCATGTCCATCGAGTCGGTGATGCTATCCAACCATCTCATTCTCTTCTGTCCCCTTTTCCTCCTGCCTTCAATCGTTCACAGCATCAGGGTCTTTTCAAGTGAGTCAGCTCTTCACATCAGATGACCAAATTATTGGCATATCAGCTTCAACATAGTCCTTCCAATGAACACTCAGCACTGATCTCCTTTAGGATGGACTGGTTGGACTTCCTTGCAGTCCAAGGGACTCTCAAGAGTCTTCTCCAACACCAAGTTTCAAAAGCATCAATTCTTCAGTGCTCAGGTTTCTTTAGAGTCCAACTCTCCCATCCATACATGACTACTGGAAAAACCATTGCCTTGATGAGATGGACCTTTGTTGGCAAAGCAATGTCTCTGCTTTTTAATATGCTATCTAGGTTGGTCATATCTTTCCATCCAAGGAGTATTCATCTTTTAATTTCACGGCTGCAGTTACCATCTGCAGTGATTCTGGAGCCCCCCCAAAATAAAGTCAGCCACTGTTTCCACTATTTCCCCATCAATTTGCCAAGAAGTGATGGGACTGGATGCCATGATCTTCGTTTTCTGAATGTTGAGCTTTAAGCCAACTTTTTCACTCTCCTCTTTCACTTTCATCAAGAGGCTCTTTAGTTCTTCTTCACTTTCTGCCATAAGGGTGGTAACATCTGCATATCTGAGGTGACTGATATTTCTCCCAGCAATCTTGATTCCAGCTTGTGCTTCAGCCAGCCCAGCATTTCACATGGTATACTCTGCATATAAGTTAAATAAGCAGAGAGACAGTATACAGCCTTGACGTACTCCTTTCCCAATTTGGAACCAGTCTGTTGTTCCATGTCCAGTTCTAACTGTTGCTTCCTGACCTGCATACAGATTTCTCAAGAGGCAGGTCAGATGGTCTTGTATTCCCATCTCTTGAAGAATTTTCCAGTTTATTGTGATTCACATAGTCAAAGGCTTTGGCATAGTCAATAAAGCAGAAATAGATGTTTTTCTGGAACTCTCTTGCTTTTTCGATGATCTAGCGGATGTTGATAATTTGATCTCTGGTTCCTCTGCCTTTTCTAAAACCAGCTTGAATATCTGGAAGTTCACGGTTCATGTATTGCTGAAGCCTGGCTTGGAGAATTTGAGCATTACTTTACTAACGTGTGAGATGAGTGCAATTTTGAGGTAGTTTGAGCATTCTTTGGCATTGCCTTTCTTTGGGATTGCAATGAAAACTGACCTTTTCCAGTCCTGTGGCCACTGCTGAGTTTTCCAAATTTGCTGACATATTGAGTGCAGCACTTTCACAGCATCATGTTTTAGGATTGGAAATAGCTCAACTGGAATTCCATCACCTCCACTAGCTTTGTTCATAGTGATGCTTCCTAAGGCCCGCTTGACTTCACATCCCAGTGATGGGTGATAGAAGCAAGGTCCAATGCTGTAAAGAGCAATAATGCATAGGAATCTGGAATGTTAGGTCCATGTATCAAGGCAAATTGGAAGTGGTTAAATGAGATGGCAAGAGTGAATGTCGACATTCTAGGAATCAGCTAACTGAAATGGACTGGAATGGGTGAATTTAACCATTATATCTACTACTGTGGGCAGGATTCCCTTAGAACAAACAGAGTAGCCATCACGGTCAACAAGCGAGTCCAAAATGCAGTACTTGGATGCAATCTCAAAAATGACAGAATGATCTCTGTTCATTTCTAAGGCAAACCATTCAATATCATGGTAATCCAAGTCTATGCTCCAACCAGTAATGCTGAAGAAGCTGAAGTTGAATGGGTCTACGAAGACCTACAAGACCTTCTAGAACTAATACCCAAAAAAGATGTCCTTTTCATTTTAGGGGACTGGAATGCAAAAGTAGGAAGTCAAAGAAACACCTTGAGTAACAGGCAAATTTGGCCTTGAAATGCGGAATGAAGCAGGGCAAAGGCTAATAGAGGTTTGCCAAGAGAACGCACTGGTCATAGAAAACACCCTCTTCCAACAAC
Organism: Budorcas taxicolor; assembly: GCF_023091745.1. Lineage (NCBI taxonomy): Eukaryota > Metazoa > Chordata > Mammalia > Artiodactyla > Bovidae > Budorcas > Budorcas taxicolor. The sequence continues at coordinate 162,662,433 of NC_068910.1, forward strand.
ACAAGAGAAGACTCTACACATGGACATCACCAGATGGCCAACACCGAAATCATATTGACTATATTCTTTGCAGCCAAAGATTTAGAAGCTCTATACAGTTCACAAAACAAGACTGGGAGTTGACTGTGGCTCTGATCATGAACTCCTCATTGCCAACTTCAGACTCGAATTGAAGAAAGTAGGGAAAACCACAATAACATTCAGGTATGACCTAAATCAAATCCCTTATGACTATACAGTGGAAGTGACAAATAGATTTAAGTGACTATATCTGATAGAGTGCCTGATGAACTATGGACGGAGGTTCATGACATTGTATAGGAGATAGGGATTAAGATGATCCCTAAGAAAAAGAAATGCAAAAAAGTGAAATGGCTGTCTGGAGAGGCCTTACAAATGCTGTGAAAAGAAGAGAAGAGAAAATCAAAGGAGGAAAGGAAAGATATGCTCATTTGATAGCAGAGTTCCAAAGAATAGCAAGGAGAGATAAAAAGCCTTCCTCAGTGGTCAGCGTAAAGAAATAGAGGAAAATAATAGAATGGGAAAGACTAGAGATCTCTTCAAGATAATTAGAGATATCAAGGGAACATTTCATGGAAAGATGGGCTCAATAAAGGACAGAAATGGTATGGACCTTACTGAAGCAGAAGATATTAAGAAGAGGTGGCAAGAACACACAAAACTGTACAAAAAAAAGATCTTCAAGACCCAGATATTCATGATGGTGTGATCACTGACCTACAGCCAGACATCCTTGCCTATGGGTCTGGGATCAAAACCAGGAAGGATAAAGGACTCATTTGAATGGATTAGGTTAAGAGTAAACAGGTTTGATTACAATAACAGCTATAAACAGTTGCTTTGACAAGATTCATAGTGACAGAAAGTACTACTCTTTACCCAGCTTGCAAGCTGTCTTCCCTTTTATGTAAGTCTGCTGATATGTGAAGGGAAGATGATAGATACCATCATGAGAAATAGCATTCAGAACATGTCAGACAGTCTTCTATCTATTCTTACATTATGATTATGCGTTCCTCCACTGCATTCTTTTCTGTGGGGAGCAGAATATAGAATAAAAATCTCTACTTAACCAGGAATCATATGCCAATTGACTCATCCTTCAAACTGGGTTTTGTGGCCTTATTTATCTCTTCTCAATATGTGGGTGGCATCGCCAGACTCTTGTCTTGGTTAGTAAAATGCACTATTAGCTCTAATTTTTCCCATCATATTTATAAGAATTCAGGGAAACAAAAAATACATATTCATCAGAGAAAGTCAACAGTGTTACTTCTGATGTTACAGCCCGTGCATTAGCTAGCAGACCAGAAGTGTGGGGGGACCCCAGGTCACAGTGCTGCCCACTCCAGCATTTTGTGAATTAGGCAGACTTAGGTTTGCCCTCTGATCTGAAATCTGCTCCTTCATATTTCAAATGAGAGTTCTAACATCTTCATTACAGTGTCTTGTGAGCATTCAGAGAGAGAAAGAATGTAAAGCACTGATTGCAATTGCTGGTACTCTGTTCAATATACAGTAACTTTGATTATCATTATGGACTGATTAGGAATGAGGACTATTGACTTCTAATGCCCATGGAATACTCCAGCAAGGGCCAATTCTTAATATTTGTGCCTGTTTACTTCTCTCGAAATTGAAGAATAATACCTTCCTTATCTATTTGATGAGATCATTAAAAGGATCCAACATGCAGGAACTCTGGCAATTGCAACTCTGGGGGACCAAATGCTTGAGTCAGAAGTAGCCAAGTACACATTTCATTTTTATTTCGTTGCAATGAGCTGATCAAGTATGTGCTTAATTACCTTGTGTTTGTGGTAGAATGAAGAGGGAGAGTCAGGAAAAAGAGAAAATCTAGAATAAACTTGCTTTTCAGTTGGGTGAGAATAAACATTTTGGAGAAGAAAAATTTATAGTGACATAATTGGTTGAAAATTGAGTGGGGTCAATAAGGTGAGAAACAGGCTTCTAATAAAATCAGAATTGAAAATCATGGATTATCATGAAAGAGTAAACAAAGAAGGAGAATATTGGACTCCAGGAAATTATTGCTTAAGACGGCTAAGAAGTGAAACTCTGCTTAGTTCCTTTTTTGGCCTTCAAACACACACACACACAACACACACACACACAACACACACACACACACACTTGATTCCTTGTGATTAAGCAGCTTTGTTCCTGTCATTTTCAGCATGCCACTGCTCTCCAGAACTTGGGGAGGTTTTGTGGAATAGAGCTCCCTGGTTCTCAAGTGTCCCTCCTTGTATAACTCTGGTTTTTGAAGAGGTCCACCAGAGGCAAAGTGCATGCTGTATCATTTCTAGGATTTATGGGGAACCAAATGCTTGAGTCAGAAGTTGCCAAGGATACATTTCACTTTGATTTAAAGGACAGTTAATGCCTAAAATTAAAGAGAACACAAGTGATTATTAACAAAATAGGTACTAGAAATTAACCACTGAGAAACACAGCTCTTTTACATTCAGTCAGTGGTGCTGATTTGTAATTAGGTACTAAAGTGAATGTTGTTCAGTCATGTCCGATTCTTTGAGACCCCATGGACTATACAGTCCATGGAATTCTCTAGGCCAGAATACTGGAGTGGGTAGCCTTTCCCTTCTCCCGGGGACTTCCCAACCCAGGGATTGAACCCAGGTTTCCCGCGTTGCAGGCGGATTCTTTACCAACTTAGCCACAAGGGAAGCCCTTGGTGCCAAAAGCAGGCTCCTAATATCGATAAAATGAGAATTAGTTTTCTGAATGATGCTATTCTGTGACTGAGCCTTGGATCTTCATTTATGATGAAAAGGCAAATGGGGGCATTTTGATATGTTGCTGGAAAGATCATTTTCTCTAGCTGTTCTGTAAAGCTCTGTTCATTCCCCTAACTTCAATGCCACAATAACTTGGCAAGAGGTTACAATGGCTCACAAACGGATGCTTATAGAGGCATTTAAATTATCCAGACTTCATTGCAGCTTCAAGAAAATGAAGGGGCACATGGTTACTGTAAATGTGGACCTTTCCATTGAATGGTGATATATAAGACTGATGACTAATAAACATACCCTACATGGGAAACAGTTGAGTGATGACATCTTTCTTCTTTCACCCTTTTAACAAGCCACCATGGCTGGGATTTTACTTAAGGAATATATGGGAAACAGACTAAGCCCCAAGGCAGATCACCCTGGCAGCTGTAGAAAGAGAAGGCTTTACTTTCCCATGTATGTTATCTGCATTTTTCTATCATTTTAACATCTGCCAGTGAGATCAGCATGGTCCCTTGCATGCTGCACATTGAATGCCCAAGTTTGGTGAACAACTGTGGCTTCCGGCCTTAAGAGACAAAAGAGATTATTAGGCCACCGCCTTTGAGGCCCTGCCACCAGCCCTAGCCATATGCTTAGCTTTTGGACAAAGAAATTCACCAAGATTGTCCTGCAATCTTGGGCACAATTTTTTGTTCAGCCATCCTTTTCCCTATGTCTCCAACAAGGAAGATGCTTGTAGTTCCTTGATCCTCATGAGATTCATCATGATCAAGTAAGAGGTTGATTGCAATTTTGCAAAACATAAAGTGAAATGCAAAATATCATATTATTGGCTAATACCACTTTAAAACAAAGATATTTATTTTATCTTTTCCGTGAGATTTATTATGTCCAGTTACTTACTTTTTGCCTGCAGAAATATATTTCTGAGTGTACAACTAGCTTAGACTAGTTGTCATTAGACAACTAATGACATTAGTTTGTCATTAGATGCTATCTGTCACTGAGCCTGCTCCTACCCTTTTGTAATATCTACTCTGTTTTCTCCTGTGTTGCTGAAATTTTCCAAAAATATCCTTAGACTTGCCTCATTCTTTATTAAGATATAATTATAAGAAAAGAACCTACTGTAGCACACAGGGAACTCTATTCAATACTCTGTAATGGCCTATAGGGGAGTAACTGATTCCTTTGTTGTACAATTGATACTAACTCAACATGGTAAATCAACTGTATGCCCATACATTTTTTTTAAGATATATTAATCCCTCATTGGTTAAATTTTTTTCAAATATTTTCTCCTACCCCATAGGTTCCCTTTTTATTCTGTTGATGGTTTCTCTTGATATGCAAATGCTTTTTAGTTTGATGTAGTCCAATATCTTCATTTTCGGTTTTGTTGCCTTTGCTTTTGGTACCAAATACAAAAAAAAATCTTTCTCTTTTACACATTTTATGGTTTCAGGTCTTTAATCCACTTTGAGTTCATTTCTGTCTATGGGGGTAAGGTAAGGGTCCAGTTTCATTCTTCTTCATGTCTATCCAGTGTCCTCAAACCATTTACAGAAGAGTCCATTGTTTCCTTTTTGTATATTCTTAGCTGCTTTGTTATTAACCATCAATATGAAGGATTATTTCTGGGCTCACTATTCTGTTCCATTGATATATATGTCTAATTTTATGCCAATACCATATTGTTTAATCATTATAGTTTTTTAATATGCTTGAAATCAGTAAGAGTGGCGCTTCCTGCTTTGTTTTTATTTCTCTAGATTGTTTTGACAATTCATTATTTTTGTGCTTCCATATACATTTTAGAATTGTTTGTTCTCTTACTGTGAGTGCCACTGGAATTTTAATAGAGCTTTAACTGAATCTGGATTATTTTGGGTAGAATGGACATTTGAACAACATTAATTCTTCCAGTCTATGAGCACAGAATATATTTTAATTTATTTGTGTCTTCTTCCATTTATTTTATCAATGTCTTCTAGTTTTCACTGTACATATCATTTTATACCCTTAGTTGAATTTATTCTTAGGTGTTTTATTTTCTTTGATGTAATTATAAATGGATCATTTTCTTGATTTTGATTTCTGATAGTTCATTGTTAAGGTATAGAATCACAACTTATTTTTTTATATATCAATTTGTATTTTGCAACATTACAAATTCATTTATTAGTTCTAACAGATTTTGGTGGCCATTTTTCTATAAAAATTAATTAACTTGCTTAATCCTATATTCTTGAACCATAGTTAGATGAATTTAGGCACACAGGTCAGTTACTCCAATTTTCCAGATTCTTACCACATCTTGTTCTTATGCTACTGGAATTAGTTTTTTTTAGAATGAAGAATAGCACATATGTACCTAAGGATCTGGTCATTCTAAAACCACATTATTTTTAGGGGAAGGAAGGGGAACATGTCCTTGCTTAGATATACAGTTTTGTTATTTCAACATGAATATAAGCTATAAACTTCCTAGATATCTAGAGTATCTCATAGAGTAAACTCTATGAGCCTTCTTATTTGACTTTTTATTATGTACTACTTAAAGCAGTTTCCAGGGTCCAGCCTCCTGAGAATTGAATAGAAGATGTTGAGGTCAGCATGACTTGACATGACTACCAGGTCAATGTGACCATTTTCAGGACTAAGTGCTAATCCTGTGGTCAGTTCAAAGAATAATGCTGTCCCATTGGTCCTTCCTTTATTATATTTGTTGCTAAGACAAACGTGCATTTAGAGTCAAGATTGCATGCCTAAGATGATGTGGAAGAGGAAGTTATAAAGTTAAAAGTTCTTGCTCCCTGCTCTCCACTTCTCACCCCATCCTGCCCAACTACATAAACATTAAAATACTATCTAGACATACTTCACTGTGAGCCTTAGGAATGTATGTTTCTATTGGCAACCAAGTTCCTAAACATCACTGCACACCAACTAGGAAAGAATCAGGACTGATGAAAACACAAAGGTAAGATTTGTTCTAGATGATTTATTCTTCTGTAATTTCTTCCAAGAACCCCCCATCCCCAACACACACTCCCCTATTTCTCTTAAATAAATAATAAACTTTGGAAGTCCTTTAACCCTTTTTTCTTATAGACATCATTCTAAAGGAAAATAGAGCCCCATGTATTTTGGACGTTTATATAAGTTCCAAAAAAGGAATCACTCTGGTGCAGTTTCAACCCTCACTACAGCAGGTTTCTTTATGGTGAATATGACAAAGGGCAGGCTGTGCTGCAAAAATGCCAGCCATCTCTGTGTTCGCAAACCTTCTATCACTCTTCTTGATTTGACATGAAATATTAAACACCAGTTACCAGCAAAAGGTTATTGAACACAGATGTCCACTATCACTTTCAAATTGCTAAAGTCATTTTAGGTTTATATATTTTCTTTGCTTAAGCATTCGCATGCAACGCAAATGTTCTGTGACAGTAATGATTTCACAATATACCCTTTCAATTAGGAAAGCACATCGTATATGTGTTTTCATTTTTAAAATGCCTGTTTGTTTTATTCAAAAGTTCTGTGTCCCTCACTAAAAATGGGACCTTGGATTGAGAGAGAAATAAATAGAAAGAAAGAGCTCCACCTACTGATTCATTTTAAAAACTTTTTTTCCTCCCTGAATTGAAAATACTCGGCATGACAGGGATCTGGTGAGCAATCAATTCAAACTGTTTGGTTTACAAAAAAAAAGATCCAAGAGTTGCCCCGATGAAGAGAAGCAGATTAGAATGGAGCTCTGTCTCTGTAACTGAAAAAGCTCCCCCCCACCCCTGCCTTTGCTGTGCCCCTCAGAAGCCCTAATTAATAAGTCTGCTTCAGGGTTAGTACTCCCCAGAGATATGGGTTAACTGCAGCATTCACTTTTGCTGGATTTAACAGAATCCTCGCGAGTCACACATTTTGCTGCTTTACAATGATCACATTCATGTCCCTGGCTGCCTCTTCTTTCTGAAGGACGTGGTGGGCCCTCTTTGAAAGGATTTACAGGGCCATTTCTCCCGGCGGTGAAACCGGGATTGTTCAGCACCTACCATGCTACTCCCTGCCATACTGCCAGACTCTAGTGACTTCATAGGGATGGTGAAGAAAAACATCCACTGAGAACCTGGGGGTATTTCAACGAAGCCAAGAGTAATTACTTGAGCAGGAACTGCTGTGCCAGCCTCCTGGGAGCAAGGGTTGAGAGTGGCAGCTGGAATGATGACTCTCTGTGACTTCTACCAGCTCCCACCCTGCTACCTCTGTGGTTGAGAAGCTTCCAGGACCATATCTAATTCCTTCCTTAGAGCTCCTTTTGAGAAGGGCGTCTTTCCATGTCTCCCATTCTGTGCCAACCCAGGCAGCTTCCTTGGGATGCAGACAGAGGTAATTTACTGGGGAAATTTCCTGGCTGCCTGGGAGTGTGACGATGTTCTTGATTTTAGGTACCCATTGCTTCCAGCTTGGGCCCTGCTTCCTGTATTACAGAATTTCTCTTAACATGAACAAACACCAGACTGTATTCATCTCATACATTCGAGCAGTGGATATAGAAAATATTACCAATGGGCGACAAGATGATATCTGGGAACACACAATGGAGTAATTTAGATTAAAGTCTCCTTCCTTTGAATCTGTCTGCTCAGTCATGCATTCCTATAAACATGATTAACTAACCATAAGACCCAGGAATTCAAAGTCTGAATAGAAAATGTCTATTCTTCCCCAAATGAATCACACATCACCTATCACTGCAGAGTTGCCAAACTCTATGGTTTTCTCGTCAAACATAAATTCAAGAGCTGACCACAGCCAGGGAAAGGAATTTCTTATAAATCAAATAACTACATACATTAGAGGGAGATGCAGAGGACCCACTGCCACATTTCAGTCAATCAAAAATATGTGTAATGAGAATCTCCCATGTTCAAGGTGCTGTGCTTGGTGGTGCGGGGGGTTGTATTTAGTGAAATATGACCTGGCTCTAACTCTCAAGCAAGGAAATGCCTACTTCACGTTGCTGCTGTGAGGATTATAGGCAATTACCGAGCACAATGCCTGGCACGTTGTCAGTGACAGGTAATGACACTATTATCATTACTAGCATTGTAATATACTATTTAGGTAATATTTAAAACCTAACTGGAAGAGATGTCACATGATGGATGAGTTACCAAATGGTTGACCTAGACACTAATCATTCTGAGTTCAGAAGAAAGGGGAATTCTTGGAGTCTGAAGTAGGTGAGATGGTTTTATGCAGATGATTTTAGCCCTAATTACAATTTACTATTTTGGGAAGCTCGTTAAGGTCTAGGCATCAGGTTGAGTAACTAACAATTTCATCTGTTTTTAACTTTCACAATCAAATGATGTAGATATAATCACCTCCATTTACAGGTGAGAAATGAGGCTCAGAAAGGCTAAGCAACATAGTTTGTGTCACAAAGCCCTGACACCGATGCTTGCCGTTTTAGCACTTAATCAAGTGGGCTACATCATAAAATTATAGACTATTAGAGATGGAAGCAGAGACCATGTTGTCTTAACTGCTCACTTGACAGAGATAAAGAAGCCGAGGTCCAGTGAAGGACATTAATTTGTTCACACACTTAACTAGTGACATACCTGAAATTAGAAACCAAGGAGCTGGTTTCAAGTTGGTACTATTTCCGATGTTTTTCCCAAGTATTTTCCAATATTTATTTTAAGTCAATAACACTTTTAAAATACAAATATAAAAGATTATACTAAGAGAAATCTTTGAGCTTCAAGTTAATTTTATATAAACTCTCCTCTGCTGAGAAGATATTTAATGATTTCCTGTTAGAAGTTATTCTCCACCTCACATCCCACCCAACTCCATTCCTTATGTGTACAAATACATACAAACTGAAAATACATACAATCTCTTTTTATTTAGATGGTAAATGCAGGCTAAATTTATATCACAGTATTTGGAACTTCTATTTGATCTCAGGTTTAACTGGGTCTTTTAGCTCCTCAAATTTATCTTTTAGTAGGATTTGGAGCTAATTTGTTTCTTTAGAATTGTATAATTTAGGAAAATATGGCAAAAATCTACCATAGTAGGTGCTATGGTCCAAAAATTTAACCAATGTTAAAATCCAAAAGCTCAAAGAAATGGTTTTAGGAGGTGGGGCATTTGGAAGGTAAGTAGGTCATGAGTGTAGAACCCCCATGAATGGAAGTAGTACCCCCCAGAGCTCTCTAGCTACTTTCACCACATGAGGACCTAGAGAGAAGGCGATGGTTATGAACCAGGAAGAGTGTTCTCATCAGAAGGCAATCATGCTGATTCCTTGATTTGGACTTCAAATTTCCAAAACTCTGAAAAATAAATTTCTATTGCTATCAGCCACCAGTATTTTGTTATAGCAGCCTGCATGGACTAAGAGGGTAGATACTAATAATCGATTACAAAACTTTATTATTTGGCTCATGAGTGTTCCAAGATCAGTCAGAGTACCCATCAATCAGATTGTCAAGTGAGAAAAGTTTTGCTCTCCCTGATCGCAAACTCGTCTTTTGTCTGATATGATCGTGCTGCTCTGTGTCCCTCTGTTGTTTGCTTTTACAATGCCCTGCCAATTGCTAGAGCTGACGCAGGCATCAAATTAAAAGAAGCATGCAATGCGGCACTACAGGAGGCAGGATTTTTTTTTAACAAAAATTTGTAATTGATCTTTTAGTTTCCTAATTTCGTCAGGTACCATGAACTTCCAGATGTTCAAGCTGGATTTAGAAAAGGCAGAGGAAACAGAGGTCAAATTCCCAACATTTTTTATTGCATCATCAAAAAAGTACGAGAGTTCCAGAAAAACATCTATTTCTTTTTTATTGACTATGCCAAACCCCTTAACTGTGTGGATCACAAAAAACTGTGGAAAATTCTTAAAGAGATAAGAATACCAGACCACCTGTCCTGCCTCCTGAGAAATCTGTATGCAGGTATAGAACAAACACTTAGAACCAGACATGGAACAACAGACTGGGTCCAAATTGGGAAAGGAGTACTAAGGCTGTATACTGTCACCCTGCTTATTTAACTTCTATGCAGAGTACATCATGAGAAACGCTGGGCTGGATGAAGCACAAGCTGGAATCAAGATTACCAGGAGAAATATCAATAACCTCCGATATACAGATGATACCACCCTTATGGCAGAAAGCGAACAACTAGAGAAGGCAATGGCACCCCACTCCAGTACACTTGCCTGGAAAATCCCGTGGATGGAGGAGCCTGATAGGCTGCAGTCCATGGGGTCGCTAAGAGTAGGACATGACTGAACGATTTCACTTTCAATTTTCACTTTCATGCATTGGAGAAGGAAATGGCAACCCACTCCAGTGTTCTTGCCTGGAGAATCCCAGGGACAGGGGAGCCTGGTGAGCTGCCATCTATGGGGTTGCACAGAGTTGGAAACGACTGAGGCGATTTAGCAGCAGCAGCAGCAAAGAGCCTCTTAATGAAAGTGAAAGAGGAGAGTGAAAAAGTTGGCTTAAAACACAACATTCAGAAAACTAAGATCATGGTATCCGGTCCCATCATTTCATGGCAAATAGATGGGGAAACAATGGAATCAGTGACAGACTTTATTTTTGGGGGGCTCCAAAATCACTACAGATGGTGACTGCAGCCATGAAATTAAAAGATGGTTGCTCTTTGGAAGAAAAGTTATGACCAACCTAGACAGCATGTTAAAAAGCAGAGACATTACTTTGCCAACAAAGCTCTGTCTAGTCAAAGCTATGGTTTTTCCAGGAGTCATTTATGGATGTGAGAGTTGGACTATAAGGAAAGTTGAGTGCCAAAGAATTGATGCTTTTGAACTGTGGTGTTGGAAAAGACTCTTGAGAGTCCCTTGGACTGCAAGGAGATCCAACCAGTCAATCCTAAAGGAAATCAGTCCTGGTTATTCATTGGAAGGTCTGATGCTGAAGCTGAAACTCCAATAGCTTGGCCACATGATGCGAAGAACTGACTCGTTGGAAAAGACCCTGATGCTGGAAAAGATTGAAGGCAGGAAGAGCAGGGGATGACAGAGGACGAGAAGGTTGGATGGCATCATTGACTTAATGGATATGAGTTTGAGTAAGCTCCAGGAGTTGGTGGTGGACAGGGAAGCGCAGTGCGCTACAGTCTATGGGGTTGCAAAGAGTCGGACACGACTGAGCAACTGAACTGAACTGAATTCCATCATATTTTTCTTTCTGAGAGTGCAATTATCATCACAAAGCAAATAGCCATGTAATTATCATCATGACCATGAAATAAAATATTGTCAGTTCCCAGGAGGCCTCTTTGTGCCCATTATCTCCCTCCCCCTCAAAATTACCAATGCTTTGAATGCTAGCCTAATGATTTCCTTGCTTTACTTAATACCATCAAAGTCTGTATTGTTAAACACTTCAGGCTTTACTGTTTTTAAAGTTTATTTAAATTGAGTTATATATATATATATATATATATATACACATATATATACTATGTGCATTAATATTTATTTGTTAAAGGACATTTTACCAGTTTTATCTATTTTAAATGAGGCTATTATGAATAATTTTGTGCATATTTGGTATTATCTTGAGTGTAATTAAAGAGTAAAATTATGGGGTCATGAAATATGGCTGGTCTTCCTTGGTGGTTCAGACAGTAAAGAATCTTCCTGCTTTGTGGGAAACCCTGGTTGAATCCCTGGGTCGGCAAGATCCCCTATAGAAGGGAATGGCAACCCACTCCAGTATTCTTGCCTGGAGAATTCCATGGACAGTGGAGCCTGGTAAGCTACAGTCCATGGGGTCACAAAGAGTTCAGACATAACTGAGTGACTAACACTTTCACTTTCAAAATATGATCAGCTTTAGAAGATGCGTTTTTCCAAAGTAGTTGTAGTACTCTATCACAAAGTACTAGTGTGTCAGAATTCCCATTGCCCCCATAATATTTATTATTATTAACATTTTAAAATTTGGACCTTCTTCAGGTGCTCTTAATGTGCATTTTCATGGTTTCTAATAAGTTTGAATATCTTTTCATATATTCCATAAGTTTACTAGATATTTGCTACCACAGTGTGTGTGTGTATAGTGCCTTTTCAGCTCTCTTGGACTTTTTTTTCTATTGGGTTGTCTGCTTGTCTCTTACTCCTAGGTAAGAGTCCTTTATGTAATTTGGAAAAAAAGGTCTATATCAGTAATACATGTTGAAAGCATATTTCGTCTCTTGGTGATTTGTTTTTAACTATCTTGTATATTTTGATGAACAGAAATATTCAGTTTTAATATATATCCTCATTTATCTATTCTTTCTTTATGGTTAGTGCTTTTGTTACTCATTTAAGTTTTTACTTCAAACAAGATTATGAATATATTACACTAATTGTCTTTTAGATGCTTTATTGTTTTACCTTTAATATTTAAGCCAATAATACATATGGATTTGATGCTTGTATATGATATGAAATAAGGTCTTTTTAAAAAATTTTTTCTATGCTTAGTTTTCCCAGTATCATTTATTGAAAAGACCATATATCTCAACTATTATAGTACCGATGTAGTTATAAATCACATGTCCATATACGTATCTGTCTGTTGATGGGAATCTTGATTCTGTTCATTATATCTTTATAAGCCAATACCATGATCTCTTACTGTAAATTTTTAAGTTTGACACAGCCTAAAGCAATACCAACCACTAATGGTTACTTACAAAAGATTAGTCTGCAGAAAATATACAAGAGGAACATCAGAGAAAGAATGAAAATTAATAGATGCTGGCACATCCAGGACTGAGTCCTTGGACCACTTCTCTTTTCTTCCTACACTCATTGCCTAGGTCATCTCATCCATTCTCATGGTTTGAAATACCATCTATATCCTAACGGCTCAAAACACTATGTCCCCAACCTAACTTTCCCCATGAATTTTGGACTCAAGTCTGGAAGAGCCTACATGACATTTCCCCCTAAAAATCTAATAGCTATCTCACACTTAACTAACTCCTGATGCCTGCCCCTCTCCAATAAAATTCTAGCTCTTTCTGTTGTCCTTGTCATCTCAAAGAGCAATTTGATTCTTCCATAATTTTTTTTTGCTCTTCTCTTTCTTACATATCCATTGTCCACCATCCATTGCATCATCCATTCTCTTTCTCCACATCCATTGCATCAGAAAATTTTCTTTGTTCTGCATGAAATTATATCAAAAATTAACACCTACCAGCTGTACTCTTGGCTTCCCAGGTGGTGCTAGTGGTAGAGAACCTCCTGCCAATGCAGGAGACATTAAGAGACATGCATTTGATCCTTGAGTTGGGAAAATCCTGAAGTTGGGAAGATCCTAAAGCAGAATGGCAACCCATTCCAGTATTCTTGCCTGGAGAATCTCATGGAGAGAGGAGCCTGTCAGGCCACAGTCCATAGGGTCGCCAAGAGTCAGACATGACTGAAGCAATTTAGCATGCACTCTCCTCTTGACATGCTGGACATCATTTTCTCTTGCCTGGATTAAGGTAATAGCTCCTCACTAGTCTCTCTTCTCTTCTACTCATAGTTCTCCATTAATTATATCTATCCAGGAAAACATAATTATTTTTCTATTAGTCCTCTTTTCAAAAACAAATTTCCACATCACTCAGAAAAAAAACAGAAACACTATGTTGAACAAACTCCTAAATGATCTGGTTCCTTGACAACTCTTTAGTTTCATCTCTTAATATTCTTCCCTTCATTCTCTCTGTTCCAGCTACCTTGTCCTTGAACATGCCAGGCAAGCTGCCTGCTTAGTGTTTTCACATTAGCTATTGCTTCTTCCTGGAATGTTATTGGCTGTCTTCCTGCAGATAGCAACATGTCTAAATTTCTCATTTCTTTTAGTTCTTAACTGTCTTCATCATTTCAATAAGACTATCCCTGGACACCTTACCTAGGAATTTTAAAGTATAACATGTCCTATTGCCTTTCCATGCTCTGTTTTTCTCCTTAACAGTTATTACTATCTAACATAGGAAGAAAAGTTATGACCAACCTAGACAGCATATTGAAAAGCAGAGAAATTACTTTGCCAACAAAGGTCCGTCTAGTCAAGGCTATGGTTTTTCCAGTGGTCATGTATGGATGTGAGAGTTGGACTGTGAAGAAGGCTAAGCACCGAAGAATTGATGCTTTTGGACTGTGGTGTTGGAAAAGACTCTTGAGAGTCCCTTGGACTGCAAGGAGATCCAACCAGTCCATTCTGAAGGAGACCAGCCCTGGGATTTCTTTGGAAGGAATGATGCTGAAGCTGAAACTCCAGTACTCTGGCCACCTTATGAGAATAGTTGACTCATTGGAAAAGACTCTGATGCTGGGAGGGATTGGGGGCAGGAGGAGAAGGGGATGACAGAGGATGAGATGGCTGGATGGCATCACTGACTCGATGGACATGAGTCTGAGTGAACTCTGGGACTTGGTGATGGACAGGGAGGCCTGGCGTGCTGTGATTCATGGGGTCACAAAGAGTCGGACACGGCTGAGTGACTGAACTGAACTGAGCTGAACATACTACCTAAAATACATACTTTCCTTGTTTATATTATTTATATTGTGGATCTTTGAAGTGATGTGACTTAAGGCTTAAGTGGAGAAATTAGTCTTAAAAGAAGTAAGAGGAGTATATCCACTGTAACAGGTCAGAAGAAGAATTGGATAAATGCCCATATAAGTGGGTTTATAAGTCTGGTTGTTTGAGGAGTCTATATATAATTAACTCCATTGACAATACTCCTGACTACCTACATATTATCTTCAAAAGGTTTGACTGGGCTGAGCAGATTTCTTGAAACTATGTTTTGAAAATATCTTTGATTGATCAGTTTCTGTGCTTTGTAATCATATTTGAACACTTCAACTATTGAACATGATTGAAAGTTGGGAAGATGGAAGATGGCATGGCAACAAGAAGAGAGAAATATGCACATCCAAGTTCAATGTTTTCACACTCATTTGAGCTTAAAAATTCTTATCAATTTAAGAAGTAGCTAAAAGTTACATCTCTAGATTTAGCTATGATTGTGTCAACCCAAAGGTAGGAAACTCTGAATCTGACTGGCCCAAAAAAGAGTCAATAGATAAATAATTCCGGATCACTTTCAGTAAGTAGAAGGTACAGGCTTACACGAAAACTTTAGTACCATTCTTACCCTACCACTCTCATGTGGTCATCCAGGGGTAAGGTGACTTCCTGGATGAACAGACACTTAGAGTTCAAAGATTGTGTTTGTTATGGGTTGAACTGTATTCCTGGAACTGTACTCCAATGTATTACTGGAGGTAATTGTGAACGTGACCTAATTTGAGAATGGACCCTGGACAGACAGCTATTAACCAGAATGTAGATGGTAAAGAGTCTGCCTGTAGTGCGGTAGACCCAGGTTCGATCCCTGGGTCAGGAAGATCCCCTGGAGAAGGAAGTGGCAACCCATTCCAGTATCCTTGTCTGGAAAATTCCATGGATGAAGGAGCCTGGCAGGCTACAGTCCATGGGGTTGCAAAGAGTCAGACATGACTGAGTGATTTCACTTTAATTTGAGAATATGGTCTTTGGAGAGGATTAAGTTAAGATGACATTAGGGTAGACCCTAATCCAATAAGTGCTAAGTTGCTTCAGCTGGGTCTGGCTCTTTGCACACTATGGACTGTAGTCCACCAAGCTCCTCTGTCCATGGGGATTCTCCAGGTAAGAATACTGGAGTGGACTGTCATGCCCTACTCCAGGGGATCTTCTTGAACCAGGGATCTAACTCATGTCTTTTATGTCTTATGCACTGGGGTCTTTACCACTAGCACCATCTGGGAAGCCAATCCAATATGACCAGTGTACGTAGAGAATGCCATGTGGATATGATAACAGAGATCTAGGAGATGTGTCTACAAGGTGAGGATGCTGGAGATGGTCAGTAAATCATCAGAAGCCAGACAGGAGGTATGGAACGGATTCTTCTTCACAGTCCTCAGAAAGAATCAAACCTGCTGACATCTTGATCTCAGATTTCTATCTACCAGAAGTACGGGACAATTTTATTGTTTAAGCCACATAGTTTGTGGTACTTTATTATAGCAGCCCTAGGAAACTAATGTGGTCCCTGTTCTTCTTAGAACAACTATTGTAAATAGAGTTCAACTTGTGACCACATAAATTTTAATCTAGTAAAATTTTAAGGTTTGAAAAGTCACTATTTTAAATAAAATAAACTTTCTAGGGGACTCCTTTGGTGGTCCAGTGGTCAAGACTCCCACTTCCAAGGAAGGGGGCATGGATTTGATCCTGGTCAGGGCTTCCCTTGTGGCTCAGCTGATAAAGAATTTGCCTGCAACGCAGGAGACCTGGGTCAACGTCTGAGTCAGGAAGATCCCCTGGAGAAGGGATTGTCACTCCGGTATTCTTGCCTGGACAACTCCTTGGATCAAAGAGCCTGGCAGGCTATACTCCATGGGGTCACGAAAAGTCAGACATGACTGAGTGACTAACACTTTCACTTTCATTCAGGGAACTAAGATCCCACATGTCGCAAAGTGAGGCCAAAAAATAATATTTCTAATTTAAAACAATTTTAGATTTAGAGAAAATTTGCAAACATACTGCAGAGACTTTCTCCACACACTTTCCTCTGTTGATGTTTATATTAGTAGGCACACTTGTCACAAGTTGGCCTCCCTGGTGGCTCGGCTGATAAAGAATCTGCCTGCAATGAGGGAGACCTGGGTTTGATCCCTGGGTTGGGAAGATCCCCTGGAGAACGGAATAGCTACCCACTCCAGTATTCTGGCCTAGAGAATTCCATGGATTGTATAGTCCATTGGGTCACAAAGAGTCAGTCACAATTGAGTTAGTTTAACTTTCCTTCCCTTGTTACAAGTAATGCACTGATGATATACATACACTATTATTAACTAAAGCACACACTTTACTTAGATTTCCTAGTTCTTACCGAGTGTCTTTTCCCATCCAGGATACCATGTGACATTTTATTATCATGTTTCCTTGTTTTCCTCTTGGTTGTGACAATTTCTGACTTTCCTTGTTTTTTATGACCTTAATCATTTTGAGGAGTACTGGTCAGCTATTTTGTGTACACCGACTGATGTTTTTCTCCTGGTTAGGCTGTGATGTTGACTTTTAGGGAGGAAGACCACAGAAGTAAGGTGCCATTTTCATCACATAACATCAAGGGTACAGACTATCAGTGTGACATATCCCTGTTGATGTTCACCTACCTGAGGGAATATTGGTCAGATTTCTCTATTGTTAATTTAATTCCTGCCCCCTGCCTTTCGCATTATATTCTTTGGGAAGAAGTCAGTATGAAAAGCCCATACCTAAGTAATGGCAAGTTATACTCCACTTCCTTTGGGGTAGAGTATCTACATAATTTTTTCGAAACTCTTCTGCACAAGAGATTTGCCTCTTCTCCTCAGACTGGATTGTAGTTAACTGGAATACTATTTCTTTTTTTTTTAATTTTTATTTTTACTTTATTTTGCTTTACAATACTGTATTGGTTTTGCCATACATTGACATGAATCTGCCACGGGTGTGCATGAGTTCCCAATCCTGAGCTCCCCTCCCACCTCCCACCCCATACCATCTCTCTGGATCATCCCCACACACCAGCCCCAAGCATCCTGTATCCTGTATCGAACATAGACTGGCTATTCTTTTCTTACACGATAGTATACATGTTTCAGTGCCATTCTCCAAGATCATCCCACCCTCTCCCTCTCCCATAGAGTCCAAAAGTCCGTTCGATACATCTGTGTCTCTTTTGCTGTCTTGCATACAGGGTTATCATTACCATCTTTCTAAATTCCATATATATGTGTTAGTATCCACCTCATTAGAACTGATTCAAATGAATTCTTTTTAATGGCTGAGTAATACTCCATTGGGTATATGTACCACAGCTTTCTTATCCAATCATCTGCTGATGGGCATGTAGGTGATTTCCATGTCCTGGCTATTATAAACAGTGCTGCAATGAACATTGGGATACATGTGTCTCTTTCAATTCTGGTTTCCTCGGTGTGTATGCCCTGCAGTGGGATTGCTGGGTCATAAGGCAGTTCTATTTGCAATTTTTAAAGGAATCTCCACACTGTTCTCCATAGTGGCTGTACTAGTTTATATTCCCACCAACAGTGTAGGAGGGTTCCCTTTTCTCCACACCCTCTCCAGCATTTATTGCTTGTAGATTTTTGGATCACAGCCATTCTGACTGGTGTGAAATGGTACCTCATTGTGGTTTTGATTTGCATTTCTCTGATAATGAGTGATGTTGAACATACTGTGAAAATCAAGAGACTCTACAAAGAGGATAATTAAAAAGTTTTACTATATAATTTCTCTTTAAAACAAAGAAAACAAAACAGTGTCAGTATCTGATGTATAATAAAGCAAACATTCTGGTCCAGATAATTAGAAATAATACTAATACACACTTTTTAAAGGTTTCATTTGATCATACAGTCTCAATTTCTCTCTACTAGAGCATGTATTTTCAATTATAAAGAGTTTGAAAGTTCTTTCTCAATTACAAAGAAAATTTACTATTAATAGTAGAATACAAGATGCCTTTGCCTCTTTTATCACCACATCGAGGGTTTCATATCTTTGCTCATGACCCAACACTGCCCTTTCATTATGGTTATCTTCCTCCTGAAGTATAATAGAAAATAGAGTGAGAGGGGGAAAAAAATGTATTTCCTCCAAAATAGCAAACTCTGTCACTAACCATGGGCATGCTTCAATTCAGATTTGAATTAGTAATGTGGTATTATGGAAAAGCTCTTGCTTCAAAAATTCTGAGTAGAATGAAGTAAGTCAGAAAAAGAAAAACAAATATCATACGTTAACACATATATATGGATGCTAGAAATGTGGTACTGGTGAATCTCTTTGCAGTGCAGCAATAAAGACTCAGACTTGGAAAATAGACTTGTGGAGACAATGGGGGAAGGAGAGGGTGGGACAATTGAGAGAGTAGCGTTGAAACATGTACATTACCGTATGTAGAATAGATGGCTGATGAGAAGTTGCTACACAACACAAGGAGCCCAGCTTGGTGCCCTGTGATGACCTACAGCAGTGGGACAGAGGGCGGGGAGGGAAGCTCAAGAGCAGGGTGATACATGTATCAGTTCAGTTCAGTCGCTCAGTCGTGTCCGACTCTTTGCGACCCCATGAATCGCAGCCCGCCAAGCCTCCCTGTCCATCACCAACTCCCGGAGTTCACTCAGACTCAACGTCCATTAAGTCAGTGATGCCATCCAGTATAATTATGGCTAATTTGCATTGTTGTACCAACACAGAAAGCAACACAAAATGGTAAACCAATTTTCCTCCAATTAAAAAACAAATTTAAAAAACTCTTAACAAAAAACAAAAAAAAACTCGGAGCGTATTTAATGCCTTAATTTTGTTCATTCAACAAATATTGATGAAAGGCCAGCCACGTACAAGGCAGTTATGTTCAGTTCTAAGAAACCAACACTGAGAAAGCATAGATAAGGTCTCTCTCTGTCTTGGTGTAGTTTTAAACTTGGTGGAGAAAACAGGCACTGAGTAAGGATTAAAAGTGTACTAAGTTACATGAAGAAATTTAGTGTACTATGAAGGTGCAAATTGTGATCAGAGAATGGGGTGGTGGATTGATTAATTCAGTGAAGTGAAACAGAAGGTTTCTTTGAGAAAACCATGTTAAAATGCACGCAATTCAGGTAAGCATGCAAAGTCATGTTGGGGAGGATTATCATATTAACTAGTACAGTCCTGATGAATGAAAGTTAAGTTTCTCCTTAACAGAAATTTTGGAGGTCTCAAAGAAGGCTACACTAGTGTTTATCATATTTTTGAGAAGCTAGTCGAAAACTCCTAACCCTGAAAATTTACCATAAATGATTAGAGATGACTCAGACTGGTAATTCTTTGAAAACCTTCATGGAAATAGCAACGCTACAATACTTCCATAATCAATATGAAAGTGAAAGTGAAGTTGCTCAGTCGTGTCCGACTCTTTGCGACCCCGTGGACTGTAGCCTACGAGGCTCCTCTGTCCATGGGATTCTCTAGGCAAGAGTACTGGAGTGGGTTGCCATTTCTTTCTCCAGGGGATCTTCCCTACCCAGGGATTGAACCCTGGTCTCCCGCATTGTGGGCAGACGCTTTAACCTCTGAGCCACCAGGGAAGCCCCCATAATCAATATAGTGGTTTATAATAGCCAACTTCTCATGCAAATGATAGAACTGTGTGGTTTTCAGGATGTGTGCTACAAAAGGAGAAAATAAAATAACTGAGGAAGTAATTTCCCTAAATGTGGTGACAGCCTAGTCATTAAAGAACATTTTACTTCATTGTTATGAATATGTGACTCATTCCAGTGGTTTACTGGGAATATACATATATACATATCATTTGCAAGAAAACATCTGCTACAACGAGATGATTAGCTGCGAAGTATATAGCAATTTTGTTTTTTAAAGATTTCTTTCCAAAGTGCCCCCATCTACCCTTCATTTAATTCAGGTGCATGCCTAATGACATCAGTAGTGATTCCAGAATTTTCCTGGTTGGCAGGAGCAGATTCTTGAAGGGGCTCATAAGATAAAGCTTTTGCTTCTCTCAGAATTTCAGCATTTCTTGGAGATTATTCCATTCCATTTTCAACGAGTTCTATGCCCCATCTCTGGCCCTCCCAGGACATATCTTCAAGGTTAATGTTTAAGTGTTAATTAAGCCTAGCCATCCTTTAAGAGATAAGTAAGTAAACAAGCTGGCCATGATAACAAGGTTTCTAAGACTGGACAAAAAGGAATGTTAATGCATCTTTCATAATGGAAACAATACATTTATAATCTTAGACTTGAAGTAACTATGGTTACAAAGCCTTGTGCTGCTTACCTTCACTTGATTCCTTTCACTGGGAATCCACCCCTGTCATCAGGAGAGAGTCTCCTTGGCTAATGGCCCTCAGTGTGTCATCATGAGAATACAGAGATTAAACACCTTGTGAATAGAGAGTGTAAATTTCCTTATCTGCTTCAGAAGTGTCTTTTCAATAAGAAAGACTTGGTCAACAAAAGAGAGAGAAGTGTTCTCAGTTTAAACCAACTTTCTAAATTTTAAAAAAAAGCACCGGTTTTCTATTATACCTGAAGTGTTTTGTTGTCAATGATTACCTGACAAGTGCTTCAGGTCTTTATAACCATAGTCTTGATGTTGACTAAGTGCTTCAAAAAGAATTTCTGCAGATAATTAGGGTGAAGGGGTCAAGAAGAAGATATTATCAGGATAGAATTTAGAATACTAGATTTAAGATGAATTACTGTAGGCATCTTCACAAAGACTGTTAAGAAGGTTGGAAGTTGTTCAAACATAACATTAGAAATAAAGCAGGGCTCAACGTTATGTCTATAATGCATTCTACAGAAATGATATAAAATATATCAAGATGAAAAGAAGCATATGATAATGTAAGCTGTGGTTATCTTAGGGATGAGATTATAGGTGAATTGACACAATAAACATTATTAATTAAATATTCAGAAATAAACTGTAAGTTTTATATAGTAATCTATAATCTATTTTAAACATCAGCTATAGCTTTGGCAGTTATAGAAATGACTCACTGTTAATCTAGGACACATTCAGAGGAGGTTAGTAAAGGATATCAGGAGCAGTTAAAGCTTTTTCCCTTGGAGAAAAAACAAGAACAAAGTAACATTAAAGCTGGCTTCAACTCTTCGGAAAACTGTCAAGTAGAGGAGTAACAAGACATTTTCCAAAGACTAGAAGTTCTATGGAGTTTAGCGCCTGTCTTAATTTAAGAAAGACATTTCTAATAACAAGGCAACAGATTGATATTCAAGAATTACTGAAGGCATTTAAGAAGAGATAGGGTGGATATCAGACATGGTTATAAAAATGATTGCTTCACTGAGTGAGAACTCAGACTGTGGGGTTTTTAAGATATTTTCAACTCTTGGATTCTATGGTTTTAAACATTGCTAACATGTTTGCCCAATACTCTAGCCCTCAGATCTTGATTTTTCTTTCCCTCACTTTTCCTGACCCCATTCCCACTTCCCTCCCATATTGACAGAAAATGCTGACTTGTGCTAGGAGTCACAGGGGCATATTGCCCTTGAGAACAATGATAAGAGAGCAGTAAATTCCTTGATATAAAGCCTCCATTTTAAAAAATAGAAGTGGCAGAATATAGTTACTTGTCTAATTCACCATAATGTGTTTTGCACCCTGATGTTAGGGCAGGGTTCCCTTGGCTTGGGGTTTACAGGGCCTTAAGACAGATCAGAAAGAATAAGATTGGGCTCAGATTTCGATCACTCATCTGATCACACATTTGGACATGACTCATTTTATCCATCCCTTTCTCTATGTCATCAACTTCCACACCATCTTACTGAAAAATGGCATAAGACATTCTCTGGCCAAATTTCCCGACCTCCCAGCCCCTTAGCTCCCAGGATGCCCATTGTGTGATCTCCACTGAGTGTGATATCTTCACTTCTTTTTGGCCCCAAATAGGAAGCAAATACAAATACTCTTGTAACACTATTCATTTCGGAAAGAGCCAAATAGTATTAGAAATTCCAAACCAGTAATCAACTATCTTCCAGTAACACTATTCATTTAGGAACCAGTCAAATAGTATTAGAAATTCTAAACCAGTAACCATCTATCTTCCAATAAACATAATAGAACATATATACATACATATATACAATTCTGGGCTATTTTGACATTTACCTTTACTTGATTCCTAAGATTCAAAGTGAAGTTTCTGCAGAATTCTCCATGCATGAAGTATTAAGGAGAAGAATGCACCTCAAGAGTGACAAACCCTAAAAACTCCTGATCATTTACAATGACTTGCTTTACACAATGTACATTACAAAGAATTTTTATCAATGTAGATAATCTTTACTTTTTAAAATTGATTTCATTGAAGTATAGCTGATTTTCAATGTTGCATTAATTTCGACTGCACAGCAAAGTGGTTCAGTTGTACATACACATATGGATGTTTGTTTGTTTGTGTTTTTGTTTAATCACTCCGTCCTGTCCGACTCTGCGAACTCATGGACTCTATCCCACCAGGCTCCTCTGTCCTTGGGATTTTTAGGCAACAATACTGGAGCGGGTTGCCAGTTCCTGCTCCAGGGTATCTTCCCGACCCAGGAATCAAACCCATGTCTCCTGCAAGTCTCTTGCATTGCAGGCAGATTCTTTACTGCTGAATTACTGGGGAAACCCTACACATCCTTTTTCATATTCTTTTCCATTTTGGTTCATCACAGGATAGTGAATATAGCTTTCTGTTGCTATACAGTAGTACCTTATTGTTTAAGATTCTTTCTTTGTTAATCATTAAAATCCATGGAATGAGTTCTATTTCAAATGGGTCTATTAGTAGGGAAAAAAGCATTCATCAAAACAGAAGTTTGAAAATGGAGAAAGACAACGTTGGCCAAGAAAGAGGAAAGAACAGGTGTTTTATCTTATTCCACACTCATTCAGAGTGGAATATGGAAGACCAACACTCTTGTTTTTGTGGATATGTGCTAAAGAAAACAGAGAACTCCAGCCAAGTTGCACAGTGAGTTTCGTGAATATATGGAGAAATGTTTACTTGCCTTGAATTGAGGATGGAATTCTAGTCCCCTTAGACAGTGAGCCAGATTTTAGAAAGCCAGCATAAGCCCACTTGTATTGTCTAATCATCCTCTCTTCTGGGAAAATTCTAATTTAGCTAAAACCAGGATTTGGATTTGGCCTAGCTATAAATTAAAAGAATACTACATGGCTATGCAGCTCTGTTCAAGAGTTTATTTGCTCTTACATTAAAAAATAACTCAAGTTACTCTCAAAGGATTCATTAAAAACCTGATTTCTCCACTTTATAGCTATTTTGCCTGGCAGATGGGATCTGGTTTTTTCCTTATGTTGCATTTTTCGAACTAAGTCTTTATGGTGAGATAGCAGTATTCTCTCCCGCCAACAAAAAAGCCACATGAATATTTCAATAAAATTGCATTATTTGGCATCTACTGTCCACATATGTTCATTTGGCTATTGCTTGTCCAAGCCAATTATAGCCACAAGGGGAATGAGTGTTTGAAATTTAAACAAGGAGCTCCAAATTTTGTAAGAGAGAAGAGGCCCCCTGACAGGTAGATCAGTCTCTAATTCATTTTTAATGCAGTTGACAATTCCATAAATCATTGTTTCCCTCCTAGTACATGCCAGCTTCTGTGCTGTAGAAGCCTGAAAAGAAAACTTCTTTATACATTTGGGTGGGTGGGGGGTGGATTGGACTAAGTTAGACTCTTTGAATGAGCCTTTAAGGAGGAATAACTTCACCATGCAGAGAATGAAGAGTATTTCAAGCAGAGGGAAAGGCATGAAGGTGTGTAATGAGTTCAAGGGTAGAGCTAGGATACAGATACATAAGTTGGAAGGGGTTGGTAGAGGTGATGGATTTCTTGGTACAAAAAACCATCATCAAAAGTTTGAAAATAAGGAATGTTAAGTTCTATCCCTATCAGTCCTAAGAAATGGAGTATTACATTCCCACAATTGTGAAAAGAAAACCTGTTTCCACTTTCCACCAAAGAATGCCTGTAAGGTCTGAAGTTAAGCGGACAGATAAACAGGGCCAAGAGATATTTGGAAATACTATTGTCACTTAAGAGCCAAAATGGGCTTCCCTGGTGGCTCAGTGGTAAATAATCTTCCTGCTGAGGCAGGAGACTTGGGTTTGATCTCTGGTTTGGGAAGATCCCCTGGAGAAGGAAATGGCAACCCACTCCAGTATTCTTGCCTGGCAGACCCCATGAACAGAGAGCCTGGAGGGCTGCAGTTTATGGGGTCACAATGAGTCAGATACAACTTAGCAACTAAACAACAACAAGAAACAAAATATGCAGTGCCTAAGTTAAATCACCCTAGGGATTTTTTTTTTTTTCATTCTATTTTTAAGAACCTGGTTGGGAACTGGGAGAGAACAAGGTACAGTTAAATTAGTGTGATTGTTCTTTGTTGAAAGTTAAGGTCACTCAGAGATATCATTTGCTTAATCATTGCCTATACACATGTCAAAAAAAAAAAATCACACACACACACACATCTTTTTACATGCGAAAAATGATGGTGGTTGAAAATGTGATTAAATCATGTGTCTTGATTAGAATCTGGAGTATGAACCTACTCTCATAGATTTTATTACTTTACCAAATTTTCAGCTATAGATTTCATCCTATATGGTAGTGCTTTAGAATCACACGCATAATATAGACAAGAGTTTGGCCCCCAGAATCAGGCAAACCTGAGCTCTGTCTACTTATGAGCCCTATGACCTCAACAGTGATTAGATTCCTTTAGTTCTCAACTTTCTCAACTGTTATTAATTAAAAGAAAAATCAGATGCAAACTCATATCTACCAAATAACTATTGTGAAGATTAAGTAAAATGTTTGAAAATGCTTACTGTGGTGTCTGGTATATATTAAGAACTTGATAAATGTCATTAACCAATTATATAATTTTTATTATTATCCAAAGAAAAACACTCACAATCAGTTTGAAAAGAAACATCTGTAGAAATCATTTTATCTATACACCGAACCAGTTGATTCACTGCATTTTTCTTGATTAAATAATAATGAAAAGGGTAATAATAACATACATATAATACTTCAGTGTTTAAGAATATTCCCTTATGAACAAATAATTTGGCACTAACTCTGTGAGTTAGAAAAGATAAAATATTTTTATTTTTTACAAAGAAGAAAAAAAAAGAAATCAGGATATAATATCCAAGAGAAAAAAAGTCTATAAAAGTCACAATAAAACAAAGAGATTAAGGGGGAAGAAAAGCCTCTTAAAATGATTAATTTGTCATAGCAAACACTTTCAGATAATCAGAGTGGAGAAAACAGTGTCAGTCAATGGACTGACATTGTGAAATTGACTGATGGGGATCTAACAAATGTCAGATTTATTTAACTTTTTTTTATTGCTAGTTATTGATTTCTCAAGTTTAAATGACTCTTTCCATAATTAATATTTCATTTGTGTTTATTACTCTTAACAAATACATTATTGCAAAGAAAATATAAAAACATTCATTTAAAACAAGCACCATTTTCATAATACACAAGTTTGTTTTTAAAAAACACATTACTGAGGAAAGTTTTATGTTCTCTCTTTTAAAAATCATATATTTATAAGTTGAATACAGTCACCATCTTTATCTATCATTTAAATTATTGATCAACAAACCATAATATAGACTTTGGAATAATGGCACTCAAATTATACAATGGTGGGCTGAAAATTTGAAAAACGGTTCCACTGGTTAATTAAATATAGTCAATCTTTCTTCCAGTTCACATATGATTAAATTTTTTAACCTAGATTTTTTTATTATATTCACCAAGAAAAGTTTTCCTTTAAAAAACTGACACCTGATAATTGTTGATTCTGACAAAGTGAATGTCCAAGTATCATAAAATATGTATTAATAGAAGTCCTTAGAAAGGTGACTGCGCCTTATTGTACAGTTAATAAATATGGTCATATATATAAATGTCTGTGATTTTTGTATCACACTTCCCAGGTGGTGCTAGTGGTAAAGAATCTGCCTGTCAATGCAGGAGATGTAAGAGACGTAGGTTTGTTCCCTGGGTTGGGAGGATCCCCTGGAGGAGGGCATGGCAACCCACTCCAGTTTTGTTACTTGGAGAATCTCATGAACCGAGGAACCTGGAGGGCTGGAGTCTGTAGGATCGCAAAGAGTTGGATATGACTGAAGCAACTTAGCACACACATATCTGTAATAAAGTTATGGTTTCTCTAAGAAATACTGATTCCAAGCCATGCAATATGATCAAATATCTTAATAATTTATATTCTGTCATGATCATCATGATATTCAGATGCTTCCTGATCAAATTTGATGACAATTGCTTTAGAAGTATACACATATTCACTTTTATTTAATTACTCTAAATTTCCTTGAATATATCTTTGTTGAGTAAGTATAATACAGGTGGTACAATTGGCTGGTTAAAAATATGTGGAGTAGATCCATTGTTATCACCAGGGTTTCCATTTCAAGTGCTCTCACACTGATGAAAAGAAGATACTTTCCTTATGGCTACAAATGGAGGTGTTACTAATAATGGTTCGCAGAGTTTTCTTTGGTACTTCAGTTCAGTTCAGTTCAGTCGCTCAGTCGTGTCCGACTCTTTGTGACCCCATGAATCGCAGCACGCCAGGCCTCCCTGTCCATCACCAACTCCTGGAGTTCACTCAAACTCATGTCCATTGAGTCGGTGATGCCATCCAGCCATTTCATCCTCTGTCATCCCCTTCTCCTCCTGCCCTCAATCCCTCCCAGCATCAAAGATTTTTCCAATGAGTCAACTCTTCGCATGAGGTGGCCAAAGAACTGGAGTTTCAGTTTTAGCATCATTCCTTCCAATGAACACCCAGGACTGATCTCCTTTAGAATGGACTGGTTGGATCTCCTTGCAGTCCAAGGGACTCTCAAGTCTTCTCCAACACCACAGTTCAAAAGCATCAAATCTTCAGCACTCAGCTTTCTTCACAGTCCAACTCTCACATCCATACACGACTACTGGAAAAACCATAGCCTTGACTAGATGGGCCTTTGTTGGCAAAATGTCTCTGCTTTTCAATATGCTATCTAGGTTGGTCATAACTTTCCTTCCAAGGAGTAAGTGTCTTTTAATTTCATGGCTGCAGTCACCATCTGCAGTGATTTTGGAGCCCCCCAAAATAAAGTCTGACACTGTTTCCACTGTTTCCCCATCTATTTCCCATGAAGTGATGGGACCAGATGCCATGATCTTCGTTTTCTGAATGTTGAGCTTTAAGCCAACTTTTTCACTCTCCACTTTCACTTTCATCAAGAGGCTTTTACTTCCTCTTCACTTTCTGCCATAAGGGTGGTGTTATCTGCATATCTGAGGTTATTGATATTTCTCCCGGCAATCTTGTTTCCAGCTTGTGCTTCTTCCAGCCCAGCGTTTCTCATGATATACTCTGCATATAAGTTAAATAAGCAGGGTGACAATATACAGCCTTGATGTACTTCTTTTCCTATTTGGAACCAGTCTGTTGTTCCATGTCCAGTTCTAACTGTTGCTTCCTGACCTGCATATAGGTTTCTCAAGAGGCAGGTCAGGTACTTACAGAAACTTAAAAGAATTACATATGTAAACTTAAATGTCTGTGTGATTTGAATATAGGAATTGAGCTTTTCATTACATAAATAGCTATGGCAAATTATGCTTGTTATTTGTAGATTAAACTGTTTTTTGCCTGAAATGTTCCCTTGGTATCTAATTTTTTTGAAGTGATCTCTAGTCTTTCCCATTCTGTAGTTTTCCTCTATTTCTTTGCTTTGATCACTGAGGAAGGCTTTCATTTCTCTCCTTGCTATTCTTTGGAACTCTGCATTCAAATGGGTATATCTTTCCTTTTCTCCTTTGCCTCTGGCTTCCCCTTCTTTCTGAGCTATTTGTAAAGACTCCTCAGAGAACCATTTTGCCTTTATGCATTTCTTTTTCTTGGGGATGGTCTAGATCCTTGCCTCCTGTACAATGTCACAAACCTCCATCCATAGTTCTTTGGCACTCTTTCAGATCTAAGCCCTTGATTCTATTTGTCACTTCCACTGTATAATCGTAAGGGATTTGACTTGGGTCATACCTGAATGGTCTACTGGTTTTCCCTACATTTTTCAATTTATGCCTGAATTTGGCAATAAGGAGTTCATGATCTGAGCCACAGTCAGCTCCAAGTCTTGTTTTTGCTGACTGTGTAGAGCTTCTCCATCTTCAGCTGCAAAGAATATAATCAATCTGATATCAGTATTGACCATCTGGTGATGTCCATATGTAGAATCATCTCTTGTGTTGTTGGAAGAGGATGTTTGCTATGACTAGTGCATTTTCTTGGCAAAACTCTGTTAGCTTTTGCCCTGCTTCATTTTGTACTCCAAGGCCAAACTTGCCTGTTACTCCAGGTATCTCTTGACTTCCTACTTTTGCATTCCAGTCCTCTATGATGAAAAGGACATCTTTTGGGGATGTTAGTTTTAGAAGGTCTTGTATGTCTTCATAGAATGGTTCTACTTCAGCTTCTTTGGCATTAGTTGTTGGGGCATAGACTTGGATTACTGTCATACTGAATGGTTTGCCTTGGAAACAGAGATAACTCTATTATTTTTGAGACTTCACCCAAGTACTGCTTTTTGGACTCTTTTGTTGACTATGAGGAATACTCCATTTCTCCTAAGGGTTTCTTGCACACAGTAGTAGATATAATGGTCATCTGAATTAAATTCACCCATTCCAGTCCATTTTAGTACAGTGATTCCTAAAATGTCAATGTTCACTCTTGCCATCATCTCCTGTTTGACCACTTCCAATTTACTTTGATTCATGGACCTAACATTCCAGGTTCCTATGCAGTATTGTTCTTTACAGCATCAGACTTTACTTCCATCACCAGTCACATCCATAACTGGGCATTGTTTTCCCATTGGCTTTGTCTCTTCATTCTTTCTGGAGTTATTTCTCCACTCTTCTCCAGTAGCATATTAGGCACCTACCGACCTGGGGAGTGCATCTTTCAGTGTCCTATCTTTTTGCCTTTTCATACTGTTCATGGAGTTCTCAAGGCAAGAATACTAAGTGATTTGCCATTCCCTTCTCCAGTGGACAATGTTTTGTCAGAACTCTCCACTATGACCCATTTGTCTTGGGTGGCCCTACAGGGCATGGCTCATAGTTTCATTGAGTTAGACAAGGCTGTGGTCCATGTGATCACTTTGATTAGTTTTCTGTGATTGTGATTTTCAGTCTGTCTGCCCTCTGATGGATAAGGGTAAGAGGCTTATGGAAACTTCCTGATGGGAGAGACTGATTGTGGGGGAAACTGGGTCTTGTTCTGATGGATGGGGCCATGCTCAGTAAATCTTTAATCTAACTTTCTGTTGATTGGTGGGGCTGTGTTCTCTCCCTGTTTTTTAACCTGAGACCAAACTATAGTAGGGGTAATGAAGATAATGGTGACTTCCTTCAAAAGGACATGTTCATGCATTGTTGTATTCAGTGCCCCTGACCCTGCAGCAGGCCACTGTCCACCCTTGTCTCCACAGGAGACTCCTGGACACTCACAGGCATGTCTGGGTCAGTCTCTTGTGGGATCACTGCTCCTTTCTTCTGGGTCCTGGTGCACAGAAGGTTTTGTTTGTGCCCACCAAGAGTCTGTTTCCCCAGCCCTGTGTAGTTCTGAAATCAAATCCCACTGGCCTCCAGTGTCAAATTCCCTGGCGGTTCCCAATGAGAGATACCAAGAGAATATTTCAAACAAGATGGGCACAATAAAGGACAGAAATGGTATGAACCTAACAGAAGCAGAAGATACTAAGAAGAGGTGGGAAGAATACACAGAAGAACTACACAAAAATGATCTTAATGGCCCACATAACCATGATGGTGTGAACACTCACCTAGAGCCAGACATCCTGGATGTGAAGTCTAGTGGGCTTTAGGAATCATCACTATGAACAAAGCTAGTGGAAGTGATGGAATTCCAGTGGAGCTATTGCAAATTCTAAGAGATGATGCTGTGAAGGTGCTGCACTCAATATGTCAGCAAACTGGGAAAACTCAGCAGTGGCCACAGGACTGGAAAAGGTCAGTTTTCATTCCCATCCCAAAGAAAGGCAATGCCAAAGAATGTTCAAACTACTACACAATTGCACTCATCTCACACACTTGCAAAGTAATGCTCAAAATTCTCCAAGCCAGGCATCAGCAATACATGAGCTGAGACCTTCCAGTTGTTCACGCTGAATTGAGAAAAGGCAGAGGAACCAGAGATCAAATTGCCAACATCTGTTGGATCATCAAAAAAAGCAAGAGAGTTCCAGGAAAACATCAACTTCTGCTTTATTGACTACCCCAAAGCCTTTGACTCTGTGGATCACAACAAACTGTGGAAAATTCTGGAAGAGATGGGAATGCTAGACCATCTGACCTGCCTCCTGAGAAACCTGTGTGCAGGTCAAGAAGCAACAGTTAGAACTGAACGTGGAACAACAGACTGTTTCCAATTTGGGAAAAGAGTATGTCAAGGCTATATACTGTCACCCTGCTTATTCAACTTATATGCAGAGTACATCATGTGAAATGTCATGCTGGATAAAGCACAAGCTGGAATCAAGATTGCCAGGAGAAATATCAATAACCTCAGATATACAGATGACACCACCCTTATGGTAAAAAGTGAAGAAGAACTAAAGAGCCTCTTGATGAAAGTGAAAATGGAGAGTGAAAAAGTTGGCTTAAAGCTCAACATTCAAAAAACTAAGATCATGGCATCTGGTCCCATCCCTTCATGGGATTAGATGGAGAAACAGTGGAAACAGTGTCAGACTTTATTTTTCAGGGCTCCAAAATCACTGCAGATGGTGATTGCAGCCATAAAATTAAAGGACGCTTGCTCCTTGGAAGAAAAACTATGACCAACGTAGACAGCACCTTAAAAAGCAGAGACATTACTTTGCCAACAAAGGTCCATCTAGTCAAAGCTATTTTTTTCCAGTCATGTATAGAGGTGAAAGTTGGACTATAAAGAAAGCTGAGCACCAAAGAATTGATGCTTTTGAACTGTGGTATTGGAGAAGACTCTTGAGAGTCCCTTGGACTTCAAGGAGATCCAACCAGTCAATCCTAAAGGAAATCAATTCTGAATATTCATTGGAAGGATTGATGCTGAAGCTGAAACTCCAATAGCTTGGCCACCTGATAAGAACTGACTCATTGGAAAAGACTCTGATGCTGTGAAAGGTTGAAGGCAGGAGAAGAAGGGGACAAGAAAGGATGAGATGGTTGGATGGCATCATCGACTCTGTGGACATGAGTTTGAGCAAGCACCGGGAGTTGGTGATAGACAGGGAAGCCTGGCGTGCTGCAGTCCATGGAATATCAAAGAGTCGGACTTGACTGAGCAACTGAAGTGAACTGAACTGAAACTGTTTTTTTAACGTATAGAATATTTGAATAATATATACCAAAGAGGATATAAAGATGCTTAAAATTCAGAAGGCAATGAAATCACTATAGGGCCCCAAACCTCTCTTTGGCTTGAAGTCTTTATAGCTGTGTAAAAGTACTGTTCCTAAATAGAGCAAGCATAACTACTAAATGGTGCCACTGAAAGTTTGGAAGGTCTATGACACGAAAGCTAGAATTCAAAGGGATTTCTGTAAAGCAAAGTTCAGTGACCCTCCTAAGTCAGAAGAATTTTTCATATGTCTTGGAAAAGGCAGAATCAAAAAGCAAAAGATGAAAGACAGAAGACAGGAGATAAGAGATGAAAAAGTCTTCATTCTGTGATTCTTGGTTTCATTCC
Organism: Budorcas taxicolor; assembly: GCF_023091745.1. Lineage (NCBI taxonomy): Eukaryota > Metazoa > Chordata > Mammalia > Artiodactyla > Bovidae > Budorcas > Budorcas taxicolor. The sequence continues at coordinate 162,694,769 of NC_068910.1, forward strand.
GCCCCCATCCCCAAAAAAAGACTGGAGGAGCCTCTTTAAGGTCTTTTCTGATTCTGTTCTTCTATGATTCCAAGTATATAGAATTCTCTATTCTGTAAGTGTCCCTCCCTTGTTTTGTTTGGTTACCTAACACATAATAGAGCTAGGTTATTGTGTCTCAAATGACCAGTGGAGAATGTAGTTTAGCCTGATACAATATGAATCATTAGTCATAGGGGATTGCAATTTTTTAATTTAAATATATATGTCACATAGAAGTGTTTAAAAGTAAGGAAGATGATATTTCTGAATACTACAGCTTATACATTTATTTTTAATAATTTGAAATTTTTAATGGAATTTTAACAGAAAATGTCTAAAATATATAATCCAAAAGGAAATTCTCCACAAACTTGAACCACTATCAACATAAATAGGGGTGTGTGTGTATGTTTGTGTGTGTGGGTATAGAACTAGGGATAATTTATGTTAAACATTGAATAAGTGATATAACAATCATTAGTAAATAATAGATCACAATAACTCTAGTATCACCAGAATCCACATACTTCAATTATGATGTGACAACAACTTATGCAACCATTTAGCAATTCTCAAAAAGAAATTACATTCATTCCAGTGTGCTATTAAACATTCTTGCTTTGGAATTTTTAATGCATTTAAATAATCCCCATGGGTTGTTCAAAATATGGTATATAAAACTACTATAAAATGCCCAGATGTTAGCAAACTCTAGTCTTTTATTTTTCTAACACACATTTCTGTATGCCTTTTATAATATTTCATTTAAAAAGAATATATTTGTATACCTATGGCTGATTCATGTTGAGGTTTGACAGAAAACAACAAAATTCTGTAAAGCAATTATCCTTCAGTTTAAAAAAAATTTAAAGAAAACAACAAGAATATAATTTATTTCACAACTTCCTAATTGTCCTTAATATTTAAAAACAATTTACTCAATTTCTCATATTAAGACAGAAAAGCAGATCTCTCAAGAGTTTCAACATTTTACTTTGCATTTCAAAGCTTCATTTTGAGAAAAACTTACTGACTCCGGGCAAATTTGTGGGAAACTATAAATTAATATAGGTCTTGCTTACAATCCTCTCAGGCAATTACTAGAAGCACCATAAAAAGGTGTGATCAGGATATCCAGACCAAGTATGTTTTTGAGGACTCAAGTATACATTTACTCCCATTTTCCACAAAAAATGTTTCTTGGGACACTTGTTTTTCAAAATTCTCCTCCAAAAAAAACTACCTAGTTAAACAATTTGGAATTTTTTGCATACTGTGCCTTCCTATTTGAAATTCACAAATCCATATTAGCACGCCAAACAAGTATTTCAGTGAAGTATATTATTTAATCCATGTTTAACCTTGAGTTTTCAAGTCATTAGTGTTGTTCTGACTATAACACTCCCACAATTCTCCTCTCCTTCTCCCTTCTTCTTATTAAACACTATTCTTTTCTAATTTCATGGAATATGTATTGCTTGAGACAACAAGGCTTTGAGAGCCTTTGTACTATGGCCTTGATACTGTGACTGACTCAAGGCCAGAGTGGAGCCATGGGTGGAGATATTGAAGAAAAGAGTACAAACAGGAAATCCATGAGGGTTGCTGTAAACAGAATTGCAAGTTGGATTAATATTTCATAGAGCAATGAGTGTGCCTATTTTTGGATTTTTCTTCAGTACGTTTAGAAACATGAAAAGATGGATAAGCTACAACTGTGACACACCTAGGAAACAATGGCTGCTTTTCTTATTGCATGATCCTTAAGAAAAGCATAATTGTTTAAACGAGAAAAATGTCTTTGTTTTCAGAAACATCTAGCAAATAGGAAGAAACTATTATGGAAAGCATATTTTCAAATAACCAAAGCTTTCACAAACATACGAAAAACTTCACAAGTGCAGGCAATATATGATTAAGCATTCAAGTAGACTAATAATTTATACTGAGGACTCTACATATTATTCAACTGGAATCAAGAAGTTCTTCCTATAAAAAAGAAATAATCCTTGGTGATTGTAGCAGAACAATGAGAATGTTCTTAATACCACTGAATTAGATACTTAAAAATTGGTAAAATGGTAAATTTTACGTTATATGTCTTTTACAGCTATTGAAAAAAGAAATAAGCTAATCTTATTTTCAGACATCATTAAAATAGCAAGATTTTTTTGGGAGAATTACACCTTACTATAAAATCAGATTCTTAAAAAGGTCTGAAAACTCTCCTCTCTCACCGGGAAACACTTATCTTTACCAAAAGAGAAGGCAGTAGTGGATGGTGAAAGAACATGTTGGTTTCAGAATAAGAGAAATATTTTCTTTTTTTCTCTACTTCCACTACCTAAATCTCCATGCCACTAGAGCTACAAGAATAGATTTGAAAGTGGACTTCCTTTTTACATTACAAAAAATAATAGAGTTTTCTATAAATGTAAAATGGTATTTCACAAGTTTTTAAAAAATATTTCATTTCCTGTAGTGGCATTAAGAGTAAAATCTTGTGTGTGGATTTTTTAAAGTTAGGTAGGATACATTTGATTTATCAAAGTGTGTTAATATGGGAGCATTAACAAATTTGTGAGAAATAGACTTAGGAAAGGATTAATGAACTCTAAAACTCACTGCAAAGCTAAGAATGTTTAAAAGCATTGTTCTCCTTGGCTAATATCTTATACCAGACTGTAAGTTTATGAGAGCGGGGAATACATCCATCTTGTTCACCACTATTTTTTCATGCTTTCAGTAGTACCTAGTGTTGTAAACAATAAATATTAATATCTCTCAGTATATTAATAAATTCAGACAAAAGTTAAAAATACAGAAAATTGCTTTTTAGGTAATAGTTAAAAAGCAACACTAGTGAAGGCCATTTTTCAGTCAATAAATGATTTCAAATATTACCAATGAATTATATATCTAATCAGTTACAGGTTCCATTATTCATCAAATATATGTTAAACTTAGCTACCAAATTCATTCAAGTCTTACGTGTGGAATTTTATTTACAAACCAGTGTTCTCCATTTCAAGAGACCAATATTGTCAACACTTAGGCACTTAAGATCCAATTCTTCACATGAATCTTTTTGTCTGATGGACCACTGTTGAACTTTTCTCATGAGGTCTGAGCAATAAAGTTATATTTGGTAGATATTCTTACAGTCTTTTCAAGTAGAGGCATTATGAAACTTTACATATTTTAAAGATATCCAGTGGAAGAATATAAATAAAAATGTTAATATTTGCCATTTGAATTAATTTTCTTCAAAATTTAAGCTATTTGCACATAAATATCAAAATAAGAATTATTAAATAGTGTTTCCTATAATCCTGACAAAACTTTTAGAGATGAAAGAGTGTGTCAGTATTTGTAAAAGTATAGAAAAGAGATATCTACTGCTTTTAAACTGATTTCCTAGACCTTAATTATTGTTTTTTGTGTTTTTGATTTAGGAAAACTAAAATATAAGCAGAGAAAGTAGGACATAGTTTCCTCATGATTAGCAAAAGAGTCAAAACTTTGGAATCACTTTGAAATCTATTTTAAAAACTCAGCTACTTTGATTTTTTTTTTTTCCTGTTATAGAACCATGAAAATTTATTTCAACTGAATTGAATACATAACTCCTAGAGTGTAGACAGTTGCTATTATTTGTTCACTTCATCAAAATGCTTTTTTAAATTCTTGCTACATCTGTATTACCAGGTCTTGGAGAAACCAAGGTGAAAGAGGCCCAGGAGAAGCCAAACCCTCTTTGCTATTTCTAACAAAGGAAATGCCATTCTTGCCACTAACTCTTGGAATGATTTCCAAGTTCTCTAAAAATAATTTAACCTGTGTCAAATAGCTGTCTCATCTGGAAAACTCAATAAATGAATGTAGAAGTTAGAAAGAGCAAGGGGAAAGTTAGGTGTTAAACTGAAATGGTATATCCCAGGCTTTTTAGATTAAAACTCCAAATTAGCCAGCACACTTCCATACATCTGCTCACTTTTCTTTAAACTTGAGCTATATTATTGCAGAAAAGCATAGTAATCCCCACTCTGCTCTTGTATTTCAAATGAGAGACTGAAACATAACAACATAGGCACCTTTGAAAAGGGGTATTATGGGTGGATGGATTTCTTTTGGGGTCAGCATTTCCACATTCAAAGAGCAGATTATATAGGGAGGAGAAGAAGAAGGAATAATAAAAAGTATTTCTACCCAATGACAATGATTCTAATTTGACATTGAACTTTAGTTTAAAAAAGACATGTCTATTGAATCATGCTTCACTTTAAACAATAGCTGAATTTAAAACTTTTGTGCAAATTATTTCTTGGTAGCCAAATTCTACTTCACTATACCTCAGTAGCCGTTGACAAGTAGAAAGCTCAGGTAAACCCTTACAGAAGTAAAAAGTATGCTATATTTATTCAGAAATGTGGGTTATTGTATACTATCTTCTTGATTTAAAGCATTTTAACATGCCAGTGATTTAAAAATGAGTTTTTAAATTCTGTTACATGATTTTATAAGGAAATTCTATCTTATACTTTTCCATCTGTTAAATTAAGATTAACGTTTATTATATGCTGGTCCATGAATGAAATGTCATTGCTTAAATGATTTTTAGACATCTGTTAGTGTCCTCAAAGAGAAAAAACTGGAATATTTTTAGAACAGATGATTTACCACATGACTATTAACTTTTGTAGGGTCCCACTTAAGATTTTTCAAGGTGACTAAAAGTAAAATGGAAACCTTCTGGGTTTTAAATATTTTTCTATTTTCTTTTTTGATATGAAAGGGAAATCTATAAAAATTTTGTAAAGAAAAGTGGCTCTGGTAACTTGCATTGATTCCTGTTGAATGGGAGAGCTATGAAAGTCAAACTCAGTTTGTCTAAAGGGTCACATGACTGTGTGACCAGTGATTCATGCAATGACTCTGCTTTCCTACTCTCATAATTAGTTTTAGAGCTTGGGATGGAAAAGGAGACGAAAAGAGATCATATATGGACTATCTGCCATTTGCCAAGAATTGTGCTTGACATTTTATATATGGCTTCTCATTTATAAAGACTTCAGCAATACAGAGGGCTTCCCTTGTGACTCAGCTGGTAAAGAATCTGGACCTGAGTTCAGTCCCTGGGTTGGGAAGATCCCCTGGAGAAGGGAAAGGCTATCCATTCCAGTATTCTGGCCTGGAAAATTCCATGGATTGTATACTCCATGGGGTCGCAAAGGATCAGACTGAGAGACTTTCAGTTTCTCTTTCAAGTAATACATAAGAAAAAACTCAACCTAAAGAAATCTCTTATTTTTCTTTTTTCCTCCCAAATTATTTTGTGTCTTACTAAGTGATAAAATCTCTAGGAAGAAAGAGAAATCTGGTATCTTGCTTTTCTCCCCTGTGTGCAGTCACTGGTTTTTTTAGGTCTTGAAATGAAGGGAGTTCAATGGTAGATGGCAGTGTGAGAAAGAAGGCTGTTTATACTCTTTGCAGGTAAGATGAGGATATCTGAGAGAAGTTTTAAAAATAAAAGGTAAGGAAAATGGTCAAATATTCAGAATAAGGCATAGTTTTCAATTGACTGGATAAAAATAGTTAAAATGGCTTTAATTGTAAACATAAAACTTTAATTTCAAATACTATAGATGGTGACTAAAAAAGGATAAGTTGATTCTAACTCTTTTAAGACCAAAGCAAATTTAGAAGCAATCCTTGAGGACGTTTTCTAATCATATCTTTCATATTATTTATTAACAGTAAATTTGACATGACTGTCTATTGTGGATATGATATATCTCTGTCAACTGTGCTGAGATATAGGAAGATAAATGTTAAGCAAAGATCAGAAACTAGTGAACTGATAACACCAAACATTTTTCATAAATCCCTGTCAAATCTTTCTTAAGATTTTATTTAAACGTTTAAATATTTCGGAGGTGGGAGGGGGGTTCAGGATTGGGAACATGTGTACACCCGTGGCAGACTCATGTTGATGTGTGGCAAAACCAATACAATATTGTAAAGTAAAAAAAAAAAAAAGAATCTACAGAACAAGTCAAAACATAAGAATACTAAATATTTTTCTTGAGTCAAAAAAATAAAATAAAATAAAATTGAAGGACAGAAATTTAAAAAAAAGTTTTAAATATTTTATTTAAAATTTTATTTAAGAGCTTTAAATACTATATTGTGTACATATTGTTTTAAGTCAAATATATAGTCATGTCATTTCAGTATTCTCTGTTTATCCCATTAGATAACATGAATAACAACATTTCTAATCAAGAAAATTATTGTTATTTAAAGTGAATTAAGCAGTCATCTGAAATTTTAAACACTTATAAACCAGTTGAGAGCAAGAATATAATCATATTTATTGATGTGTCTCTCTGGGGCTCATCACATGGCTCATGCTTACACATCTTACAGAACGACCTAACTGATGAACAGCTTGGGTGAAGATTACAGTGTGGATTAAAAGCTTACTTCCAATCAGGTCCTACTCCATGGGAAATCTGTGGAGCAGGCTAAGCACTTGCCTTGGTCAGTTTTACTCACTTTTTCTTCCTGTCTGCTGACCAGTGATGAGGAGAACACCATTAAACATTTTGATGATTCATTGTAAGTCTGCATGTCATACTTTTGCCCTGATCTTTATGTGGCTAAAGTCTTAATAGCCTCCCACACCAAAAGTCATGTTTGAAATACAATACATTAACAATCTGAAGCTGACTTAGCTGTGAAGCAGGATACCGAGAATAAATAGATGAAATTCTAGACATTTCTAAAGAGGATCCAGCTACTTAATGGTCACTGAGGTCTTCAGTGAATAGGTGTGAATATTTCAGTGCAGTCCAACCTGAACTGAAAAGCAGTTCTTACTTCCAAATTTAAATACCTCCTGTGCACATAAAAAAAGAGTTTCATTTATTAGTCCAAAATGTTACTACAATTTGGGACCTTGAAAAAACATTCTCTTTTTCTTGGGCATGTTCTTCAGCGAAAGGAAGTTGGGAAGGGTAGGCTAGAGAGTGGAACTTGTGCTTGGAGACCATAAAGTTGAGACGTCCTGTCTTTCACCTCACAACAGGCGAGGTTGGGCCGAAGATGGTTGAGTAAGTACATTTCTCTGCCAAAGTTAAGATGATGAACCATGGGTGAACCTCAGCAAAATTCTATTCATCCACTGAAAAGCTGTTAGCATTTGGTTATTGAGGATCATCCAAACCATTTTCCTCACAGGTTGGACCCATTCTCTTTGGGGGGCAATTGCAGTGCCCATTAAGAGGGTCACAGTGAGCTGTGTGGACACACTGGCACTTCAGAGAGCAGTTGGGTCCGTACTGGCCTGACCTGCATTCTGTGAGGGGGAAAATAAAAATAAAACCAATTCAAATATGCATTTCAATCAGTCTTTTTACTACTATTTCTTGGAATTCAATAAGATAATGATAGGCTTGTAAAGAATTCTGGTTAACCATTGGTATCTTTTTCCCATGCTTAGAATGTTATATAAGAAAGTAGGGACTTTAATGGGAAACAGGAGGAGGCTGAAGAGTGTTAAGAAAGTCAGTGACAAAATCAAACAGATGAGAAGACAGGACAGCAACTGATGTTTTCAAAATGCCTTCTCAAAATTAGATTATTCGATACAGTTTATAGTAGCGCTTTGTGAGGGACACTAGGAAAATGGATTAGTTGTCTTGAGGTCAGAGAAAGGCAACACTTACCCAAAAAACACAATATATGAAATTTGCCTTTAGGTTGAAAACACAATTACTTGTGCTTATGTTGCTGAAAATGAAATGACTTTAAATTCAACACTCATCCCTTAACATATGTTGGAAGGATTATAGATCTCATGGAGGATCCTGCTATATGTGCTAAAGGGTTATAACTATTTTTAACTCGAATTACATTGTGATCACAATCAGTAGAGAAATGAAGAAAAGGAATTAAAAAGTGTTAGCTTAATCAAAATAACAAAACATGGACTAAAAAAAGTCTCCCTTCCAAAATCACACCCCAACCTGCATATTTTGTCTTAGTCTGATATCCAGCAGCGACTTAGCAGAGAATTAACAGGTTCTGTTTCTGAAGGATTGTGAGCTTGGGAAGAAAGCCAAGCCCAACCCATGGAAACCGAAGATGGTTTCACATTTCTTAGGCAGTCAGGCAAGACTGGGAAATAACTCAATTTACCAACGTTTAAGGACCAGAGAAACTTAACTTTGCAATAATAACATTCATCTAGCTCTATGCCATTTTTCAAAATGGGTTCCTAATATATCTTAATTGGCTCTAACAAACACCTGTGAGGTAGGAAAGGTGGTGAGGTAAGCTTTCTCATTCTGGAAAGAGATGAACTAAGGTTTGAATGTCTTAAGGGAAATCCTCAAATGTTAGACCCCTGGAAAATGACAGAGGTGAATTTCTAAGTTCTCAAGTGCTCATTCCTTATTCTGCACTACCGTGTAGAAAGACACCAGGTTTTTAAGCATATGGAAAAGAAAGCCCAAATCAGAAAGTGGAAAGCTGGAAGGTAGAAAAAATTAGAGATAACAATATAAATATAAAGATACAGACACCTAGAGCAGATTCTAAGTCTGTGAGCAAAATTTTGTTGAACATTTCTTTCTAGTCTCAAAATTCTTTTTGCTGGGTTAGAGATTCACCCTAAATATTCCACAAGCAGTGCATGTTTATTTTAATTTTCTTTCTTGGATAATGAAGATAGATTTAGACATGGTCTAGCTCTCATCTTAACTAGTTGCATTTAAAATATGAGATAAAGGAAAACCTATGTCAATTTTACAATTAATTCGTTTGACAGAGTTTCAACATGAGCAAACAGAAATTCAATTCCTTCCTAAATCAAGGAACAACAGGTAGGCAGAAGGAACTCGGGAGGTGATGCAAATACTACTCTAAAATGAATCTTTTTTTTTTTTTTTAAATCATCAAATTTTATGAACAAACAAAACAAAACTCTGTGTCATTTTGAATTTAACCTAACGTGCCCACCGCTGCCTAGTGTGTGGAAGGATTACTTAGTTTGGTCTTAAGACCCAGTTTTCTTGTTTGAAAAAGAGTAATGAGTTAGGATCTCTCCTGAGCAGTTCAGAATCTGATTTTAATTTACAAAAATACCACATTTTCATGTTAATAACGATGTGTATTTAAGACATCTGTTTGAATGTCTGCAAATGTTAATTTACCAAGGGGGTGGGGAATTAATCCAATAAAAAGCTGCTACATTCTTTTATGAATTAATATTATGGCTGTTTAATAGGTTCTTTACCAGAGTTCAAATTAAAATGAGGTCTTTTATCTTTATAGTGCCTGCATAGACACAGCTGTTCACAGTTAATATCGCAGATGAACTGTGCCTAATTGAAAATAAAAATGCAAATAAAAGAGCCCACAGTACGTCTGTGTAGGCCATGGGTACCCCAAATAGCTCACAACAAGAGAGGCCTTGAGGTGCCCACCTAGAATTAACAAGTTAATACAAAGCATCCACTGTCACGTGGCAATTTACTTGTGGATGAAAGAGACTATGTGATAGCGAATTTAGTCCATAGAAACTCCATACAGTGAGGTTTTAATTTTCAGCTTGTCCATCAGCTCTCCTGGTTTAGTGGCTAGTTTTAAGTCATTGCTAAATGTTGTCAGATAGAACTTTCTGAAATGATGAAAATGTTCTATACCAAGCTATTCAATACTGTAGCCACTAGTCATGTGACCACTGAGCACTTAAAATGTCATGTGTGACTGTGAAGGTGAATTTTAAATTAAATTAAATTAAACAGCACTCACTCTGGTTAGTGGATGAGGCAGACAGACAACTGAAAGCAGTCCCTATCTCTTTCTTTTCCTTGAGAGGCAGTATCTACTGGAGATGTTAAAGGTCTAACTCTGGGTCCAGACTGCTTGTTTCAAATCCCTAAGCTCCCATTTACCAGCTATACCCCACGTCCAAGGAAAGAGAAACCAGAGTAAGACGGTAGCCAATTTGATCACATGGACCACAGCCTTGTCTAGCTCAATGAAACTAAGCCATGCCGTATGGGGCCAACCCAAGATGGGAGGGTAGTGGAGGAGAGGTCTCACAGAATGTGGTCCACTGGAGAAGGGAATGGCAAACCACTTCAGTATTCTCGCCTTGAGAACCCCATGAACAGTATGAAAAGGCAAAATGATAGGATACTGAAAGGGGAAATCCCTGGGTTGGTAGGTGCCCAATATGCTACTGGAGATCAGTGGAGAAATAACTCCAGAAAGAATGAAGGGATGGAACCAAAACAAAAACAATACCCAGCTGTAGATTGAACTGGTGATAGAAGCAAGGTCCGATGCTATAAAGAGCAATATTGCATAGGAACCTGGAATGTCAGGTCCATGAATCAGGCAAATTAGAAGTGGTCAGACAAGAGATGGCAAGAGTGAATGTTGACATTCTAGGAAGCAGCAAACTAAAATGGACTAGAATGGGTAAATTTAACTCAGATGACCATTATATCTACTACTGTGGGCAGGAATCCCTTAGAAGAAATGGAGTAGCCATCATGGTCAACAAGATAGTCCAAAATGTAGTACTTGGATGCAATCTCAAAAATGACAGAATGATCTCTGTTCGTTTACAAGGCAAACCATTCAATATAATGCTAATCCAAGCCTATGTCCCAACCAGTAACACTGAAGAAGCTGAAGTTGAGTGGTTCTATGAAGACCTACAAGACCTTTTAGAACTAACACCCAAAAAAGATGTCCTTTTCATTATAGGGGACTGGAATGCAAAAGTAGGAAGTCAAGAAACACCTGGAGTAACAAGCAAATTTGGCCTTGGAATATGGAATGAAGCAGGGCAAAGGCTAATAGAGTTTTGCCAATAGAACGCACTGGTCCTAGTGAACACCCTCTTCCAACAACACAAGAGAAGACTCTACACATGGACATCACCAGATGGTCAACACCGAAATCAGATTGATTATATTCTTTTCAGTCAAAGATGGAGAAGCTCTATACAGTCAGCAAAAACAAGACCAGGAGATGACTGTGGCTCAGATCATGAACTCTTTTTTGCCAAATTCAGACTTAAATTGAAGAAAGTAGGGAAAACTGCTAGACCATTCAGGTATGACCTAAATCAAAACCCTTATGATTATACAGTGGAAGTGAAAAATAAATTTAAGGGACTAGATCTGATACAGAGTGCCTGATGGACTGTGGACGGAGGTTCGTGACATTGTACAGGAGACAGGGATCAAGACCATTCCCATGGAAAAGAAATGCAAAAAAACAAAATGGCTGTCTGAGGATGCCTTACAAATAGCTGTGAAAAGAAGAGAAGTGAAAAGAAAAGGAGAAAAGGAAAGATATAAGCATCTGAATACAGAGTTCCAAAGAATAGCAAGGAGAGATAAGAAAGCCTTCCTCAGTGATCAATGCAAAGAAATGGAGGAAAACAATAAGATGGGAAAGACTAGAGATCTCTTCAACAAAATTAGAGATACCAAGGGAACATTTCATGCAAAGGTGGGCACAATAAAGGACAGAAATTGTATGGACTTAACAGAAGCAGAAGACACTAAGAGGTGGCAAGAATACACAGAAGAACTATACAAAAAAGATAATCACGATGGTGTGATCACTCACCTAGAGCAGACATCCTGGAATGTGAAGTCAAATTGACCTTAGGAAGCATCACTATGAACAAAGCTAGCAGGTGATGGAATTCCAGCTAAGCTATTCCAGTCCTAAAAGATGATGCTGTGGAAGTGCTGCACTCAATATGCCAGCAAATTTGGAAAACTCAGCAGTGGCCATAGGACTGGAAAAGGTCAGTTTTCCCTCCAATCCCAAAGAAAGGCAGTGTCAAAGAATGCTCAAACTACCGCACAATTGCACTCATCTCAGATGCTAGCAAAGTAATGCTCAAAATTCTCCAAGCCAGGCTTCAAGAGTATGTGAACCATGAATGTCCAGATATTCAAGCTGGATATAGAAAAGGCAGACAAACCAGAGATCAAATTGCCAACATCCACTGGATCATGGAAAAAGCAAGAGAGTTCCAGAAAAACATCTATTTCTGCTTTATTGACTATGCCAAAGCCTTTGACTGTGTGGATCACAGCAAACTGTGGAAAATTCTGAAAGAGATGGGAATACTAGACCACCTGACCTGACTCTTGAGAAACCTGTATGCAGATCAGGAAGCAACAGTTAGAACTGGACATGGAACCACAGACTGGTTCCAAACAGGAAAAGGAGTACGTCAAGGCTGTATATTGTCACCCTGCTTATTTAACTTATATGCAGAGTACATCATGAGAAATGCTCGACTGGAAGAAACACAAGCTGGAATCAAGATTGCCGGGAGAAATATCAATAACCTCAGATATGCAGATGACACCACCCTTATGGCAGAAAGTGAAGAGGAACTAAAAAGCCTCTTGATGAAAGTGAAAGAGGAGATTGAAAAAGTTGGCTTAAAGCTCAACATTCAGAAAACAAAGATCATGGCATCTGGTCCCATCACCTCATGGGAAATAGATGGGGAAACAGTGGAAACAGTGTCAGACTTTATTTTGGGGGGCTCCGGGATCACTGCAGATGGTAACCGCAGCCATGAAATTAAAAGACACTTACTCCTTGGAAGAAAAGTTATGACCAATTTAGATAGCATATTCAAAAACAGAGACATTACTTTGCCAACAGAGGTCCGTCTAGTCAAGGTATGGTTTTTCCAGTGGTCCTGTATGGATGTGAGAGTTGGTCTGTGAAAAAAGCTGAACACTGAAGAATTGATGCTTTGAACTGTGGTGTTAGAGAAGACTCTTGAGAGTCCCTTGGACTGCAAGGAGATCCAACCAATCCATTCTGAAGATCAGCCCTGGGATTTCTTTGGAAGGAATGATGCTAAAGCTAAAACTCCAATACTTTGGCCACCTTATGCAAATAGTTGACTCATTGAAAAAGACCCTGATGCTGGGAGGGTTTGGGGGTGGGAGGAGGAGGGGATAAAAGAGCATGAGATGGCTGGATGGCATCACCGACTCGATGGACATGACTTTGAGTGAACTCCGGGAGTTGTTGATGGACAGGGAGGCCTGGTGTGCTGCAATTCATGGGGTCGCAGAAAGTCGGATACGACTGAGTGACTGAACTAAACTGAACTGAACCTTGGGCAACTTACTTAATCTTCAGCTCCCAGCTTCCTCACCAAGAAAATGCGCATGGTGATAATATTAAAGGCAGCTAGTAAAAATGAAAATGCCTGGTTGATAATATGCATTTAATATACATTAATGGTTTTCTTGAGGATTTAGATGAAACCACAAATGCAAAAAGCACTGTCTTTAGTGAGCATTTCATTGGAGACTGTGTCCTGTGCCTTCATCATGATGTCAGGTGGATGTTTATTGTGATGAATTTAGTTTAGATGTTACCAAGTTCAGGTACTTCTGCCTATCATGACTCCATTCAGAAAGTGGAGAAAGGAAGCAAGAATGAATTCAAAAATTTTTGCTGAGGCTATCATGTACTAGACCTAATTCTAAATGTTTTTGATAAAAGATAAGTAAACATTGATTCGACTCTCAAGAAACTTGTAGTGCAGTTTGTAGAAACAAACGTGTAGAAACACAAGGATTAAAGATACAAATGAAGCAGATTTTCAGAGAAGAAATGTCAATATCAGTAAGCTCCCGAGTTTGAAGATCCAAAGGATTCCTAGTTAATACTCAAAACCTCTTGGCCTTATTCTGTAAGTCTGCACAGAAGGGAAGAAGGAGGGGTTGGAAGGAATGCAAGACTCTTAATGAGCTACTCAGTTCAGTTCAGTCAGTCGCTCAGTCGTGTCCGACTCTTTGCGACTCCATGAATTGCAGCACGCCAGGCCTCCCTGTCCATCAACAACTCCCGGAGTCCACTCAAACTCACATCCATCGAGTCAGTGATGCTATCCAGCCATCTCATCCTCTGTTGTCCCCTTCTCCTTCTGCCCCCAATCCCTCCCAGCATCAGAGTCTTTTCCAAAGAGTCAACTCTTTGCATGAGGTGGCCAAAGGACTGGAGTTTCAGCTTTAGCATCATTCCTTCCAAAGAAATCCCAGGGCTGATCTCCTTTAGAATGGACTGGTTAGATCTCCTTGCAGTCCAAGGGACTCTCAAGAGTCTTCTTCAACACCAAAGTTCAAAAGCATCAATTCTTTGGCACTCAGCTTTTTTCACAGTCCAACTCTCACATCCATACATGACCACTGGAAAAATCATAGCCTTGACTAGACGGACCTTTGTTGGCAAAGTAATGTCTCTGCTTTTCAATATGCTATCTAGGTTGGTCATAACTTCTTGAGCCACTGGATGTTCCTTATTCTGGACTAGATACAGATGTTTACATATACAGTATCGCCTTCTAATAGCATCACCCAAAGTCTGAAGCCAGACTCAGTTCAGTTCAGTTCAGTCGCTCAGTCGTGTCCAACTCTTTGCGACCCCGTGAATCACAGCACACCAGGCCTCCCTGTCTATCACCAACTCCTGGAGTCCACTCAAACTCACATCCATCGAGTCAGTGATGCTATCCAGCCATCTCATCCTCTGTTGTCCCCTTCTCCTTCTGCCCCCAATCCCTCCCAGCATCAGAGTCTTTTCCAAAGAGTCAACTCTTTGCATGAGGTGGCCAAAGGACTGGAGTTTCAGCTTTAGCATCATTCCTTCCAAAGAAATCCCAGGGCTGATCTCCTTCAGAATGGACTGGTTGGATCTCCTTGCAGTCCAAGGGATTCTCAAGAGTTTTCTCCAACACCACAGTTCAAAAGCATCAAACTCTCACATCCATGCATGACCATTGGAAAAACCATAGCCTTGACTAGACGGACCTTTGTTGGCAAAGTAATGTCTCTGCTTTTGAATGTGCTATCTAGGTTGGTCAGAACTTTTCTTCCAAGCTCTGCCACTTTTTTTTTCTGTGCCTCCACTTCCTCATCTGTCAAATGGGAATAAGAACAGCAATGATTTCATGGGGTTGTGATACAGATGAAATAAATATAAGCAAAGTTTAGGGCAGGGCATGGTGTGGTATTCAAAGCAAGTTATTTTTATTGCTATTTCTCAGCAGCAAGGTGGGGTGGGGGAGATGGATGTTAGGTGACTAGCACTATCCTGTAGCGTAGAAGGTCGTCATTGTATCATTCCAGTTTCCTCTGTCGATGGGTTTTCCAGGCGAGAACCCTAGAGTAGGTTGCCATTTCCTCTTTCAGGGGATCTTCCTGACTCAGGGATTAAACCTGCATCTCCTACATTAGCAGGTAAATTCTTTACCAGTGAGCCACCAGGGAAGCCTGACCTGGACGGTTACTGAGGCTTTTTCAGCATGATTGAAATTCTAGGTTACAGAATCACAGATTAGTGCTGGAAATGATGTTAGAAATACATAGCCTCAAACCTCCTTTTTTTTTTTTTTTGCATTTCTTCTTCTTGGGGATAGTCTTGATCCCTGCCTCCTATACAATGTCACAAACCTCTGTCTATAGTTCTTCAGACACTCTATCAGATCTAATCCCTTGAATCTCTTTGTCACTTGCACTATATAATCATAAGGGATTTGATTCAGGTCATACCTGAATGGTCTAATGTTTTTCCCTACTTTCTTCAATTTAAGTCTGAAGTTTGCAATAAGGAGTCCATGATCGAGCCACAGTCAGCTTCTGGTCTTGTTGTTGCTGATTGTATAGAGCTTCTAAATCTTTGACTGAAAAGAACACAATCAATCTGATTTCGGTATTGACCATCTGGTGATGACTTCTTGTGTTGTTGGAAGAAGGTGTTCACTAGGACCAGTGTGTTCTTTTGGCAAAACTCTATTAGCCTTTGCCCTACTTCATTCTGTACTCCAAGGCCAAATTTGCCTGCTACTGCAGGTATTTCTTGACTTCCTACTTTTGCATTCCAGTCCCCTATGATGAAAAGGACATCTTTTTGAGGTATTAGTTCTAGAAGGTCTTGTACGTCTTCATAGAACTGTTCAACTTCAGCTTCTTCAGCTTTACTGGTCAAGGCATAGACTAAGATTACTGTGATATTGAATGGAATGTTGATATTGATATCAATGGATATTGATATTGCCTTGGAAATGAACAGAGATCATTCTTTCATTTTTGAGATTTCATCAAAGTACTCCATTTTGGACTCTTTTGTTGACTATGATGGCTACTCCATTTCTTCTTAGGGATTTGTGTCCACAGTAGGAGATACAATGATCATCTGAGTTAAATTCAGCCATTCCAGTCCATTTTAGTTCGCTGTTTCCTAAAATGCCTTACAAATAGCTGTGTAAAGAGAGAAGTGAAAAGCAAAGGAGAAAAGGAAAGATATACTCATTTGAATTCAGAGTTTCAAAGAATAGCAAGGAGAGAAATGAAAGCCTTCCTCAGTGATCAATGCAATGCAAAGAAATAGAGGAAAACAATAGAATGGGAAAGACTAGAGATCTCTTCAACAAAATTAGAGATACCAAGGGAACATTTCATGCAAAGGTGGGCACAATAAAGGACAGAAATTGTATGGACTTAACAGTAGCAGAAGACACTAAGAGGTGGCAAGAATACACAGAAGAACTATACAAAAAAGATATTCATGACCCAGATAATCACGATGGTGTGATCACTCACCTAGAGCAGACATCCTGGAATGTGAAGTCAAATTGACCTTAGGAAGCATCACTATGAACAAAGCTAGCAGGTGATGGAATTCCAGCTAAGCTATTTCCAGTCCTAAAAGATGATGCTGTGGAAGTGCTGCACTCAATATGCCAGCAAGTTTGGAAAACTCAGCAGTGGCCACAGGACTAGAAACGGACAGTTTTCCTTCCAATCCCAAAGAAAGGCAGTGTCAAAGAATACTCAAACTACCACACAATTGCACTCATCTCAGATGCTAGCAAAGTAATGCTCAAAATTCTCCAAGCCAGGCTTCAAGAGTATGTGAACCATGAATGTCCAGATATTCAAGCTGGATTTAGAAAAGGCAGACGAACCAGAGATCAAATTGCCAACATCCACTGGATCATGGAAAAAGCAAGAGAGTTCCAGAAAAACATCTATTTCTGCTTTATTGACTATACCAAAGCCTTTGACTTTGTGGATCATGACAAACTGTGGAAAATTCTGAAAGAGATGGGAATAGCAGACTACCTGACCTGACTCTTGAGAAACCTATATGCAGGTCAGGAAGCAAGAGTTAGAACTGGACATGGAACAGCAGACTGGTTTCAAATAGGAAAAGGAGTACGTCAAGGCTGTCTATTGTCACCCTGCTTATTTAACTTATATGCAGAGTACATCATGAGAAATGCTGGGCTGGATGAAGCACAAGCTGGAATCAAGATTGCTGGAAGAACATCAAAAACCTCAGATATGCAGATGACACCATTCTTATGGCAGAAAGTGAAGAAGAACTAAAGAGCCTCTTGATGAAAGTGAAAGAGGAGAGTGAAAAAGTTGGCTTAAAACTCAACATTCAGAAAACTAAGATCATGGCATTTGGTCCCACCACTTCATGACAAATAGACGGAGAAACAGTAGAAACAGTATCAGACTTTATTTTGGGGGGCTCCAAAATCACTGCAGATGGTGATTGCAGCCATGAAATTAAAAGACTCTTGCTTCTTGGAAGAAGAGTTATGACCAATTTAGATAGCATATTAAAAAGCAGAGACATTACTTTGCCAACATAGGTCCATGTAATCAAATATATGGTTTTTCCAGTGGTCATGTATGGATGTGAGAGTTAGGCTATAAAGAAAGCTGAGTGCCTAAGAATTGATGCTTTTGAACTGTGGTGTTGGAGCAGACTCTTGAGAGTCCGTTAGACATCCTAAAGGAAATCAGTCCTGAAAATTCACTGGAAGGACTGCTGTTGAAGCTGAAACTCCAATACTTTGGCCACCTGATGCAAAGAACTGACTCATTTGAAAAGATCCTGATGTTATGAAAGATTGAAGGCAGGAGGTGAAGGAGTTGATACAGGATGAGATGGTTGGATGGCATCACTGACTCTATGGAGATGAGTTTGAGTAAGCTCTGGGTGTTGCTAATGGATAGGCAGGCCTGGTGTGCTTCAGTCCATGGGGTCACAAAGAGTCAGACATGACTGTGTGACTGAACTGAACCTTCCTTTTAGCCAGATGAAGAAGGTAAATTCTGAGATTAAATGCTCTACTTTGGGTCATATCTGTGGCGCAGTCAGTCCTTCAGTACTATTGTGAATTTAATATAAAACCTATTCATCTAGTATGCATCCGTTAAGTTTAACAGCAAGTGAAAAGTCAATGGTTCATTGAATCTATTTTCTCCTTTTTTTAAAGATAGTCCCTGAATATTTCAATTTTATTTAAGGATGTTCTTCCTGTAAGTAAAACAAAACAAATAGTATAAGTTCGATTTCCAAAGAATAGTTGAGAACTTTGTTTTTAAGGAAACCATCTGGACGTTACCTTGATTGCCTTATAAATCTAGTATTTTCTTGAATCACTTTGTGATCACAGTGTTTAACTGCATCACTTTGAGATACTTACAAGGTATGCTCTCTCTGTTGTGGTGCTGGTTTTGGGTGTCTATAATGTAACAACTACATACCCTGATTAATTATAGTAAGGCAAGGTAACAAGCAGTGGTGAGGCAATGTTCTTTGAGTAATGCTCTTCGTATGAAAATGTCTATATATTTCCACATGATCTATGAGTCAGGGAGACATCCAAAGGTGCTTTGGTTCATACCAGCATCACACCTCCCTCCAGTTTTCCCAGGTGGACAAAGGCATTTTCCAGTTACTGGGTGTCAGGATCTCTTTCACAATCACAAAGTTGATGGCAATTGTCTCCAAACATTCCAGCTGAACATTCTATCCAGGAAAGAGAAATGTTGAAAAATTAACTCCTTGAGCTCTCACTGATGCACCTAAGTTGAGATTTAAGATACAGTTTCTGCAAAAGCATAGTGGGAAGATAAAATGAGATTGATTGGTTGGAAGAAGGGGGGAAAGTTCTGGAATGAAGCTTCATTTTATACACAGGTTCATACCTGCACCTTAAAATTGACTTACTTCAACACTGGTTTGCACCTGTTAGAAGGTATGTAAGCTTTTTGAAGACAGAAATTTAAGGAATGAGACTGAGTCATCCAGCCAAGTACATTACTTTAAGTGTTGTTGTTTTGTTGCTAAGTTGTGTCTGACTCTTTTGTGACCCCGTGGACTATAGCCTGCCAGGCTCCTCTGTCTATGGGGTTTCCCAGGAAGAATACTGAGTGTGTTGCCATTTGCTTCTCCTGGGGATCCACCCAGGGATGGAACCTGCGTCTTCTGCATGGGCAGGCAGATTCTTTATCACTGAGCCACCAAGAAAGCATTACTTTAGTTTTCTTTATAATGCTATTTATTTATTCACTATTTCTCCAGAAGATGGTAAGCTTCACTATATTCCCAGACTTTAAAAAGCAAGCATGTAATATGTGTACATTTTTTCAAATTGTTACATAATAAATGATTAAGTGAATAAAGCATGGACAAGAGATACTATATGTAAAGTTCTAGTGACCTATGAGAATAGGATATGGAACTAACATATAGTTCCTTTTTTAAGACAAGAACTTTGATTCACATAAAGTCAAATGACCACTATCATTATATTATCTTTATAATTATTGGGGTTGCTGTAACCATATGTACAAGAGCAAACATAGTATAAACTAAAATGAAACTTGGAAGTATTTATTGAAACCTATGTGGTTCTGTATTGTTTTGAATGGACCAGGGCTTAATAATATTTTATTTCAAACTGAGTAGCCCCCTTTCACACCTATATATCTTCATCCACATTCATGGCTGCTATTACTTCTGCTGATGAATGCCTAGTTCACATTTTTAATATTTTCATAAAGCCCTTGAATCTGTTTCAGTACCACTGAACCCAATGCATGTCATCCTTTTCAAAGCATTTAATGAAATATTTCTCATTCAAAGCAGAATTCTTTTCCATTGAAGGCTAACTGCTTTAGTGGTATTTTGAGATCCTAAATAGTTTCATTTAGGGCAGAATAAAAATTTTGACCAATCAGTAATAAAATCAGGACTCATTTTACTGCTTGTAAGAGTGAATTCTTGTCACTTTAATGTCCACATCAGAAGCTCAGGTGATTATTCCATGTTTGAGATTCAGGTTTACATGTTTTCCATCAGACGGAAAGATCTCACAGTCACACGGAATTCCCACAGTCAATGCTTAAAATCACCCTGGCTATACCTTTTTCACACTGGTTGCCATGGAAACCTGCTGGGCAAATGCACTGTCCACTGGCTGCATCACAATTGGCTTCATTTTTGCAGTCACAGATGTGAACACAATTCAAACCATAAAATCCAGGAAGGCACGCTAGAAAATGGAAATGTCAAAACACTATTTTGGCTTTAAGAATAAATCAGGGAAAAATTAAAGGATATACTCTAGGTAATCTCTTTCCCAGGACCAAAGAAAGAGAAAAGAGGCACAAACTGGAAAGCAAGGAAAAATTACATGGAGAAGCATAGTGACAGTACTTTAGTCATGCAGATATGTGAATATATCACTGCCTTTCTCAACCACTAGTCTAGAAAAGTTCACAAGAAAATGTAAGACATCTTCAAGTAGATAAAGTTGATTTGCTGTAATGTGTTATAGTCTGAGAAAGACTTCATCAAAACCCTCTAATAACCTAAACACCTAAAATAGCAATGTTTTCTAACTTCAGATCCAGGCTAACTTTAGTGAGAATTTAAAATTCTTTAAATAAATAAGAGACTATCTATCTGTGGAAGGTGATTCATATAGCTCTTGGTATTTGAAGTCCTGGGGATAGATAATGGAAGGTGATATAAAGAAAACAGGGGAGGAAAAAGAGGAAGAAAGTAAATAAAAGAGAATATGATGTATATGTATGGAGTAAGTTAACATCTTATGAAGAAGTCATGTTTTAAAGTCAGTGAAATTTAATCTTTAAAAAATTTATTTAGATAGCCCATAGAAGTACAATGTAGAATTGTTTCTTAGCAAGTCCAATGCAATCTGTTTTTCCTCCATGGTTGGAGGTATTTTTGTGGCTGAACATCAGAAATAATTGGTTTAGATACCATGTGGTCCAAGCAGATGCATTTCTTGGGTTGCTAAATTTGTCCTCTGCCCAGGGAGATGCTTACCCTGAGGGAGGTATGTGAGAGCTAATTTTGACAGCAGGCAAAGGATTCTCATTTATTACTTGGGTTTTGTCTATGGCTATGCTCACTACTCACCAGTGGGAACAGAAGGGGTATGCAATTTCCTTTTCCTTCAGTTATCCACTCTCTCTTTCTCTCCCTCTCACTCTTGCTCTTCACACTTTCTTCCTCTCTCTGTGTCCCCCAACCCCCCTTCCCAGGCACCTAGAGTTGGATTTGCCTAGGCTTCAAGTGTGTGACACTTCAGCATAAATGGAGTTACTCAGGACATATTCAACATTAGGAAAAACTGACATCAGAGAGCAGAAAAAGAAGGTAAAACCAAAAAGAGATGAGGAATGAATTATTTTGTATGATATACAGTCTTCCATCTTCTAACCTCATTTTAACTCTTAAAAAATGAATACTAAAGGAAGATATAGTGCAAGGTTTCTTTTGTTTGATCTTATATAATTGTTGTTGACAATACATAAAAAAGTCAAATCTGCTCTGTCCATCCATGGGTATTCTCCAGGCGAGAATACTGGAGTGGGTTGCCATACCCTCCTCCAGGGGATCTTCCCAACCCAGAGATCCCCAGGTCTCCTGCATTGCAGGCAGATTCTTTAATTCTTTATCAACTAAGCCACCAGAGAAGCCCTGGAATATTGGAGTGGGTAGCCTATCTCTTCTCCAAGGGATATTCTTGACCCAGGAATCAAACTGGGGTTTCCTGCATTGCAGGTAGATTTTTTTACCAGCTGAGCTACCAGGGAAGCCTCCTTTATCTCCCCTATTTTAATTATATAAAAAAACTGAGCTCATAAATGTTGGTTTGCTCAACTTTTCCTTTTGTCTAAATGATATTATCATTCTTCCAGGTCCATCGGCTTAGAACTTTAGAGTCATCTTTGATTCCTACACCTTCCTCATCTGTATGTCCAAATCAATTGCTAAAATACAGTCAATTGCTCTTCCAACATATTTTCTATTCATCCATTTACATTTTGATCCCAGAATAGATTTTTGAAATCCTAGATCATCACTATAGTTTCCTGTGTGGACACAATCAATGGCTAATTATCCTAATAGTTAATAATGTATCTACTTTACAGATTTCTTTCGCCAGAGGGATGTCCCTTGTCTGCTCAAAATCTTCCTTGCTGCCCTACTGTAAACAGGATGAAATTTGTGGGCCTTGAATAGATACTTTTTTTTCCCTCTTCTGTATCTCTTATTCCAATATTGAAAATAAAACAAACAAAAACTACATGATGTTTACTTTCATACACCCTAACCCAAGAAACATCAGAATGCTGGCAATAATGCTAAACCTAGAAAGGGTTAATAGAATTTGTTTCTGTGAAATATGCTTTATAGAACCTAAAGACAGGTTGAAACAAGTGGGAACAATTTTAAATATTGTTAATATCACTGTACTGTGTTTAGTCGCTGAGCTGTGTCTGAGTCTTTGTAACCCCACAGACCGTAGTCTGCCAGGCTCCTCAGTCTATGGGGATTCTCCAGGCAAGAATATTGGAATGGGTTGCCATTTCCTTCTCCAGGGGATCTTCCCAACCCAGGGATCCAATCCAGGTCTCCTGCATTGAAGGTAGATTCTTTACCATCTGAGCCACCAACTACAGAGGCTTTAAAAAAGACTTGATTTGTAAGTAATTAATGTTGATCAGCTTTTACAACATGCATGCATGCGTGCATGCTAAGTAGCTTCAGCAGGTCCAACTCTTTGCAACCCTATGGACTGTAGCCCACTCGTCTCCTCTGTCGTGGGATTCTCTAGGCAAGAATACTGAAGTGGATTGCCATTCCTTCCTTCAAGGGATCATCCAGACCCAGGGATCAAACCCACATCTCTTATGTCTCCTGCATTGGCAGGCAGGTAATTGCCCGCTAGTGCCACCTGTGAAGCCTTTTACAACATGCCTCAGTGCTAAATGCTTCCAAGTATCTTCTTATTTAATCCTAATGATCTTTTAAGGTGAGTTTATTATCTTCATTTTATACACGATAAAAAAACTGAAACTTACAAAAATTTTGTTTATACACATTTTATATGGCAGAGGCAGGCCATATACAACCAAGTCTAGAGACTAAGCTCTCACATCTTAATCTCTTAGCTGTATGGTCCATCAGGGTTCTCTGATGTCAAAGACAAATTATGGCAGAATTCCTTTTCCTAGTTTAGTTGAAAATATAGAGTCCAAATGAAGAAATGATATAAAGAAATATTAGTATATTCAAAAAGACCAACAGCTGACTCCACTGCATATGTCTGCCTTTATCTACTGTAGATAATCATAGAACCACAGACATTTGTTTAAACATTTATTCTGAACGAATAAAGAAGTTCAATTACTTCATCATCATGATAATTCTCAACACCTAGAACTTAAATTAGAGCTATGAAATATATTGCAAGAATAAACATTAAAATAGTAACAGCTTATCTAGTTTGATATAATGTGAATGTATTATGATTTAAAAATATTTTTTAAAACTTATCAACATCATCACATGCCCACTCATTTTCTCTGTTTACCATGTTCACAGTCTCTTCCATAGTAACCAGGGAGGTATTCACATTCTTCCAGAAAACCTCCTGCAAACTCCGTTGTCCTGACACGTGCAATTAAAATGGCAGCCTGGACCAAAATAACCAGGAAAACATTCTGAAAAAGAAACCACACGAGCAATAACTCTAGTTAAGACGATTGAAACTGTAATGAAGTTGAAGACAGAAATAAACAGTACAATTAATGAAAAAGACAGACAAATCATTAGCCAATGTGATCAAGATAAAAGAGGAAAAGTACAAATACACACATTTTTTAAAATGTGCAATGATCATCAAAAGGAATCAATATAAAAAGTATAATACAAATAAATACAAAAACCTAAATGAAATGGATAAGTTACAGAAGACAACTTATCAACACTTTCCTAATTTGAAGCAGAAAACCTAGATAGGCTAGTTATAACAGAAAAACAATAAAGAAAATAGAAAACAGCTCCAATTAAAAAAAAAAATCACCACTCCTGAGCTTCACAGGTAAATCCTATAAACTTTTACAGTTCAGATCATCACCTTATTACTTATATATATTCTAGAGCATTGAAAAGGAAGGAAAATTCCAAATAGATTTTATTATGTAAGTATAACATCAATTCCAAAACCCCCCAAAAATGCATAAAAAACTATACTTCAATTTTATTTATGATATTGATGCCAAATTCATAAAAAGTACACAGAAGCCAACAGTATATTATAAAGTAATATATCACAACTAATATTTATTCTAAGAATATAAGGTTATGCAATATTAAACAAATTATTTGATAAATCCATCATACTTATCAGCCTAAAGAAAAAAATCATATCACTAATATAATAAATGCAGGAGAAACATTTGAATAATAGTCATTTAAAATTCAGTAAAATGATGACTAAATTACAAAATTAATAGCTATGTCATAATATGAATATTAAAATCCAGCATTTTAGTTTATTAGGGAATAAAAAGCTTACACAAATGGAAAGATAGACCATATTTGTTCTTGGATAAGATGAGTTAATATCAGAAATATGCTAATTCTCCCTAAAACAATAATTCTTTCAGAGGACAATAAAACAGTGGGAAAAAAACTGATTTTTTTTTTCTGCATCTGGATGCTTGGTTATAAATTTCATTTTGAAGGACAAATTAACAAGAATAGCACCAGGAAATCCCCAAAAAAGGAAAGTAATGAAGGGTGGCTGGGTCTGTCGATATCAAATACATATAATAAAGACTTCCTAATAAAAACACGATTGCATTTTCACATAAACAGATCAACAGAATGGAACTTCAGGAACTATATCTAACTGCATATTAATGTTTAGTTGTCAATGAAGCCTGCATCTCAAATCAGTGGGAGAGATAGACTTGTGTGATAACTGAACAGCCACATAAGGGGGAAGTGAATCTATTCCTCACACCATACACCAAGAAAAATATTTTTAATTAATCAGAGAATTGAATGTCAAAAATGGTGTCATACGAGTCCTAAAAGAAAACATGGCTGAATTATTTTAAAACCTGAGAATGGGGAGTCCATCCCAAATTAAGTCTCAACATTTTACAAAATAGAGAAAAGATAATTTTATAACAACAAAAAAACCCAAAATCTTTTTGAATCATGCATAATCTATAATTCAAAGATGCTTTTAATAAAGCATATCACCTGGGATTCATACTTTTGCATTGTCAATCCTCTTGTGGAATGTGGGCTGAATCCATAACTGGCTGTACCCAAGAGAATGTGGTGAAAATGATAAAAGATATGTCTATGTCTTAGGAAGACCTGACAACTTCTGCTTTAAGATGTCAGATGTTATGTAAGAAGCCCAATAATCTTGGAGAAAAACAGCCTGGCAGTGATGAGAGTGGCCAAAACTGTGCAACACATAGACCCTGAGCTCACCTCCTCCCCTGGGCACATCAAAATGACAACTGTTTACAGTGTAAGTAGACATGTAAAAGATTCTTAGCCGTTAGAGAGGATGTTAAACATTATTCGTAATAAAAAAATGAAAATGAAAACTCCACTAATATAATAGTTCTCACCAAATTGCATAATATACTCTTTTGATAACCATATATTGCTTATGAGGATGAAATATGGTATAATCTCACATGAAAGAGAATTTGTCCATATGTTGCAAAGTTACATTTGTATTTACCCCATGACTCAGTAACACTTGTATATGTTTGAAATGTTCCATAATAAAAGGTTTAAATGATAGAAACAGAAGTTAAAATATCCCACATCCCCAAATGCTTGAGAGTTATCTAACTTAAAACCAAAAATAAAATCAAGAGCACATCTATTCTACACAAAATGCTATTATTCTGCATTAGGAGTCCAGAGTATCATAACGTTGATAGGAGCTATCTCCCATGAATTAAGAGAGGAGAGCCGTGGTGTTAAAAAGTTCATGAAAACTGGTCTTCCTTGAATGTTGGTTTTAGATGGGCTGTCATTTCAGTGTCATCATCCTCACTTTCAGATGGGAAACTACTGGGGAGATGTTGTGAATGTCCTCATGGCCCAGAGCAGGGTATCAGCAGAGAGGAATTAGCATAAGGGCCTCTGCAATCCCACTGCAAGGTACTTTCACTGTGCTGTGCTGCCAAGTTTCCTGACAGTCAAATGAGTGGTGAAAGATGGTGGGTAATTACACCCATTATGAGAGTACGTCATAGTCCCAGGTCTAAGGAGCCAGAGATCCCATAGTTGGAACCACCTCAGTACAAGTTCACTGTGGATTATTTTTCACTCAGGGGGCCCCAAGGTTAGGCCCCAAGAACAGTGTTCTCATCCATGCTGTGTCTTACTACCCTTTCTCAATGTTCTAAAAAATGCAACACTATCTTCTTAATAGAGTGTGCTCTAATTAGGTGCATGCTTTCCAGTGCTGTACAAAATAATTAACTGTGGTTTGAAAAGCAAACACTAGAACAACTATCAATATTTATTTTTAGCCACTTATTATCAATTTTTCTAATGTGGAGCAGCACATGAATATCACTTCTAAATAAAAGTATTTATGGTGGGACATGATTAAATTTCTCCTGATGATGTACAGTTTCAAGACCTCTGGTCCCAGAGTCCTCCTCTTCACCCTTTGAAGCTGGGCCCACTCCTGATGGGAGCTGGGTCTGCCCAGGGCCCCACATCCCATGCTCTGCCCACCTCAAGAATTGGCTGGAGGGGGAGTAGATTTAGGTCTCACAGGAGCTCTTTCACATTAATACTATTTCAATTACTTAAGAGTTTTAAGAGTTTTCATGTGGTATTCCGGTAAGGTAACAAAATCAATTGGTATTAACATAACACTATTTTTATTAGAAATGTAATCATAAACTATAAACAACTTGCATAAATGAATTGGAAAATAGCCCCTTCACAGGTTTCTACTTTATTTTATCAATGAATGGCAGTAAGCTGTAGATTTTATTGAATAAAAGAAGGTAGTAATCAACTTACCTTTTTCACAATAATCTCCTGTCCATCCAAGGGCACAGGTACAGCTTCCATCTACAGGATTGTGAAGGCCACCATTTTTACAGGTGCATTTTAGCTCACAATTTGGGCCATATTTTGTTGGAGGACATACTGTAGTAAAAATTCAAAAAATCAAACTAAGTAAAAATGTCATGCAAGTAAATATTTTTCTCTGCTTCAGATAGATTAATCAAATCCATATAGCAAAATCATTTTTTAAAATACTCAAAGCAAACAGCTACTCAGATGTATCCTTTAGGTAGTAAGCACATCAACGTCATTCATTCATATTTTCATTCACTCTATAAATATTTATTGAGCTTATAACTATGTGCCTGGTATACTTTGGGAGCTGGAGATGTTCTGTGAAAAACAGAGATCAATCTTAGATTAGTGATGGGAGATTTTATGTGTTTAATCCCATAATGGATAAAGATGCATTAGTCATTTGCTCCTTAATGTCTCTGTGCTGAAATGTGAAAAGCACTTCAGTACAAAGTAGTAGGTGACACAAACAAAAATGTACTGGCAAGAGGAGTTAAGATACACATGAGTGAAGCTAATCAGACATAAGGGAAATTGAGCCTTCATTGTCAGAGGGAAAATAATTGAATGATGGGAAGTGCCACCAGTGGGAGAGTAACCATTACTCACATTTATTTCGTTTTGCTATGAAGAATATGGGCACAACATAGCCAATGAATATGCGTTTTTTTTTTTCCAGGAAAACTCAAAATCCATATTTTATATGAAATCATCGAATATTTGAAAGTTGGCAACTAATTAAAATTGTTTTATAGCACTGTGGAAGCCAAAACTATGTCAGCCAATTCAAACACATTTGTGGCTAGATTTGGCCAAAGGCCTACCATTTATACCTTCTAGTTTATAGTAGCTTTACATAATGATATTTTCCACATGAATTATCTCATTTAATGCTTATACATATTTCTCTGATGTGGGTAACAGTATTCTTATTTTACACTTGAGAAAACTGCAGCTGAAAAACTTAAGTCTTGCTCATGCTTAAGCAGCCAAAAGATAAGACCCAATATTCAAATCTAGAACCTCTGACTCTCTTGCTATTTTAGCTAGTAGAAGAGACATTAGAGGGATAAAAACGTTTTTGCTCTAAGTGCATGCATGCTCAGTCGTGTCTGACTCTTTGTGACCCATGGACGGTAACCTGCCAGGCTCCTCTGTCCATGGAATTTTCCAGGCAAGAATACTGGAGCAGGTTGCCATTTCCTACTCCAGGGGAGTGACCTGACCCAGGGATCAAACCCATGTCTCTTTTGTCACCTGCACTGGCAGGCAGATTTTTTTTTTTACCACTGTGCCACCTGGGAAACCCAACTTGCTCTTGTATTTGGCTAATAAACAACAGAACACATACTTTGGTTAGTATGACACTTTCTCTCTCGCCTTTATTTAACTGAATAGGTGCACTTAACTTCAGTATCAAATGCTGCTGCTGCTGCTAAGTCGCTTCAGTCATGTCTGACTCTGAGCAGCCCCATAGACAGCAGCCGACCAGGCTCCGCCGTCCCTGGGATTCTCCAGGCAAGAACACTGGAGTGGGTTGCCATTTCCTCCAATGCGTGAAAGTGAAAAGTGAAAGTGAAGTCACTCAGTCATGTCTGACTCTTTGGGACCCCATGGACTGCAGCCTACCAGGCTCCTCCGTTCATGGGATTTTCCAGGCAAGAGTACTGGAGTGGGTTGCCATTGCCTTCTCTGCAGTATCAAATGAGAGAAGCATTTTAATTAAAAAAAAAAAAGATATGGTTGTACAATTAATGTTTGAAACATCATCGTATGTATTTTTGGTTTTTGCCTTTAAGGCAATTAAGCAGAATCAACACACCATGTCTTATACTATTAAGATTAACTTTATTTGTGTCCCTTTCACCCTTCCAAAACAACTTCATCACCCAGGAGGCCTATTCATCTTCCAATCTGAATGCTGAAATGTACTCCTGAAACTGGTGAATCAGTTAAAAGATGGGACTTTAAGATAGGACTTTGGACAAAAAGCAATCAGAAAAGTGAGGAGTGCTTAGAAATGTTTCTTTCCATTGTTCTAAGTCCTAAACAATATTCACACAGAGTTGTGTGAATAATTTTAGAAAAGTTATTGTAATTACACAATGAATATTTCAAGCAGTATATCAAGGTATATTATGGAGAAAAATATTCCATCCTTCAGCTCTATCTTTCAGTCTCCCTTCTAAAAAACATTGGTACCTGCTTTTTCCCTTGTAGGCTTCACTTCAAAGAGACTTACCCTGACCACTTGATTCAAAATTCAATCCACCTAATACTTTCAAGGGGCTTCTCTGGTGGCTCAGTGGTAAAGAATCTGCCTGCAATGATCCCAGGGTTGGGAAGATCCCCTGGAGGAGGGAATGGCAACTCACTCCAGTGTTCTTGCCTGCAGAATCCCATGGACAGAGGAGCCTGGTGGGCTACAGTTCATGGGGTTGCAAAAGAGCCAGTCAGATACTACTTAGTGAATAAACGATACTCTCAAGCCGTACATCATGTTCTTTTTTCTCTTATCATAGATCTTACTCCCTGTTAACATACATAAAAATCACTTATTAACTATAAAAGTTAACATTGATATTGATGTTATTGTTAATGCAAGTTCATGTGACCAACACACTGTAAGATCAAACAAACTGAAGCATCAGAGTTTGGACCAAAAAAAAGTTTATTGTAGAGCCTTCAAGGTGGCTCATGCTCTAAAAACCCCAGCTCCTCACAGGGTTTCAGCAAAGCATTTTTAAAAGCCAGGTGAGGAGGAGTTCCAAGGTCTGTGATTAGCTGGTGCACAACTCTATGACTGGCTGATTGTGAGGGTGGTGTCAAAGGGATTAACATTATCAGTTCTTAGACTCCAGGAGGCCTGGAGCTGAGTGCTCAAGGTCATCAGGTAGTTTGTTGTCTCCATTTGTTGGAGAGGGGAAGTTTTTCTTTTTTTTTTTTAACATCTGCAAAACAACTCAGGAAATGGGCATCAAATACTGTTATTTAGGTATTTTAGAGAGGAGCTAAAGCAGAGAATATGGGGGAAGGCCCCTTGGGGTCCTGCTCAGTTATTTCATAACTACCGCTTTAGTTCAGTTCAGTTCAGTCACTCAGTCGTGTCCGACTCTTTGAGACCCCATGAATCGCAGCACGCCAGGCCTCCCTGTCCATCACCATCTCCCGGAGTTCACTCAGACTCACGTCCATCGAGTCCGTGATGCCATCCAGCCATCTCATCCTCTGTCGTCCCTTTCTTCTCCTGCTTTACTTTTGCTCAAAAGTGCTTGCTATGTCTGTACCTATTTATTTACCTTGATTTTATTCTAGTCTGTTTTTTTTTAAAGGTAAGTGAAGTGAAGTGGCTCAGTCGTGTCCGACTCTTTGCAACCCCATGAACTGTAGCTTACAAGGCTCCTCTGTCCATGGAATTTTCCAGGCAAGAGTACTGGAGTGGGTTGCCATTTCCTAAGGTAGGTGTTATTTTTCTCTTGCTATTTTCAAAATTTGTTCTTTTTCAGTTTTCAGAATTTTGACATTGGTATGTCTTTGTGGATTTCTTCTGGTTTATCCTGTTTGGCATTCACACAGATTTTTTAATTCTGTAGGTTTAAACTTTTTGTTATGTTTAGGACATCTTTAGTCATTGTTCCTTTGATTCCTTCAGTCCTGCTTACTTTCTCCTCTCCTCTAGGACTCTGATGACATAAAAGTCCGAGTTTTATTTATTTATTTTTTTCCCTCCCACAGATTTCCCAAGGCTCTTTTGTTATTATTTGGTTGTTGTCATTTCCTTATCTGCTGTCTAAATTGGGTCATTTCTATGATCTATCTCTGAGTTCACTAATGTGTTCCTCTGTCCTCTCCAAACTGAGATTTTTACAGTTTTGGTTTTTGTATTTTCCAGTTCTAAAATTTCCACTTGGTTCTTTATGTCTCTTATTCTTTTTTGAATATTTCTATTAAAAAAAAATTTGTTGTTGTTGTTGCTCAGTGAATCATTTTTTATGATGTCTTCTTTAAAATTCTTATCAAATAATTTTGATGTCAGTGTCATCCAAGTGTTGGTGTCTTTCGATTATTTTTTCTTATTCAAGTTGAAATTTTCCTGGTTGTTGTTGAATAATTGTTGAATAACTGTTTAATTAACCTGACATTTTGAGACTCTGGATCTCCTTTAAATCTTCTGTTTGAGCAAGTCTCCTATGATACTCCACTGGCAAGGAAAGAGGTTCATCCATTAAGAGGCTAAAGCCCAAGTTCCCCACAGAGCCGCCAAGGGGAGCAAGGGAAAATGTGCCTCATCCCAGCTGGGCCACAGCAAGAGTTTAGGCCTCCCCTAGGCTGACATCCGACCTGAAGCAGGGGTAGAAGTGTCTCTTTATGGCTTCCTACTCGCTCTTCACTGACTTGCCTGGAGTGGCCTCATTGCTGCTTGGTGTTTGTGAAAGTCCTGACTGCCCACTAGACTCCCTCTGACTCCATCTTAGCTTGGAAGGGTGTAGTTTCCTCATCACCTGGTGGGTGGAAGCTGTTGCTTTCCACACGGTTTCCACTGTCACTGCCAAGGTGGCCGGTTCTTTCCTTTCTGGCAGGAATGAAAGCATCTGTCCCACTAGGATTTCTCTTACCCCACCCTGGTGCAGGGTGAGGGGTGCCTTATATACCCCAGTGGAGCTTAAAGGCTAGAGCTTATGCTCTTTATATTACAATCTCAGCATTTTTTAGCAAGTAAAATATCTATATATTTATCATATTCCATGTCACCATAATTGCCACATTTGTTTTAAACTTAGCCTTAATTAAAATAGATTTAACACCCATTAAACATCCTTGTTGGAGAAGGCAATGGCAACCCACTCCAGTACTCTTCCCTGGAAAATCCCATGGATGGAGGAGCCTGGTAGGCTACAGTCCATGGGGTCACAAAGAGTCAGACATGACTGAGCGATTTCACTTTCACTTTTCACTTTCATGCACTGGAGAAGGAAATGGCAACCCACTCCAATATTCTTGCCTGGAGAATCCCAGGGATGGGAACCTGGTGGGCTCCCATCTATGGGGTCACACAGAGTTGGACACGACTGACGTGACTTAGCAACAGCAGCGAATATCCTTTTTACCAGAGATTTTCTATGTATTACTTGGTTGCTCAAATTTATCTTCTAGTAGTTTCTTCAAAATATTTTATGGTTACTATATTGCCAGCAGGTTTTGATGATTAAAAATTATTGTTTATTTCCCATTTTATTCTTGAATAAAAGTTTGTGTATAAAATACTTGAATCACATATTTCCCCTAGAACTTTGTAGGTTTTGATAGCCATAAACTAGCAATAAATATTGCTGTGAGGTATCAGGCTGTTTTCCCCTATCTCTTCATATGAAATCTCATATTTTTTCTTATATCCTCAGTAGAATTTCCTCTCACATATGATCAAGCCTAACTAGTATTTCTAGGGATAGAATGTATTCATTCAATCTGTAGCAACAGATCTTCTTTCATTTCAGAGGGGGAAAAAAATCTTGATTATATTTGAATATTTTCTTTTCTATTTATATATCGACTTTTTTCTATTTCATTGTTTTCACTTTCCTCAGGTATATTCTCCATGTACATGGCTATCGCATCAGCAGATTCCATTCTCTCATTACCTGAGTTCAATGTGGTCTACATTTATATGATGTGAGGTTTAATTTTCATTTCCACTTCTTTCTGAGCTCTGCCAGCTTACTTTTTCACTTCCCTTCGTTGTCTTTTTATTTATTCCATGAACCCATGTATCTCTGAATTGCACTCACAATTTATAGGGAATACTTTTTCATTATGTCCTTTGTATTCTTGGAATAAATTCAGTTAATATTTTCATGGGCTCCATAACAAACTCTTCTGCTCCATGTTCATCTTGCTTTTTGTTTTCCTATTCCTTTTCTCCTTCTTATAACAATTCCACTAAAAATATCTTTGAATGGTTTCATATTTTGGTTCTAAGATGAGGGAAGGTTTTCATGTGCACCAGTTTTTTAAAAAAATCAGGTTAGTTTTTGTGCATCTGTAAGTTTTATGGGGGGATGGGCATAGTATGGACTGGGGCTTCCCAGGTGGCACTAGTGGAAAAGAGCCCACTTCAAATTTCAGGAGATGTGGGTTGTTTCCCTGAGTTGAGAAAATCCCCTGGAGAATGAAATGGCAACGCACTCCAGTATTCTTGCCTGGAGAATCCCACGGACAGAGGAACCTGGTGGGCTACAGTCCCTGGAGTGGCACAGAGCTGAATACGACCCAAGCAACTTAGCATGCATGCGGTATGGATTAGAGGCTAGAAAAATGATTCTGGTTATTAGGATGCCTCCTTAGCCCAGAATATGACACAAAGTCATGTGACACAAAGTCATGGGATGTGGGTCATGTACTTGTGTGGGTGAGTTTAGCCTCCCTTTAGCTGCAAGACTGCTTAGAGTTCCCTCTTCTCTAGTGAAGACTTGAAATGATAATATATCTGTGCACTTCCTCATTTTATCCAATCTTCCTACATCTTTGTGATGTCCCCTTTCAAGAAAGCTCCTGAAACCTGCCCACATACCCAGTTTTTGTATTTCAACAAAGGATCTTTAGACTTGCTCCTCTGTGTGTGTCATTGAGAAACAGCTCTTCTGTTGGCCCCAACTCAGAGCTGTAGGGGCCCGGCATCCTCTATGTATGTATTTTCCTTGAACAATTCTGTTATTATGATAATAATAAATAATATTATTTAGGACAAAGAAAGTTTGACAGTTTTAAACCAAGATCATGTATTTTTTCCTTCTCTCATTTTTCTTAGAGCTTTCAGTGGCCTTCTTGAACACTGATGAGGACATAAAACTCTTCAGTTGTAATCAGACACTTCCAATACACAATTTGAGGTAGTTTTACAAAAGTTAGTTATTTAAAAATTTGCTCCTAGTTAAGAATATGCATAAATTATTCTGTGTTTGTGCTCATTTTTTTGTTTACTCCCCCAGTAAACTATTTCCTTTGTAACTCTACAAGAGTGTGTACTTGCATATGATTAAAGCCACATTTTAAAGCGTCATAAACAATTCCCACTTAATTATAAGCCCTGGCACTACATCTGCTTTTAGAATTTAGCTTGATTAGTGCCTGGACGAACAAGGTGACCCTGCAGGCATTGTTACCTTGCTGACACCTGGCCCCTGTTTGGCCAGGTGGACACTGGCACCTTTCAGTCACCGGGTCACACTGTCCTGAGACACAAGAACACCGCTGGACACAGTCCTGCCCATAGTAATCTTCAGGACAAGCTGTAGAAAGGAGTAAAACAAAAAGCTGAGCAAAAGGAAACCAGATTTTCCTTAATAAAGCATTTCACCAGTCAAGATTTGTAAGAATGTGTAGATACATAACCTTTTCTTTTAATCAAATAGGTTTCCCCAAATTGCCCTCTGTTTTCGATTTAAATAGTCACTATGGGAAAAAAAAAAAAAAAAAGACCTGTTCAAATTGTTGCTTACTTAGTGCAATTTTAGTTGATATCAGGAATTTCATCCAAATATCTAGTGTCAGACACTTATGTACGTATGTGATATGAATGACACTTAACAGGCTCAGTCTTGCTTTGCTGCGTGACTGCCTTAGGCTGTGTGTGTATGTACTAATATTGAGTACAAAAGTGAAAGTGAAGTTCACTCAGTTATTTCAGACTCTTTGCAACCCCATGGACTATACAGTCCATGGAATTCTCCAGACCAGAATACTGGAGTGGGTAGATTGTCCCAACCCAGGGATTGAACCCAGGTCTCCTGTATAGAAGGCAGATTCTTTACCAGCTGAGTCACAAGGAAAGCCCAAGAATACTGGAGTGGGTAGCCTATCCCTTCTCCAGCAGATCTTCCTGACTGTGGAATAGAACTGGGGTCTCCTGCATTGCAGGTGATTTTTTACCAACTGAGCTATGAGGGATGCTTCCTCTTAAAGTGCACTTGGAAAATTTAGCTTACGCTTCTGTGCCTTATGCTCATACCTCCAAATATTTATTTATGTATTTATTAATTAATTTCTAAATTTATTGTGCATTTATCAAAAC
This sequence comes from Budorcas taxicolor, assembly GCF_023091745.1. Lineage (NCBI taxonomy): Eukaryota > Metazoa > Chordata > Mammalia > Artiodactyla > Bovidae > Budorcas > Budorcas taxicolor. Next base: position 162,730,200 of record NC_068910.1, read on the forward strand.
AAACAAATATGCTAAATTACTGTCAATAGATTATATCTATTAAATTAATTGCATTAATTAACAAAATCAAAAATTAATTTATTCATAAATTAACACATTTATTAATTTTCTTGCTTGTTTGTTTTGCTGCAATCTCATGCTACCAGTTCATTGAGATGCTTACCAAAATAGAGATAAAACAAAGATAAAATAAACATCTGTGCATTCAATCAAAGGGAAAATACTGTAACAGTGTATACATTGTGTGCTTAGTTGCTCAGTCAGAACCTACTCTTTGCGACCCCATGGACTGTATCCCAGCAGGCTCCTTTGTCCATGGGGATTCTACAGGCAAGTAAACTGCAGTAGGTTGCCATGCCCTCCTCAAGGGGATCTTCCCAACCCAGGGACTGAACCCAGGTCTCTCACGTTGCAGGTGTTCTTTACCATGTTAGCCACCAGGGAAGTGTGTATACATAAACAAATATAATTCTTTGAACTTGTAAGAGGTGACAGAAAACTTGGCTCTGACCTCCATAGCTGTCAAAGCAGAGAAGGAAAATTGCTCAAGTACAAGATCATGGCTTTCTGCAGACAAAACTCTGGACATTCAAGGAAACCATGAATTTGAAGATTCTCTGGCCTAAGGAAATTTCTCCAGTGATTTTCTTTGAAGAACAAACACAAAGGAGCCAGTTAGAACCTTCATTGGGAGATGTTTATGGGCTGGCTTTCACTCAAAGATAACTTGGCCATTGAGGCCTCGGAGGCAGTATCCATTAGGTTTCAATTTTCTGCCACTTGGAGCCAGGACTTTGCCTTATTCATCTTTTATTCTCGGAACAGCAGGATACTGAAGCAGAGTAATTAAGATTATTACCCTCATAAGAAGAAAACAGAGCAACTACCTGCCTGAAGAAGATAAGAATTCTGGATATCTTTACCACATAACCATAACTCTGCCTGATCACAAACTTCATTATCATTCTTCCAGATAAAAGAATCTCAAGTTCACAATCACAGTCCTTCAGTCTTTAAGATCTTTACTCTTATGTGGCAGCCTGGATGGGAGGGAGTCTGGGGGAAAATGGATGCCTGTATATGTATGGCTGAATCCCTTTGCTGTCCACTTGAAATTATCACAACACTATTAATAGGCTATACTCCAATATAAAATGAAAAGTTGAAAAAAAATCTTTACTCTTTTCTGAAGTACAAGATAAAGAATGCATGTGAAGTTAAGTTTCCAGTCATGTCTGACTCTTTGTTACTCTATGGACTGTAGCCCATAGGCTACCAGGCTTTTCTGTCCATGGGATTCTCCTGGCAAGAATACTGGATTGGGTTGCCATTCCCTCCTCCAGGGGATCTTCCTGACACAGGGATCAAACCTAGGTCTCCTGCACTGCAGGCAGATTCTTTACCACTGAGCCACTTGGGACATCCACCAGGGAAAATACAGAATAGTGCACAAAATATATAATAATAGTGAACAGATCAATAAAGGATCACCAAGCAAACATCCTCATCAACAGCACTGGGTTAAAGAATACGACATTGCCAGGATCACCTCCTCACCATGCCCTCTCCCACTCATTGCCTCCTCCATCCTCCCTAAAGACCATCATCATCTTGTGAACTGTCTGAATAGTTGGAAACTGATGGATTTGATCAAAGCAAAATGTGTTTGCTACGGATATTCCCACAATGTCTAAGCCAGTGCATTTGTGTGGCATCTTTAATTTATATCTGGTCCCTTAAATTTTATGTCAGTAGTTACTTGTATGATGATGCTGTTCAGTTGCTCAGTCATGTTTGACTCTTTGCAGCCTTACAGACCGCAGCATGCCAGGCTTCCCTGTCCTTCACCATCTCCCAGAGTTTGTATGATAGGTAGTTATTTAAGGTCTTTGGATTTTCAGGAAATGGTTACTTTTAGGTAAGGGGAAACTACTTAATTTTGAGCTGGAAAATTGCTGAGGATAAATGAAATTGTGGAAATTTGGACAATGAATTTGACGTGGTGTACATAGGAATCTCCAGTCTGCTCTGATCTTGCCAAACACATTTTCTTATCCTGACTTGAGTCCAGCATTGCTGGGGCAAGAGAGGTTGTGACCAGAGGGCTTCCTGGCTGCCTTCACTGACTTCAGCTCTCAATCAAATTCCTGCCAAAGTACTCCTCAACCTAGAATTTACTCCTGTTGCTGCAATAAATCATTATGTAAAATAAACGCAAAAACATGTACTCTCTAAGTGCAGTTCTTTAAAACTCTGCTTTAGCATCTTAAATTCATAGTAGATAGAGTGACTTACTTTGACTGCAGTCAGCCCCGATGAAGCCAGGAAGGCAGTCACAGGTTCCAATCATGGTGTCACAGCTGCCACCATTCAGGCACTTACACTTTCTTTGGCAATACAGGCCATAAGTGCCTTTTGGGCATCCTGATGAAAGAGAACAAAACCATATGTGGTATTGTAACTTGAAGCTATCAGTGCTTAACTTCATGCCTATAATCATGTGGTTAACTCAACATTCCAATTACTGTTCTTTGGTATTCTTATCACCTTCAAGATACTGATTCAAGGGATGGACTTATCTGAGGATACAAATGGATATGTATAGATGCCTTAGAAATACAGATGGGGATATAGAGTTCCTGAGGCTGTTCATTAATAAGATATAAGAAACTTAACCTTGAACTTCCTTGAAAATCTACCCACTTTTAGAGTATGCTCAGAAAAAAAGACAATTCACCAAAGAAGTTGGTTTTATTCCTGCCTAGAAAAAGTCATTCTTTCAGTTAATGTCTAAGTATAGTTTGTCTGATCTGGAATGATCTGGGTTTAATACCCGTAAGAATTCAAAATGGCAACAAGCATGGAGGAAGCATCTTAATTTTCTATTAGTGTCTCAGTTTTCATTTCCAAGGATCTTGGCTGACCATGATGATACTTGTGTAAGAGGTAGATAAATGGCCAGACTTCAAGGCAAAAGGAGACTGAACAGGGCAAAGAGTGACCTGAAAATCATATTATCTGTGCAATGATTGAAAGATTGGGGGTATTTAGCTAGGAGAAAATAGACCTAAGAAGATAAAACTGTCTTCACACATGAAAAGGAAGTCTTATGGAAAAGGAAGACGGGAGACATTATCTTAATAAGGAAATACTCTTTGAAAGAGCTGTCCAGAATTGGAATAAGCTTTCACCATGAGGCAGTGAGTTTAAGTCCCATCTCTGCAAGAGTTTAAGTAGAAATAGGATAAGTAACTAGAAGAGAAAATGTAGCAGGGATTCAAGCACTTAAATGACTTTGAAGCACTTCCAAATATGTTGCTGTCCTGCTCTATGAAATGTCTGGTACTTTAAAGTCTTAAAATCACAGAAGTTTTAGTTTCAAGAGACCTCAGGTCCATCTGGCTCAACAATTATTTGAAGATGAGGAAGTAGAATATAGTTACTTAAAAAATGTTATTACACAAAATTGTTACCTGGTAAAGACAAGTTTCCTTTTTCCTGTCATATTTCTAAAATAAAAAGATGTAGAACATTTTGAAATGACTGAGATTTGAACCCTGTATCTTCCACTTGCCAATGTTATTGAGAAGTCCTTCATTTGAGCTCCTAGTTCTTTGCTCCCAAAGAGGATGATAACAGAATCACAGGCTTGTTGTGTGAACAAGTAGGGCGCCTCGCATATCACCAATCTCAGAGAGCTCCCAAGTTAATGGTAGCCATTATTTTCTTTCACAGTGGCAAGATCATTGGTGTGGCAAAACCCTTTCCCTATCTCCTTAACCTGAGTGCAAAGGTTTCATTTTTGCCTGAGGTCCTTCCTCTTGCACAACGTTTTCACTTGGAAGCACAGTTCTAAACATGACTAAACTGAGACTGAATGACACTGGCTTCCTTCCACTTTGTCCTGTATTTCTATGTAAGAATTGATGGTAAAGAACATTTTTGAGTGGTGCATATGTAGCAGGTTTTAGACACCAAAAAATGGTTTTTATTGAAACTCAGATTGTTTATAATCCCTATCTATATCCTATCCTAGAATCCACTGTCTCATCTTGAGCCTCAGAGTCAAATGGCTTCTCCTTCCCTCTTTCAGTTCCCTTCTCCCCTTCTCTTTCAGGTTTAAAATATTAATAAAATCCTTCAAGAAGGAGAATGAACAGAAAACAGCTAAGACCATTCTTATCAAAGGTTACTTCTCTGTTGCAGCTGTTGTATTACTTTTTTCCTTCTATGAAAAATGACAAATGCACTTCACATTCTCTCCTATTGTTTCTTCCTTCCAACCCAGTTCTCATAGTTAACGGATACTTCTTTGGTATACAACATTCTTTAGTCCTCCTAAGAAGTTATTTTTCTCCCTTACTAAAATTCAATAGAGTGTATCTAAAAACAGAACTAGTGGTTTAAAGAGTCCCTGTCTCCTCTTATTCACCAAAATATAAAATGCTCTCATGTCTATCTGGGTCAGTCTTTCGGAATGTAATTTTTAATAGCTTTTATCATTATTATATGATGTTTAAAACAAATGTTTGGTTGCTTGATAGTGGAGAAAAAACACAAAGAAAGAAATAGGTATAGTTGGAAACAGTGAAGTGTGGTGTGTACTGCTGGCATGTTGCTTCTAAAGAGGAGGTTAAATTAAGAATTGATGAATATAAAAAATTCTGCAATCCCATGAGTAGGAAGTGAAAAGTGACATGGGTTTTTGTTCAAATAGGGAAAAAAAAAACACCCCATAAAGTGAAATTTACATAATCATTAATTAAGAAAATGTTGAACTGTAGATATAATAATGGGTATAAAAGAATGAGCATCAGTTAAAAGGAAAGAAGAGTTAGATGCTGTTATCTGATGAATTTATATAACTGATATATGTAAAGATCTATATTTTAAGATCACTTTCATTTGAATTGAAGTGACTTGGAAAACATAATTTCTCTCTGACATATATATACTCACTTCAAACTGTCTGAATGGTGGTTTTGCACGTGAAAATATCATCTCTTGCTGTTTCTTCTTGGTATACAGAAAGAAAATAAGCCTTCAACTTAATTATCCTTTTAAAATTGGAACACTGAATATGATGAAATTAACCTTCTAATGAGCATAATATCTGTTGAAGGTTAGTATATACACTAACGTCTTAATCCCACAACTCATTAAATTTATATTGAGTATGATATGTGTTTACAAAAGTACCCATAACTTTTTCTTCCCAAGAATAAGTTATTTTACTGACAGCTCTACTTTCTCATACAATTCTGTGACTATGTGAAAGTCTAACTTCTAGAATCATGCATACATCTCTTGCTCAGATGTTCACTAAATTTAACAAGGAAACGTACGCCTGGGAGATAATGATTTCATTTGGCTTGTTGGGGTGTTCGGTCTCCCCTCTTTCATTTCCTAAAATTCCACTTTGATCATTTCTTGACCTCTGTTCTATTCTTTACAATTATTTTTCCCAGGAAATTTTGTTTCTTGAACAAGGGATATTTGGTTATTTTCTAGTGTGTGTGTGTGTGTGTGTGTGTGTGTGTGTGTGTGTGTGCACGTGTGCTCAGTCGTGTCCAACTCTCTCAGACCCCATGGACTGTAGTCCACCAGGCTCCTCTGTCCATGGGATTCTGCAGGCAAGAACACTGTAGTGGATTGCTATTTCTTCTTCCAGGGGATCTTCCCAATCCAGGGATCAAACCCACATCTCTTGCATGTCCTGCCCTGGCAGAATATTTCTTTACCACTGTGCCACCTGGGAAGCCATTATTTTTCATTCAGTTCAGTTCAGTCACTCAGTCGTGTCTGACTTTGCGACCCCATGAATCGCAGCACGCCAGGCCTCCCTGTCCATCACCAACTCCCGGAGTTCACTCAGATTCACGTCCATCGAATCAGTGATGCCATCAAGCCCTCTCATCCTCTGTCGTTCCCTTCTCCTCCTGCCCCCAATCCCTCCCAGCATCAGAGTCTTTTCCAATGAATTAACTCTTCGCATGAGGTGGCCAAAGTACTAGAGTTTCAGCTTTAGCATCATTCCTTCCAAAGAACACCCAGGGCTGATCTTCAGAATGGACTGGTTGGATCTCCTTGCAGTCCAAGGGACTCCCAAGAGTCTTCTCCAACACCACAGTTCAAAAGCATCAATTCTTCGGCACTCAGCCTTCTTCACAGTCCAACTCTCACATCCATGCATAACCACAGGGAAAACCATAGCCTTGACTAGACAGACCTTAGTCGGCAAAGTAATGTCTCTGCTTTTGAATATGCTATCTAGGTTGGTCATAACTTTTCTTCCAAGGAGTAAGCGTCTCTTAATTTCATGGCTGCAATCACCATCTGCAGTGCTTTTGGACCCCCCCCAAAATAAAGTCTGACACTGTTTCCACTGTTTCCCCATCTAGTTCCCATGAAATCATGGGACTGGATGTCATGATCTTCATTTTCTGAATGTTGAGCTTTAGGCCAACTTTTCACTCTCCACTTTCACTTTCATCAAGAGGCTTTTTAGTTCCTCTTCACTTTCTGCCATAAGGGTAGTGTCATCTGCATATCTGAAGTTATTGATATTTCTCCCGGCAATCTTGATTCCAGCTTGTGTTTCTTCCAGTCCAGCGTTTCTCATGATGTACTCTGCATATAAGTTAAATAAGCAGGGTGACAATATACAGCCTTGACGTACTCTTAGAAGATGATTATTAATATTTTCCCCTATCCTTGAACCACCCCCTCTACATGAAGGAGATTAACTAAGAAGAAGCTTGGAAATGAATTCACCATTCTGATTTGTTTAAATATTAAAGGTATACCATGTATACCATGATGAAGCGAGTGACATTTGGGAAGTTTAATTAGGTTATTAGAACAAGCAAGGTTGTAACTGTATCTTGAGACACTTAGCTCCAAAGCAAATGAAAAGCATGAATCTTGTTTTTCAGTCTGTTTTCCTAGTAGTATTTGACCAGTTTATTCACATATGCACCAGCCATTGTTACACAGTTTTATTTTATTCTTAAAAACAGACACTAAGATTTGGTCTGTTTGAACAGTCATTGCTATGAGCAAGACCATTCAAGCCAAGCTTCCACTCATGTCTTGACATCTTCCTCTTGGCACAGGTGAGCTATCCTGTGGCCCATGTTTCTCAAAGCATCTTAAACCAAGTGTTATGGGTCTTCTTATAGATACTGTTAACAGAGTGGTCTATGGTTCTAGAGGATTCCAATGCCTTCAGTTAGCTCAGAGAGACTTCTAATAAATCATACTGCAGGTTGGAGAAATGAAAGATTTCCAGGATTTGTAATCACTTAACAATTTCATGTTGCTCATAAAATACATAGCAAGACGAGTTTACATCTATCAAGTTTGTTTACCTCCCTGCTTGCTATCCATAGACTGGGACTAAACCACCCAGTATAAATTAAGGAAAAGTAGTGAGATTCCTACTCTAAGTTTGTCTGCTTCCTCTGACCTCTACTGAGAGAAAATGTTGATTCTTCACTCCAAACCTGGGAAGATGAAAGCCTGGTTGTTTTTGGCTGCTGGAATGTTTGCTTTTGAGCCAGCTACACCTTTTAAGGATATTTTCTTGAACCCCTCTTTTGTCGTCCTGTAATTACAGTGCATGTTGCCAAGGAACCTTTGCAGCAACTTCCAACCACGTGTTGCCTGGAACTGAGCCCATCGGACTAGTCAGGGAGCGGCTCCTGGCCTCAGCCTGGCTTTTTCAAGGCAAAGCTCTCCTCCTTCAACCCAAGGTAGTTGGCTTTCTGAAATGGAAGTACGACCAGCTTTATGTAACTTAATTTTGATTTATTCAGATGAAATATCCTCGATATCAAGAAGACATTCTTCCTGAGAAATGTGACAGCATCAAATGTGAGAAAAACACTCCTTTCTTCCATTGCTTGAGATTTGCCATGACCGAAAAAATAATTTAAATTTTATTAATTTAATGCTTTAGTTCTTCATTGTAAGTTTGAATATGGCAATGGTTATGGGTTCTATGGGTGTATGAAACCATTTTTGTACATGCTTAACTGTGTTTTTAGTTGGTAAAGTTTAAAATTAGGACAAACGTGAGAATTGATACTCAAAATATATATTCTATGGCTTGTGGAAAATGGGAGCCAATAGTTTGACCATGAGTCTATGTTTCATGGCTGGTGTTTTTTGGGGGAGATCCAAAACTCATCCATATACTTGCAGAATTAGGAAAGGAAAGTAGGGAAAAAAAAAACAACAAACAAACCAACCTGTTATAGGAACGACTAGGGGAGAAAAGAGAGTAGCAAGGGCCAAGTTGGGGGAAAAATGAAACTAAAGCCAAATCATTTTATCCTTAAACCTATAAAAAGTACATTATAAATAATTACGAGCTTAAAAATTAAGTAGCTGACTGAACATTTTAACGTGTTCCTTGGGAGTTTTTATCATGTGTTCTCCTATAACCATTTCTATGTTAAAATGTCCTAACAAATGAATATAAGGTGTTTGGTCAAGGGACTATTCTTTTTTATTATACAACAATGAGCCAACTGGCATTTTGTCATTTAAGCAAGTCACTGTTTTCATTCCAGAATAACAGTTTATTTAACTTGATTGTTCCTAAAAGCAGATTGTGGAACTAACTTACTTTATGAATCACTCTGAATATGTTGCCATTTGCTATATATCGATTTATAATAATTGGCTCATAGTTTCTTCTTTCTTTCTCTTTAATTCTTATCTTTTTCTTGGGGATATTTTGAATAGGAAAGGCAAATGGGAGAATGAGTTACACAGGAAAGTATGTTTTCAACCATTCTAATAAAAACTCCCATAGGATTTACAATGAATTAGAACCTTGAATTAACATTTGCCCTTTAGCATTCCGAGTGATGACCCACTCCAGCAGTGTCTCTTCAATAAATTACAACTAAAGCACAGAACACAGTTATAGAGATGACAGCAGTTTCCATGGTGGCCAGGCAGACAGGTACATCTCCCTGTGACTGGGTGACACTCCTCATTCTCAGCTGAACACTGACATACCTGTTTACAGTCCTTCCTGTATGTGCCTGGTGGACAAACTAAGGGAAAGAGGAAATGTAAACCCAATGAATTAAATTTGTCTGTGTATATATAGCTCTAAAAGTGAAAGCAGGGAAAAATTTATTAAATAAGACCATTGCCTACAGAAGTGTTCTACCCATTGGGATTTAGGTTTCATTAAATTTACTTGGGGATTACTTCAGTGTTTGATTTTGTTTTGTTCAGTCAATTTGTGACCGACTGTCAAGGGCCGGCTGCAATTTTCTTGTCACTAAAGAAACTCATAGGGTGATGTCAGGTAAAATCAACTAAAATAATAGTATAATTCATGAGGGACCACATATCTGGATAAAGAATTTTTTTCTTTTTTGGTGCAGCCGGTTTAAATTCTCAAGGTTGTTTCTCTCTGTGCATTAGAATGTACTGTATTTGTGTCACTTGTCAGCTACTCTGCTGGTTTTGAGGTTTTTTTTTTTTAACAGCCCAAGCAGTAAAAGGTTTCCTTCCCAACTTCTAAATAATATCATACCATTTTGTTAGGAAAAGAGAAAGCTTTCTAGATATTTCTCAGTTTCTCAGCTTACAAGTTTGAGTCAAGCAGACATTTTGAATTTCATGGTTGTATTTCATGACAATTCAAACAAATTCAGTGAAAAAAAAAATCAGATAATTTAGGTTGCTGCACCTAAAGTTGCATAACAATTTCTGGATCAACCTTTTATCACCTCGGGGGTGTAGCATCATGAAAGAATAAACCTTTTAGAAAACCCTTACACTGGAGAAGTTATTAGCTGCCTTGTTCATGGTATCCCCCTGTTTCATTGGCTGCTCTGTGTGCCTGTGGGGTTATTTGTTTTCTCAGCATCCACAGTCCTTAAATCATTTCATCTTCCAGTTTTCTTTTCAAGTAGAAATGACAGCAATGGTAGACAAACTAGATATTCTAGCTAACTTTAAAGGCCCTTGGTTGCTTGCTTAGTATTAAAAACAAAGACTAATGAAATAGGGGTGATTAATTTTGAAAAAAGAGAATTTTTTTCCTTTCTTTTTGACTGGGACATGTACAAGTAAGACGATTAGGTGGAATCTGACTCAGCATGGGAACAACTGTTTATACAGTCTGCTCTTGATCTAAAATCCTTTTTCTCTAAGAATCACTAATTATTCACATATATATCAGTAAAGCACTTATCCTGAACTTGCTAGTTATGCCAAAGAGCACATCTGGTTTGAGAAGTTGATTAAGTTTACTTGTTAATGAGTGGTAAAGCAAGAAGAACTGGTCATGGCATTTCAGAGGTGACTGGAAGTGGATGCTTGTGATATTCTTACTTCCTTCACATCGTTGTCAGTAAATACATAAGAGAATCAGCCCCATTTCACTGTGACGTGATGAAAGGTACTCCCTAATGAAAGGCTCACAATCAGAAAAATCAAATGCGTGTCTTTAAAGCCTTCTGATAAATTCAGAAGCCATGAGCTGCGGTTCTACAAATTCTTCCCATCACTGGGAAGACCCGTTTTTGCCACGGCATTACTGAGCATAAAGATTGACAGGGTCACAGCAAATACAGCCACAAAATTCTGTGCTCTGAGGAGAATAACAACATTAAGGAGTCAAAGTGGCCATGCTGAACACAGAAGTGTTTGTGTGATAAGCTCCAGTCTCCCCATCTATTTAGCCATTTCCCGTCTTGACGTACAGGGCTTTGAGGGAAGCAACATTCTGTATGATTTGCTTTGATAGAGAGGGGCCACATGATTACTGTGCTGGTCTGCAAGATCCACTGAAGGTTGTGTGGTCTAGAGGAAATGGCATGAACTTTGGGCCAGGGAGGTTCAGCACCACTATGGACATTATCTCTGGCTTTAAACAATTGTTTAAGACCACAGTTCACTTCAGTTCAATTGCTCAGTTGTGTCTGACCCTGTGACCCCATGGAATGTAGCACACCAGGCTTCCCTGTCCATCACCAATGCCTGGAACTGACTCAAACTCATGTCCATTGAGTCAGTGATGTCATCCAAACATCTAATCCTTTGTCGTCCCCTTCTCCTCCTGCCTTCCATTTTTCTCAGCATCAGTGTCTTTTCCAATGAGTCAGCTCTTTGCATCAGGTGGCCAAGCTATTGGAGTTTCAGTTTCAGCATCAGTCCTTCCAATGAATATTCAGGACTGATTTCCTTTAGGATGAGCTGGTTGGATCTCCTTGCAGTCCAAGAGACTCTCAAGAGTCTTCTCCAACACCACAGTTCAAAAGCATCAGTTCTTTGGTGCTCAGCTTTCTTTGTAGTCCCACTTTCACATCCATAAATGACTACTGGAAAAACTATAGCTTTGACTAGATGGACCTCTGTTGGCAAAGTAACGCCTCTGCTTTTTAATATGCTGTCTAGGTTGGTCATAGCTTTTCTTCCAAGGAGCAAGTGTCTTTTAATTTCATGACTACAGTCACTATCTGCAGTGGTTGCGGAGTCCCCCAAAACAAAATCTCTCGCTGTTTCCATTGTTTCCTCATCTATTTGCCATGGAGTGATGGGACCAGATGCCATGATCTTCATTTTTTTGAATGCTGAATTTTAAGCCAACATTTTCACTCTCCTCTTTCACTTTCATCAAGAGACTCTTTAGTTTTTCTTCGCTTTCTTCCATAAAGGTGGTGTCATCTCTGTATCTGAGGTTATTTATATTTCTCCTGGCAATCTTGATTCCAGCTTGTGCTTTCTCCAGCCTGGCATTTCACATGATGTATTCTGCATATAAGCTAAATAAGCAGGGTGATAATATGCAGCCTTGACATTCTCTGTTCCCGATTTGGAACTAGTATGTTGTTCCATGTCCAGTCCTAACTGTTGCTTCTTGACCTGCATACAGATTTCTCAGGAGGCAGGTAAAATGGTCTGGTATTCCCATCTCTTGAAGAATTTTCCAAAGTTTGTTGTGATCCACACAGTCAAAGCTTTGGCATAGTCAATAAGATCCTCAATTTCCTCTTCTGTACAGTGGGATCAATGAGAGCTATCTCACAGATTGTTATGAGGAATAACTGAGTAGACATAGTAACATAGGGGAATCTCACTGTATTTCAGTAATATCTGTTTCCTTTCCATTGAAACCCTTATACTTAAAATCAGGATCAACTATTTAACAGAGATGCTATACATGGGCAAAACCCATAGACACATTCAGAATAATATGGGGAAAGTATCTAATATTTAAAGACCAATGTTTTTCTAAACAAATGTTCTATATTAATGCATATATATGGTATTGATGAACCTATTTTCAAGGACGGAATGGAGACGCAGATATAGAAAACAGACTTGTGGACACAGTTAGAGAAGGAGAGAGTGGGATGAATGAAGAAAGTAGCACCTACATATATACACTACCACAGGTTAAACAAATAGCTGGTAAGAAGTTTCTGTGTAACGCAGGGAGCCCAGTCTGATGCTCTGTGATAATGACCTAGAGGAGTGGGATGAAGAGAGGGGAGGTAGCTTCAAGAAGGAGGTGATATATATCACCAGGAGGTGATACTGGTTCTCATAACCAGTATAATTATGATTGGTTTGTATTGTTGTATGGCAGAAACCAACACAATATTGTAAAGCAATTTTCTTCCAATTAAAAAATTAAAAAGAAATTAAGATTGATATTTTTCTAAAAAACATTGAAATCACTTGGCATGAAGTCTCTGAAATACATATAAATAAAATGTATCCACATCCTCCTTAATTGTTCTGCATTTTGAAGCTTCACAAAAATGTTCACAAATGTTAATCACTTCTCCATCCCAAGAAGAGTTCAAGCAAATCCTTAGCTTTGATTCTTGAACTCCAGTGGAATCAAAATTGCAGAAAATATAAATAATTACGCAGGAAAAATTGATCTCTTGAAGTTCTCAAAGTCAGTTCTTAAATGGATGTTTAAGTGTCTTTGAAGGAATTTACAATTTGGGATTGAACTCACATCTCTTATATCTCCTGCATTGGCAGGCAGGTTCTTTACCACTAGCACCACATGGGAAACCCCATATTGAAAACCAATAAAGTGCAAATGGAAATAAAAGCAGCAAAAGCACTTTGAATGTTATTAAAGGGAATTTTAGAGAAATACTATAGTATTTCTTAGATTGTATATGCATCATGAAAAATATCTATCAATTGTCATCTGGCTGAATGACGTTGACTCGGACTTCTGAGGAAATCAAATTTAAAGCAAAACCTGCTCCTTGTCCTCTGAAGGAGAAGGTGGTGCATTAGTTTGTTGGCTCATGATCCCTGATAGACTGTATTATGAGGCAGGCTTTCACTCCATCTTACAGAACTGAACTCGCAGAATTCTGGAACATTCTCATTCAGCCAAGAGATATTTCTTGGATACTTACTATGTGCTAGGTTCACAACAGTGAGCAAAATCAAACATGGTACTTGTACCCTTCAAATTTGCAACAGAAGAAAGAGGAAAACAATAAAATAATTACTCAAATAAATATCTAATTTTAAAATGTTGTAAGGGGTAGGGTGCTATGAAAGAGAATGACATCAGGGGCCCTAATTTAGACTGGCAGAGAGAGGATGGGATGTGTTTTGTGTCAAATGTTCTCTGTGAGGAGATTACCATTTAACAGATCTGAAACACTAGAAAGAGGATATGTAGTGGGAAGGGAAAGGTGAGGGAAAAGAACAGGGAGGAGAAAAAATTTCCAAAGGGAAAGATCCAAGTATATATGAGTTACTGATGTGTGAAAGCCACTCAGCTGTGTCTAACTCTTTGCGACCCCACATTCTATACAGTCCATTGAATTATCTGGCCAGAATACTGCAGTGGGTAGCCTTTCCTTTTTCCAGGGGATCTTCCCAACCCAGGGATCGAACCCAGGTCTCCTATATTACAGGCGGATTCTTTACCAGCTGAGCCACAAGGGAAGCCTATGAGTTACTGATATAATTCTCAAATAGTGTGTGGGCAATGGTACCTGTGTATGTATGTTAGAAAATGATAAGGCGTCTACTCAAGGCTATGCTTTTTCCAGTGGTCATGTATGGATGTGAGAGTTGGACTATAAGAAAGCTGAACACAGGAGAATTGATGCCTTTGAACTGTGGTGTTGGAAAAGACTCTTGAGAATCTCTTGGACTGCAAGGAGATCCAACCAGCCCATCCTAAAGGAGATCAGTCCTGGGTGTTCATTGGAAGGATTGATGTTGAAGCTGAAACTCAAATACTTTGGCCACTTGATGAGAAGAGCTGACTCATTGGAAAAGACCCTGATGCTGGGAAAGATTGAGAGCAGAAGGAGAAGGGATGACAGAGGATGAGATGGTTGGATGGCATCATCGATTCAATGGACATGGGTTTGGGTAGACTCCGGGAGTTGGTGATGGACAGGGAGGCCTGGCATGCTGCAGTTCATGGGGTCGCAAAGAGTCAGACATGACTGAGTGACTGAACTGAACTGAATTGATGTTGTTATAAATGTTTCTCTATTGGTTTCCTATGCCTGTTGTAACAAACTGTCACAAATTTAGTGGCTTTTAAAAACAAACATTCTCTCACAGTTCTGCAGGTTAGAAGTCTAAAATCAGGATGTTGGCAGGGCTGCATTTTTTCTGAATACTTAAAGATAGGATCTATTTCTTTGCCTCTTCTAGTTCCTAGAACCCACCTATATTCCTTGGTTTATGGCCACTTTCTCAAATCTTCTAAGTCAGCAGCTTAGCTTTTTCTTTTTATTCCGTTTCCCTCTTTTTTTTTTTCTTAATTATTTGTATTTATTTGATTCTGCTGGGTCTTAGTTGCAGTATGCCAGGTCCTTAGTTGCAGCATGTGGGATCTAGTTCCCTGACCAAGGATCAAACCCAGTCCCCCTGCATTTGGGTGCACAGAGTCTTAGCTGCTATACCCTCAGGGAAGTCCTGTTTCCCTCTTACAAGAACCTTTTGGATTATATTAGGTCTATCAGGTAATCCAGAAAAATCTCTCCATCTCCAGTCCTTAACTTAATCACTTCTGAAAAGTCCCATCTGCCATGCAAGATAACATATTAACAGACTGCAGAAACTGAGATATCTTTGACAGCCTATCATTCAGCCTATCACAATCCCTATATTCCCAAGTATTTTAAGTAGCTTCTGATTTATCCTTAGAGATCATGCTATTAAATGGTTATGTTACTAATAATAGCTTGATGCACAAGTCGTTATAGAAATCAACACAAAAATACAATTTTTTAAAGAAAAGAACTATATAATATAAAATTATGGAAAAACTATCATCAGTTATTTTTAAAATTTTTTACTTACTGGAACTAAAGGACATGTTGTAATGAATGTCACTTTGAGAATGACTTGGGATTCTTGAGAGGTCAGAGCCCAGCAAGAACCTGGGAAGCAGCTTGAGGGCCCAGATACACCTACAGTAAGACTCAAGAAGAGACTTCTCAAGGGCTAGAACTGAGAGAAGTAAAAGACTAAATGCACATCACAGTGGATTTTTCCACATCATGAACTGCTTGTTGTTCTTAGTGCTTCATGTATAATATTATTTTTCTGTTTTAAGAAAATAATTTTGGGGTTCTCCTATCTGTAGAACAGTGTTTACTTTTATTAATATGTGTAAGGTCTCCTTTAAGCAGGTGCTACTGTACACATAGTAAGATAAGCAGATATTAAACCACTTGCACAAATGGTAAGGTAACGAAGTGGAAAAATCCGAACAAAACTAAGATGGCCTTAGGATGAGCTTTGAGCTTTTTTCCATTCTCTCAGGGATTTTTCTTAGGAAGTGAGAAGGGTGCTAATTTTATATAACATTGAAGAGATTACAAAGTTGGATAATAGACCAAGTTGTGCTTTAACTTAGTAGGTATGAAAATCAGCCTGGACAGTTTTATATTGACAATTTCTTATTCACTTTGTTTACTAGTTAGCCATCCAGGCCCCTGGAAGAACTGGTCAAACCAGTTTCAAGTAGTATAATCCATGCCACTTTCTAGTTTAAATCATTCTGAACCACAAAACCTCTATGGGTGGTTTCTCTAGATTTAAGTTGTTTTTTCTATATTAAAGCTGAAGTTCCATTACTTTGTCCACCTGTTGCAAAGGGCCAACTCATCGGAAAAGATTCTGATGCTGTGAAAGATTGAAGGGAAAAGGAGAAGGGGGCAACAGAGGGTGAGATGGTTGGATGGCATTACTGACTCAATGGAAGTGAGTTTGAGCAAACTCTGGGTGATAGTGAAGGACAGGGAAGCCTAGAGTGCTGCAGTCCATGGGTCGCCAAGAGGCGGACACAATTTAGTAACTGAACAACACAATTAAAGCGAGATTTCACCCTTTGAATTAATCAGTGAATATACTCCAAAATAAGACTGAATTGACAGTTACTATCTTTTAAAAATTTATATCACTTTTACCATGGAGATATGACTTGAATAGAGATAAATACCCAAAAAAATTTGGAAGGGGGAATATTGCATTTTTGATTTATTGCATTCTCAGCCATTTGAATGATTTTTATTAAAAACTGAGGAGTCATTTTGCTAAATTCAAGTTGAAACAAAGTCAATTAGACAAGTTGATTAACCCTGAAAACCTCATGAACACTGCTTCTCACCTAATTTAACAATGGGTAAACTTTCTAATAGTGCTTTTTGCTTCTAAGAAATAAGGGTTATCTTCTTCAAAGTGATTCCTGAGAGATCATTCATATCTTTACTTTTTCCACTAAAATTTAAACATGAATGAGATCTCTACTAGAGAATGTGATGAATTTGTCTTTATTTAATTGTCTTGTCTACTGCCTTATATATTCATAATTATTTTCCATGAGCAATATATCTGGCTGGCAAATGTTTTCTGAGATGGCACACAGAATTCAAACCATAGATAGAAGAAAATGCAATGAACTGACTTTTTGTCTGGAAATTTATGACTGTCTTAGTGTTTGTCACGGCACAAAGTAATTTCTCATGGGAAGACCTGTCCAGCCTAGCAAGGAGATACATTGTGTAGTCCCAAGATCACTGTGACAGTTACAAACTCCAAGGCCATCTATACCAGCACAGAGTTCCTGACAAGCTAAATAAACATAAACAGAAAGATGCTTTAGACTGTCAAAACAAGTACCTACCCTCCCACTGGTTAAGAAAAAAAAAAGGAAGTGTATAGCTTTCATGATGGTCAGAGAGGTATATGCAAATTTCATCTAATAATTTGCTTCTTACAATTTGGGATTGACCTTAGGTGGTTTATGACAGCATATTTTGCTCAGGTCCTTATCAAAGGCCTTGTGATGGATCAGCTGTCATCCACCCATTTCTCAGAATGTCTTTGTATTAAACTAATGGTCCAGCAGAACAGCCAGGCTGACAGGCAGGTTATTTATTTGCAATCTGGTAAAAGAACTGACAACTTCATTGTTTTAATTGTTCATTTTTCATGGCTTGATGCATTAGCTCACTCAGATCTTTGTGCCTCAGTCAGAGGATAAATATATGGGGATGAGGGCATCAGAATGGCTGAGTCCGTGGTAAAGTTCAAGAAGCTGCAGGGAGACCCACGGTGCCAGTTGTGATTACTAGCATCCCACAAGTATCTGGGGATTTTTTTTTTTTTTGTCTTATCTATGTTCTGCATCTCTTTCCTCTCTTTCAGGAAGACCTATGATGTCAGCTACTGATCTGATTGTTTCTTAAAACAATGTTCCTGGTTCTCACAGCCTATTAAGGGAGAAAGACCGGAGTGGCCTAGAGTCTCCATGTCTCAGTCAGGGTGGGGACCTGCCAGACAGAGGCCCAGAGACCTCAGATATCAAGATATTATCAAGAGCAGATATAGCTCAGTCAGAGCCTCTCCAAATTACCCTCAAGTTTGTTTTTTTTTTTTTTTTGCTAAATATACACAGCCTGGCCTTAACTTGGGAGATTTAATTCTAATTAATGATTCTTTGGTATGGACTGAAGAGATATATTTTTAAAATCCCATGATGAACTCCTGGTTGAGAGCTATTAATCTAGAGTATAGAACAACACACTCAATTTACAGACAAGACATCCAAATAGAGTGAATCATTTGCCCAAGGTCATAGCCAATTAAGAACAGAGCTAAAACTAGAACCCAGGGGTCCTGACCCTTGGATCAATGACCTTGTCATTCTCTGCATCAGATACCATTCTCTGAGCTACTGAGACACTTCAAGAAGGTTCTCCCAAGACCTTCTGCACATCCTAAGGTGCCAGGGCATAAGATGGATGGACCATGTGCAACTCAAGGCTTATTTCAAATGCTGGCTTATTTCTTCAATGCTCAGAGAGAAGACATGTCCGTTGTCCAGTAATAAACATAGAGGGGGTGACTGTTAAGAAATTGGTACCCAAATCATATTACTAATTTATTGCTTTTCCTTCATATTAAAATTGAAAGCATCTCCAGGGAAGAGACAATGTTTTATTATTTTTAATATGCCTGATGCCTCTCATATAACCTAGAACACAGAAGTTGCTCAATAAATATTTGTTGAAGGAAACAAAAAAGAAGGAAGGGATACTTCTCTAGTCCAATATGCATGACTGTGTGCAAGGCTGATCCTACACAAAAACAGAACACTGGCCCCCTGGCTGGTATGTGTATACATTCATTTGCTTATTAAATATTTATTCAACATTTACATTATTCACAAGGTCCTGTGCTTGGCACTGATGATATAAAACTGAATAAGCCTATTATCTGTTTTGGAGATTCCAAGAGAACTGATTCAGGAAGACATGTGAAAAATTGATATAGAACATTCTAACAAGTGCTACATACAGACATGTAAGAAAGGCTAAGGAATCTAAAAGAAATGAATAATTAATCCTATCAGGTGGGAATCAAGGTATCCTCAGAGAGACAGCATTAGAACTGGGTCTAGAAGAGTAGAAATTCATCTGTCAGGAGGAAGAGAATGAATGAATAAAGTCTTTTATTGAAAGTGATAGACATATTACTTCATGGTTACAGGACAGGGTTTAGGAACAAGAATGATGTTGAAGAGTTGTGCTGGTCCTTAAAAGTGAGGCATTTTTAATATCACACTGAAGCCTTGATCTGGGGCTTGCAAGTTGCCATAGAAACATCATGGTCAAACTGATGACAGTGTGCATATTGGATTGGAGGATGGGAGCCCATTGCGGGGGCCATTGTAGGCATCTTGCTGCTGCTGCTGCTAAGTTGCTTCAGTCGTGTCCAACTCTGTGCGACCCCATAGATGGCAGCCCACCAGGCTCCCCCATTCCTGGGATTCTCCAGGCAAGAACACTGGAGTGGATTGCTATTTCCTTCTTCAATGCATGAAAGTGAAAAGAGAAAGTGAAATCGCTCAGTCATGTCTGACTCTTAGTGACCCCATGGACTGCAGCCTACCAGGCTCCTTCATCCATGGGATTTTCCAGGCAAGAGTACTGGAGTGGCGTGCCATTGTAGGCACCTTAGAGAGAGACAAAAACCTGAACTGGAGATCTGGAAAAGGATGGAGTTAAGCGGGTTGTTCCAAGAGACTTTCTGTGAGGTGGAATAAATAGGACCATATGACAGATTGTGTAAGAGATTAGAGGAAATGCTCTTGGTTCCTAAGTATTTCTCTCATTGTTTGTTGTTATACGTTTGCTTGTTTTTGCCATATGACATCTCTCTTCCAAAACGGCCCAATACACTTATATTTGAGTTGCAAACAGGCTGGAAAATTTTAAGACATTGATTGCATAAGTTCATAGCAAATAAGCAAATCTGAATCAGCATGCAGTCATCCTTACATTTTTTGATAACAGGCCTTTTCAGTTTACCTTGGCAATTAAAGCACTAGTTGGAGAGGGCAGGCTGAGAGGGCAAGGTCATTGGAAGAGCTTCAGAGTGTGGATAATTCAGTGGCTCAGAACTGGAAAAAAGCGTGTGAAACAGAAAAGGGAAATGAGGCTAAGACCTGGGGCTCACATAGGTGATGAAAGCAAGCTCCACCTGGCTCATTTTAAGGCTTGTTTTCTGAGTGTATGCTCATACATGACATAATCATTAAGGAAATGTTCAGAGTGTTTTAGTCAAAGTGACAATGTTCCTTTTTGCAATGGAACCTGCTATGCCATGGTCAGCATGCTATCTCCCTGGGGCCTTCGTGATGGCTGTCGCCTTTTTGTGGAACCTGGTGATTGCCATCCTCCACATGCGTGGACGGTACTAACAAATATCTGTTAACAATATTTCCTCCTTGTCAGTGCTCCAGATAAAAGTTAAACAATACATAAAATTTTGAGAACTTTACAATTTCAATTTACTGTGGATGGATTATATTAATACCCACAGGAGAAATAGGCATCTGTATGTACGTGCTAAGTCGCTTAAGTCATGTCTTTGCAACCTTCTGGACTGGAGCCCATCAGGCTCCTCTGTCCATGGGATTGTCTGACAAGAATACTAGAGTGGGTTGCCATATCCTTCTCTAGGGGATCTTCTCGACTCCGGGATAGAACCAAGTCTCTTATATCTCTTGCATTGGCAGGTGGTTCTTTATGAACAGCACCATCTGAGAAGGCCCAGGAGAAATATACCCATTTTGAAAACCAAGGGTTAATTTATGCAGGCCTATTTTTTCAATCTTACGTTTTATTCAGGTACTAAAAGGTGAATTAAGTAGCATGGTTAAAATTGTGGTTAGGAGACTTTTACCCCCAGCAGATGTTCAGAATATAAGAATTCAAGCAGAGAGAGGGGAATAGAATATAAGAATTCAAGCAGAGAGAGGGGAACAGTTTATAGAAATAAAAGAAGGTAAGAATGACCGGAGAGTAGGTTATGACAAATTAGTGCATTGGAGAACTGAAGAAAGGCTCCTGAATAAAGAGCTGACATTCTCTGACTACCTACAGTGCATCAGATCTGTTCTAAACTCTATCCCTGTATTATTTCATTTTATAACCTGAACAACTCTGCAAGGGAATGGCTATTATTATTTTTATTTTACAGCAAAAACTAAGGAAACTAAAGTGAAGTCATTTGTTCAAAGTATGCACAGTCTGGGTCAGCACTGGTGACTCAGTATCACTTTCTTAGGCATGACTTTATACTTCTTCCCAGGAGTTATTACACTAATGGTGGGGTGGGGTGGGGGTAGGAACATACCCTATTGGTTTATGGGCCCTTAAGAAAGGACCGAAGGGCTTCCCTGATTACTTAGTTGGTAAAGAATCTGCCTGCAATGTAGGAGACCCAGGGTTCGATTCCTGGGTGGGGAAGATCCACTGGAGAAGGGATAGGCTACCCACTCCAGTATTCTTGGGCTTTCCTTGCAGCTCAGCTGGTAAAGAATCTGCCTGCAATGGGGGAGACCTGGGTTTGATCCCTGGGTTGGCAAGATCCCCTGGAGAAGCAAAAGGCTACCCACTCCAGTATTCTGTCTTAGAGAATTCCATAAACTGTATAGTCCATAGTGTCACAAAGAGTCGGACAAGACTGAGCGACTTTCACTTTCACTTTTCAAGAAAGGACTTGAGATCCATGTTCTCACCTCATTTCACAGAATCAGGGTAATATGTAGAGAGAAGACCTGGATGGAGATTTGCGAATTATCAGTTCTTACCCATATTACCCTGGGAAAGTCACCTCTCTGAGGATCATGTTGTTTTTTTGTTATTTCCATAACTCTATTTAGTTTTATTTTTCAGAAAACTTTTATTATGAAAATGTTCAGAAAAACATCTACAATGATGGAAATCTGATACATTCTACTTTAGTATGAGTGTGCAAGTGGTTAGCTATGGTATATTCACAACCACAGAAACTGATAAATAAGGTTAGATTCCAGAATTTTCTGCTTCTCTAGAAATAATTATGCATTAAGCTTGAGAGGCTATGTCACCAATGACTGCTTTCCCCAAGATCCATAAAACTTAAGGGATAAGAATAGAATCTAGAAAGGACACCCAGGTCCAATCTTCTGTTTTGGTGGATAGCACTAATCATACTAGACGCAAGAATTCTCCTTGAAGAGGGAAACATTCAGTATTATCTGCTTAGAATTCACAGACTGGATCATGTGCAGTATGGAGGTTAGACAAAGGGGGCAGACCAGGTACAGGAGATGATTCCATACACTTGGCAAGGAACCCTGAAATCCCCAAAACCCAAGTGTTTCTGCTTCTACTCAAGTGTGTTAATACTCCCTTCAGAGCATACTCAAGATAAGTTTATAGAACCCAGGAACAGCACAGTTCAATTCAGTTCAGTCGCTCAATCGTGTCCGACTCTTTGTGACCCCATGAATCACAGCACATCAGGCCTCCCTGTCCATCACCAACTCCTGGAGTTCACTCAAACTCACGTCCATCGAGTAGGTGATGTCATCGTGCCATCTCATCCTCTGTCGTCCCCTTCTCCTCCTGCCCCCAATCCCTCCAGGCATCAGGGTCTTTTCCAATGAGTCAACCCTTCGCTTGAGGTGGCCAAAGTACTGGAGTTTCAGCTTCAGCATCAGTCCTTCCAATGAACACCCAGGACTGATCTCCTTTAGAATGAACTGGTTGGATCTCCTTGCAGTCCAAAAGACTCTCAAGAGTCTTCTCCAACACCACAGTTCAAAAGAATCAATTCTTCGGCACTTAGCGTTCTTCACAGTCCAACTCTTACATCCATACATGACCACTGGAAAAACCATAGCCTTGACTACACGGACCTCTGTGGCAAAGTAATGTCTCTGCTCTTTAATATGCTTTCTAGGTTGGTCATAACTTTCCTTCCAAGGAGTAAGCGTCTTTTAATTTCATGGCTGCAGTCACCGTCTGCTGTGATTTTGGAGCCCCTCAAAATAAAGTCTGACACTGTTTCCAGTGTTTTCCCATCTATTTGCCATGAAGCGATGGGACCAGATGCCATGATCTTAGTTTTCTGAATGTTGAGCTTTAAGCCAACTTTTTCGCTCTTCTCTTTCACTTTCATCAAGAGGCTTATTACTTCCTCTTCACTTTCTGCCATAAGGGTGGTGTTATCTGCATATCTGAGGTTATTGATATTTCTCCCGGCAATCTTGATTCCAGCTTGTGCTTCTTCCAGCCCAGCGTTTCTCATGATGTACTCTGCATATAAGTTAAATAAGCAGGGTGACAATATACAGCCTTGACGTATTCCTTTTCCTATTTGGAACCAGTCTGTGGTTCCACGTCCAGTTCTAACTGTTGCTTCCTGACCTGCATATAGGTTTCTCAAGAAGCAGGTCAGGTGGTCTGGTATTCCCATCTCTTTCAGAATTTTCCACAGTTTATTGTGATCCACATAGTCAAAGGCTTTGGCATAGTCAATAAAGCAGAAATAGATGTTTTTCTGGAACTCTCTTGCTTTTTCAGTGATCCAGCAGATGTTGGCAATTTGATCTCTGGTTCCTCTGCCTTTTGTAAAACCAACTTGAACATCTGGAAGTTCACTGTTCACGTACTCCTGAAGCCTGGCTTGGAGAATTTTGAGCATTACTTTACTAGCATGTGAGTTGAGTGCAATTGTGTGGTAGTTTGAGCATTCTTTGGCATTGCCTTTCTTTGGGATTGGAATGAAAACTGACATTTTCCAGCCCTGTGGCCACTGCCGAGTTTCCCAAATTTGCTGGCATATTGAGTGCAGCACTTCCACAGCATCATCTTTCAGGATTTGAAATACCTCAACTGGAATTCCATCACCTCTACCAGCTTTGTTTGTAGTGATGCTTTTCTAAGGCCCACTTGACTTTACATCCCAGGATGTCTGGCTCTGTGTGAGTGATCACACCATCATGATTATCTTGGTCGTGAAGCTCTTTTTGTACAGTTCTTCTGTGTATTCTTGACACCTCTTTTTAATATCGTCTGCTTCTGTCAGGTCCATACCATTTCTGTCCTTTATCGAGCCCATCTTTGCATGAAATGTTCCCTTGGTATTTCTAATTTTCTTGAAGAGATCTCTAGTCTTTCCCATTCTGTTGTTTTCCTCTATTTCTTTGCATTGATCACTGAGGAAGGGTTTCTTATCTCTCCTTGCTATTCTTTGTAACTCTGCACAGTTAATAGTAATTATTTTCTTTTTGCAGATTTGCTACCAGAAGAGAGAAAATTGTTTTTTGAGTATTATCCTAGAGTGTTAATTTTTGGTATTCATGTAAAATAAATCCTTAATGAAAATTTTCTTCATATCAGTGTTAAGGTCAATGAAAGTCAACAAGTGATACTCACATATACTAATGAAACTTCTCTGTTAGAGATCCACTCAAATTCTCACCTGGCAAACAGATGTCTATCTTGAATATTATCTCCTCTTTATCAGTACAGAGAAATAAAGCATCAAAAACAGAAACACAAAAGAACCTGTTAGTGTTATATTTGCACAATGCGATAAGATCAAATAACTGTAGCAGCGTTAAGTAGATTCTTGTCAGTTCAAATCATAAAAATCATTGCTTTTAGGCCATGGCTTTTGAAAACAAACGCCTTTTCTTAATGCTGATATTTTAAAGACATATAAATATTCACTCATAAACAACCACTAAAGCTGCATTCATTTCACTGGCAAATATTAATTCAATGCTTACTATGTAGCAGGCATTGAATTTATTTATGAAAAACTCAAAATTGCTAGATCTCAGAGTTTTCTTCATAGTAAAGTCATCACCTTGTGCAAATTCCTTAATAACAAGATACTTGAAAGAAATTGGCCCCTAAATTTTACAAATTATTCCTCTCAACTTCAGCTGCTTTACCTGCCAACTTTCTAAAACAAACTCCAATTCATTAGTAATAAAATATTGCAACTCTTATGAAGCTCTTTCCCTTTCTAAAGGAGGTTTACTTGGGCCAAAGTAAGGGACTGAAATGAACTACTGCATGTTATCCCTCTTGCCTTACACATTGTTCTGAATACGACACATTCTTTTTTAATAATTTGAAAGCATTTTCATTTGTGCCCTGGGGATGGCTAGAAGAGCTTTTAATATTATTAAGTCTAGATCAAATCAATCCAGTCCAAATAGGGCATAGAACTAATGCTTCTTTAACCACTCCTACTTCTTACCAATTATTCACAACTATATTGGTGGCCTTATTAGGAAATCCTTGACATCAGTGATCAGAGGTTCCAGATGCAGGCCACTTTCATACATTTTGCTGACAACCTTTGAACCAAGCTGCCAAGTCAAATCTTACCATAGTCTTAAAACCCAAATGGTGATTCATTGTTTGCTTACAGAGAGACAGATTACCGTTGTTAACTTGACCTCAGCCTCTAACTCCAAGTCAAAAATGCTGGAAGACATGGGCATCTTAACTAGAGCAAGACATAAATCAAATTACCTTCAACACCACAAAGAAATGAATGGCTGGCATCTCATGAACTGTAAAGTGCAGTGGGTTTTCCACAGAAGATGAAGTTGATGACAAAAGATCCCATTACTTAATTGAGTTTAATAAAATATGGAGGAACAAACTTTGCTATGATTTCAAATAGTTTGATGAATATGTAGGGTCATGCTGAGAGCTTGCTAACTGCACAGTTCTTGTAACTGAAGTTTTTCTAAGAGTAGGAGCGAGAAAAGAGACAAACTATCCAGAGATGTGTATAATGCCTTCATTATTATTATTATTTTTACTACAACCAAATCAAATTATATTGTTTTAATCAGCATATTTGCAAGATTTTTAGATATGGGTAGAGGAGAGGGAATGAAAAGGCTGCCACGAGGAGACAGGGGAAAATATATTTGTTCCAGAGAACAGAGAAGACAAATTTTGGGAAGTGTAGTGAGGTTATGGGAGAGCTAAAGCCAGGCCAAACATGATCATCAAGGAAGAATTTTACGAGCATGTTAAATCTCATCATGTCATGAGTTAAACTGCAATTTTATACAATGTTGGTTGAACTGAATTGAGGCAATGGATCCACAATTGAGGAAAAGAAAGACTTGGAAGTTTAAATAATAACAAATCATTATTGTTTTTGGTATATGACTCCAGTTCTACTTTTTCCAGTGAGTTTTAACTAAGTAAAAACTAAAATGTGTCTATGATTTTAAAAAATACTTATAAAACCCAACCTTCAAGGTTAGCTTGAAACCAAAATAAATGAAAATTAAATGTTGAAAAATATCAAATATTGGCAAGAGATAATATTGAGCCTACTATTTTAGAAAGTTATAGTTCTTATTTGTCTTCCCTGGTAGCTCAGATGGTTAAGAATCTGCATGCAGTGCAGGAGACCTGAGTTCAACTCCTGGGGTGGGAAGATCCCCTGGAGAAGGGAGAGGCTACTCAGTCCAGTATTCTTGTCTGGAGAATTCCATAGACAGAGGAGCCTGGTGGGCTACAGTCGACAGGGTCACAAAGAGTTGGACACAACTGAGTGACTAACACTCACTCACTCATAGTTCTTATATACTTTCTGATTCAGATCTGGGAGGAGACAGAACTCTACCAGTCCAGAAATGCATGACAATCAGTATTACTAGTCTTGATATCTCCATAAAAGTACTGATTTTTTCCAAACAAAATCTTTTTGAAAATTTCTGTAGAAAAACTGCACTTTTCCACACAAACAGGAAATAAGAGCTTCAGAGGTTCATCCCAAAATGCTCTGTAATTTCAGCATTTCCAACAAAAGGTGATCTATCCCAGAAACACGAGAGATATTTCTCATTTTTATAATCTGCCAGTGTGTAAGCTCTTGTGACATCTGAAGGTTTTAAACATTAGCACAAGCCAGTTACTTAGAAACATATGAGCATTTTCACTTTTTTTTGGGGGGGGGGTGTTCCTGGAGAATGCAACTTAATACAAAGAGATACCCATGTGCACCTAAGGATACCAGCAAGACACATGCACACCTAAGGATCCTACTGCCTTCATGTAGCTCTTACTGTGTGACCTCATCAACCTACTGTCCAAATTGCTGATGAAGAAGAATTAAATTTTTTTGGCTATTTTGCTTACATTCACTGGTCTTTTTAAAATTTCTCTCCTTTTTGAATTAACTGAGCTGATGACTTATGTTCATACAATGGAGTTGAGCTTATGTCATCATTGATTGGAAATAATACAGTGTCTTTCCCAAAATATTAATAGCAACTTAAGGATAATGTTTTTAAAGTAATTACAAGTCAACACTAGAATGGAGTGTAAGAGATGGCCACATTTGGGTGTATGCTCATTAACCAGAATCTGAATTATTTTAAACTATGGGAATCTGTTGGACAAAAAAAGGTGCACGGGTACTGGCCCCATGTACAAGGTGTGGGATAGAATTGCTCAGTCCACTTCCATTGTGGCCTCTGGCTCCAAACCAGCCAGGGAGAGAGAAGAACATCCCAGAGATGGACTGGCAGTGTGACACAGCTGGTGACAGTGACAATTCAACCCCCAAAAGTCCGTCTGGACAAGTTGAATATGGAAAAATACAAATCAACCTTTTCTCCCTTCCTTCTTTCTTTTCTTCCTTCTTTACTTACCTTCCTTTCTTTTAAAAAATATCAGTCCGGTTTTCGTGCACTATTCCAGTGCTGGTCAAATGAAGCAACGATGTTTCTAGGCTTCTGGACATAAACTTTTCAACTACTGGAAAACTTTCTAATATTTTTAAAATAGATTTCCCAATCACACTGAACAGCATTTGACCCTCTGTCAAATTATTCATTACTTGTCTAACACAGAGCATGGAGAATTTTATGCACATTATCTGCTATAGAGAATATACAAAAATTTAAAAACATTCAGTCCAAAGGTTATTTTACACAGTTGATAAGAAATTACTGCTTAGCTGGAGCTTTATAATCTAAAATCACATTTCAACACAGAAAGTTACAGCACAAGGCAGAAATAAATTCAAGTTTATCTACACAAATCTCTTTCTTTTCTGGTTTGTATAAATGAATTTTTATTAAATTATGTTTTTTACACTAACATTCACACTCAGGAATTCACCCCATATACATAACTCATTTCTCACAAACAAAAACCATATCTATGTATGTAGCTAACTCATTTTTCCTTATTCATATGTATTTTTCTTTTCTAGCAAAGCCGTATTTTTCAAGTTCATAAATTGGCAGCCAATAATTACAATTCTGCCTCATTTCACCTCCCTTATTTGAAATATATTAATTACTAAAAACGGAACTTACATAGAACAACCTAAAAATCCAGAGACCTCAAAATGAGAAATTATTGAGATAAGTCACACAGATTCCTATCTGGTTAGAGAAAGGGGCAGGAAGGAGAGGGTTATTTCCTCAATTAGCACTGACCAGAGTCCAACAAAATTCCCATACCTAGGAAGGCTGGAATGTGGTTTAAAGCCTTCCATTATAAAGGCTGAGGTTATGGGTACCCAAAACCAAACTGAACACATACACACATACAAAAGAGTGAAAGAAATAATGATGCCCTGGTACATCTATTTGTTCTTTGCCATTATATTTTTCTACATCTGGAATTTCACGTTTACACAGAACAAGAGAAGGCAATGGCACCCCACTCCAGTACTCTTGCCTGGGGAGTCCCATGGATGGAGGAGCCTGGTAGGCTGCAGTCCATGGGGTTGCGAAGAGTTGGACACAACTGGGAGACTTCACTTTCACTTTTCGCTTTCATGCATTAGGGAAGGAAATGGCAACCCACTCCAGTGTTCTTGCCTGGAGAATCCCAGGGATGGCAGAGCCTGGTGGGCTGCCGTCTATGGGGTCGCACAGAGTCGGACACGACTGAAGCAACTTAGCAGCAGCAGCAGAGAAGCTCCATAGAAGCTGGCATAGAAACCACATGGGACATTCTCTATGCTGGAAAACACATCCTGCTCTCTATTCACGATCCTCTTAAGAAAAGCTCTCCTATGAATCTCTGACTGTTCTTCATATATATATACTCTCCACACCCTAGAAGACATAGTCAACTAATACTGAAGTTCAGATATCTCCCTTCCAGTGTAGATTACTCAGATAAAGCTAAACACAGCTAGGTGGAGGGTGGAAGGCGGAAATAGGTACAGTGTAGGGGCAATATGGCGGGTTTGAAGGAGGAGGAGGTATGTGAATAAGCCTTGCCTGCTTTGCAATTTTCCAAGGTGGCCTTGTCCCTTCATAGCATACTTTTTGGGTCAGGTAGGATATATATAGCTACCGTGAAAGGAACTGGCTTCTGTCAGAGCAAAATGAACAAAACTGGTACACCAAACTAGCCAACTTCTGTTATAATTATTTTTAACCTACTACTTGGGTGTATATTTAACCTAGTAACAAAAATATTTGTTAGGGAAAAGCTATTTGGCATTTCACTTCTTGGCATTTTGTTCTTTGCTAAAAACCAAGAGGAAAGGGTGGGTGCTATAATTTAGAATGGAGAGAAAAGAATGGGTAAATTGTGACAGGCGGTCTCTAAGGAAAAAGGGAGAAACAGGCTTAGCAGGTGAAGTAAGATTCACTTTAAGATTCAAGATTCATTATTAAAGTTCTTTATGCTGGAAATCATAAGACTGATGAAGTAAAAAGAACACTGTTAAAGTTTCATTCTCATTTTAATGTTAAAAATAATAATATCCACCCACCCTTCCTTTTTATCATTTAAAAAATTTATAACTTTTAAAGTGATATAAAGTATGTGGAAAATTTTAAATATTTATTTAGACCTAGCATGGATTTTTATTACCACTGGTTTATGGAAGTCAGGTCAGTTTGTCCAATGATTTTTTTTTTCTGGAACCATTAACAACTGGTCATCCTACTTCCATCTTCTGATCTTTTCAACTTTAAATTTAATTTATTCATTGAAGTTAGTTATCATGGACCTAGACCAAGATGTCGTTTTTCCTTTAATAAACTGGCAAGGATTATAATGTTTGACATACCCACTGTTTGCTAGGGTTAGGGCTAAAAGGTACTTTCACGCGTAGTATGAGTTTAAGTCACTGAAGCACATCTTTTTTCTTCTTTTTGGAGCTTGACGTGTGCTTGTGTTAGGCCGCTTCAGTCATCTGTGACTCTGAGACCCCATGGACTGCAGCCCACCAGGCTCCTCTCATCACGGGATTCTCCAGGCAAGGACACTGGAGTGGACTACCATGCCCTCCTCCAGGGGATCTTCCATACCCAAGGATCGAACTTAACGTCTCTTATGTCTCCTGCCTTGGCAGACAGGTTCTTTACCACTAGCTCCATCTGGGAAGCCTGGAGATTGACATACTTTGCAATAATTATTAAAGTTTTAAATAAATAGCCTTGCTATTATGTAGCTAGGAAATTTAACTCCCAGAGAAACTCTCACATCTGTGCAAAGAAATAAATGAAAGAATGTTCACTACAGCATTTTTAAATACCAAAATCCTGAAAACAACCTAAATATCCTTCTATAGAGGATTTATTAAACACATCATTTCAGGGGCATATAATAGAGTATTCTGAAATCATATTGAAGAAAAGGTGTATCTGTGTGAGCTGACCGGAAAAGATGCATACAATACATAGTTTAGCAAATAAAACAGTCAAGCAAGAATAAAATTAATATTTGGTGCAATATCATTTATATTTAAAAAAAATTGCACAGTGGGTTGGGAGGGGAGAATTTTAAATTGGCAGGGAGCTTTCACTATACATACTTCTGTGTCATTATTTTTTAAAAATATTTTTACTTGTCTTATATTTAAATATATTCTTATGTTATTATTTTCCCCTCAAGCTCAGTTTTATATGTGTATGTGTATAACACACATAAAACTCATTGTTTTATGTACATACATATAACATATATGTAATGTATAATATATATATACATATATAAAAAACAATGAGCTTGAGGGGAAAATAATAATATAAAACTATTTACTTTTGTTTTTTTGAGCCCCATCCCAGACACACAAGGAAGGAGGGAGCTATGGCCCTCTAGTGGAGAATTTTAGCTACGAACTTCTATTCACATAATTCCACATTCTAAAGAAATGGCAAAATCTGAATTTATTTATGGGTAGACTCAACCAGAATTTTATATCAGGTAATATCAAATATATGTATATATATATATATATATGTATATATATATATATATAAAATCCAATGGACTTGAATTTAATGCTTGCTTTAAAAGTCTTAGAAACATCCTAATAAAATTTGAATTGATGATGCATGTTCAATGTGCGACACAGCAGTATCCACACAGTTGCATTTCATTGGAAAGGTCTGAGCACTTCTGTTTATTGTGAAAGCATATTTGCTAGCATAGATATTTCAATTACAAGAAAAGGTTGACTTCGAATAATTACAAAGAGCTTATTGCTAATGAAAAACCAGTCATTGCTTATGCCAGTCTCTGAACCAGGATCTATGTGGGTAGCTGTTCCCTCAAAACTGAATCACTGTATGTGAATAATGAAGGTGCTTATTTTCATGGACTAATCTGAAACATTTCTAACAGGAGAAAGTATTTCAAACTATGTATGGCGACGTCAGCCGCCAGATTCCTTCGGTCCAGTTGAAGGCATGCCTGGTTTCCTGTCAACTTGTGCTCTGAAGCGGAACAGTCTCTCCAACCCCACCACTGGGCTTGCTCCACATTAGGTACTGGCTACCTTGGAAAGGTACCGTCTCTGAGTGTGAAACTCCCCAGAGGGCAATTCAAATCACATTCAGAATTTCCTATTTACATTGCAACAGCCATGGCAGAAGCTTGAATGTCACAGCACAAATCAGGCACCAAACGGTGAGTGTGTTCAGCAGCGGATTTGGTTTCAGAACTCAGTTCACATGAGCATGCTTTCATCAGGTGAAAGCGGGAGGGAGTGTCAGGGGATAAGTTCATGGTATGAACTCTGGTCTTAATTCTATCATTTTGAACAAGTAAACTAGTGTTTTTGCCCTTGCAAAGAAAGTCTTTATCAGACTACTTTGCATAGGAACCTTACCTTTTAAATGAAATCCTTATGTAGAAATTTTATCAAGCAAGAACAGGCCACAGATATTTCCAGTTAAATTTCCCATGTGTAAAAGGGAAATTTGGTTAGAACAGCCTAGCAAATAGAGGCGACTTTCCTGAAGAGACATATTTTTCTCCACAAGTAATGAAGGTTGCTAATTGTTTTTCTTTCTTAAGCTGTGGCTACCCTGAGGGGAAATACATTGAGATATCATGTTGAACTTCTGATTTCCTTTTTTTTAAATATATGAATTTATATGGGTAGATTTTTCAACATAGATAATCTGATGCAATTTTAAACAAACTTTGTTTTGTGTGGTCTTTTTTTTTTTTAATTTTTGTAAAAAATGAGCTGCAAGAAGAAAATGTTATTCCAACTGGACACAGTCACACACATGCATACCATCTCAATCTTCAGATTCCAAGTCCACCCAACTGAGGTGAACTTGAAAGAACTCTTCCAGACAAAGCTGGAAGGTAAACCTGGCAGTGAACAGTACTGTTTCATGTCACTATTTAATGACTGGCTAGTTGACTTCACATTTATCCAATGTTCCCTACTTCAGACACGAGCATTTATTTGCAGTAAAAGAGGATATGCCTAGCAATTTATTACCATCTAACTTCAAAATTATTTATTCTGACCTGTCTCTTCTGAAGTTTGTTTAAAAATAAAACAAACCTAAAGGCAATATGTATTACCATAGATTTCTAGGCTCAAAAAAAGAGTACTCATACTTGGCCTTTGCATGGTTATGGAAAAAATAACATAAGCATCCTTGGCTAAGGCTGCCTTTGAACAATCCTGAATTGCAGACATAAATGTCTGCCTTCATTTGAAATGGATGCAACCCATTTGGGGGCTGGTATGATGGGCATTCCATCACATGAAGCACACAAACTCACAAATACATTTGAGGAGAACAGACTTGCCAGCCTAGAGAGTATTCTTACTCAGGTAGAAGAAAATAAGACATTGTTTGTTGTTCACAATCCACTGGGGCAGAGACTATTTTTCTTTCAAAAATTTAAATCCATTTGAACACTTTGAACTAGTCACTTATGCTGGGTTTTGACAATACATTAGTATATTAGATTAGCATATTAGATTGAAACATCTACTTTCCTGAAGCACTAGGATAAACCTTCCCGGAGATCTAAAATTTATCCCATAAATGTGTTTCATTTTGCATATCAAAACAAATAGGAAAAGAGAAAACTAGCCCTTGTATTTTTTTTTTTTAATATACCAGTTTCAAAGAAGATAGAAGCTGAATACTTCAGAAGTCATATATGTTAAAATGATTATTTCTTTAAAAAGCCTTACGGTTGCCATATGTATTATTCAATGCCATTTTGTTTCAATACCCATTGTCATCTAGCTAACAGAGATCCTATAACTTCCCTGCCGCACACCATAGGGCAACAGAAAAATAAGGGACTTGGGGTTGAATAGATCTGACCTCTAGTCTAGCTCTGCCGAGATGACAGTGAAGATGACAATACGTTGTCCTGCCAGGTATCAGAGATGATGCTTAACAACAGCCGTCCCAGGGTCTGGCATAGGATTTTAACAATAGCAATAAGTAACTTTACCCCTGAGTGACCAATGCATAAGCTATAAAGCATCCAGGTCAAAGGAAACAGCCCAGAGCTTCCAGGACAAGTGTAAAGCCACAGTTAGAACTCAGCTGCTGCTTATCCAAGTCCTAAACCTTAGTTGTTCATCCAAGCGCAAGGAGTAATCCATTTCAACCTTTCCCAGTCTTAGTCAATCTTTAATTTAATTGTTCCCATTGGAAGAAAGATTTAGCCAAGTTCCTCATTATGTAGAAACTGTTGCATGTAAGCATTTGAAAATTTAATGTGAGTGCTCCTTTTATAATAAGCCAGGTCACGTCACTCCTCTGTGCAAAGCCTTTCAGTGGATCCCTCATTTTGTTCAACTAAAAGCCAGTCTTTCAATGGCCCACAAGGTCTGATAGAACAATCCTTTCCCTCTACTTTACTGATTTCATCTCTATAGTTTTTTTTTTTTTTCCCCATTTGTCTCTCCATTCTTGATACACTGGTTTCTTAATGTTTCTTAACTCTCTCAGTGAACTCAAATCTTGCCTCCTCTTGACCACTCTTTACCACTCTGAACTGTCTTGCCTACCCAGCACCCCTAATCTGCTTTACTTGTTTTATTTTGTCTTTTTCCAGTAACATTTTCACCTTATCCTGCAACAAAATGCATTTAAAATAAGTGCATTTGTTTATTGTTTATTGTCTATTGTCTATTTTTCCCCGCTAGGATGTAAAGTCTAAAGGGGCAATGCTCTTTTTTTTGTTCATGGTTATATCTCAGGAGGCTAGATCAGTGCTTGACCCATAGAGACACGGACATAGGACATTACCAACAATTCACAAGACACTTGAAGAGGCAATGCATCAAAAGATGCCAAACCTCACCAGTAATCAGAGAAATGCAAATAAAAATAATATCTCCTTTAAAAGTCTGACACGTTAGACATTGAAGTAACACAACTGCAGCTCTCACATAACTAGTACCCTACACTGAAGAGCCCTTTGACATTATTAAACAAAGTTGCATATAGAATATCCTGTGACCCAACAAATCCACACTTAGTACAAATCCTAAAGAAACATCAATGTATGTCACAAGGAAACACTCACTGAGGTGTTCTTTAAACACTGATGGTAATGGCAAACAGTCAGAAACAACCTCAGTGTCCTCTTTAGGAAAATGAAGAATGAAGCTGTAGCATGTTTACCCAACAGTATCCTTTTAAGTACTTAAAAGAAATGGACTCAGTCAACATACATCAAATACAAACTAACTTCCAAAAGAATGTTGAGTGGCAAAAAAAGATGCAGGTGGAGAAACTCAGTATGATGGGCTTTGTTAATCAAGACATTAGAAACTTACAGAATAATATTACATTTTGTTAACTGAATACATTATTAACTCCTTAACTCTGTATAAGGCTCCCCACTTTATAAATCCTTTCTGCATATCCTACCACACTCTTTCCCTCACCTGTCTTTGACTCTGCTCCAAGTTTGGATGAAGTTCAGTGATTCTGCTCCAGGTACATAGAATAGTACGTTGTGGCTCTGAAATGTTTTCGTGTTGGTTTTACCTAAGCCGGATTGTTTTAGTTGACTAGAGGGAGGGCTGCCCTAAATCTCCAAAATTGCACACAATGTTTGCATTAAATAATTTAGGTCATTAGAGTTCAGCCATGACTTTTCTAAAAGGCTGCTTTCATAGACTTTATCTTGTTCCATGTGACATATCTCCAGCAATAGACCGTTTTAGTTGGTCTATTGCGGATATCTGCAGATATGTCTCTCAATTTTGGAGGAAATAGAAATGCACTATGGTTCCCAAATGCTAGATTATCAGAAAGAGACCAAGATTTTTAGATACACTCTAAATATGTGAGGCTTTAAGTATATAAACAGTTAGCTCATGTACTTTCTAGAATGCCAACAACTTCATTTGCTATTTGAAACAGGGCAAAACAACATATCAGTTTTTAAATGCCCAATAAATACTTTTTTTTTCCTTTGAAACATTCCAATTTTTCATCAAATGCTTTACTTGGGGTGGAAATGACCAAGAAGCTTCCTGGCTCCCAGCATAAATTCTTCTCTTTTTAAATGTGAATATATCTCTTTTATAGTCAACATAGTCAGAAAGAAATCAGGTTAGTCTTACACAAAATTTTTAAGAAGTGATTTGTCTGTATTCTTCACCTGCATCTAAAAACCTCTCATTAGTAACAGTGATTCTCATCTGACTTTCTATAAATTAGCTGTTAATCAGCTTGGTTTCAGGGGTTATTAACTTGAACCCATGAGTTAATCTCAGGGGTTTCATAATCTCTATAAAATTGTTAGTCAAAATGAATGTGCATATATATTTTTCAGAGGAGAGTTTCTACAGCTTTTGACAGATTCTCTTAAGATGATGAACAACCAAAAAAGTTGAAAAATAATGTTTTAAGAATTGTACCTTGTTTCTGGCAGTAGCTTTCAGAGTGCAAAAGATTTCTTGGCTTGATCTCCAAGAGATCTGATTCAGTTGATCTAAGAGCCAGGAACCTGCATTATTATAAAAAGCACTTCGACAGATCATGATGCAAATGGATCTTGACAGAAAAAAATGATACTAAAAACCTACAGAGTAAAATTTAGCTTCCTCAATGATGCCTTCATGGTATCTGTCTCTAACCAATCTTTCTAGTCTTACCTTATTTCTCCATTACTCACACTGTCCTACAAACACAATAATCATTCTTCCACTCATTTATTCCAGCATGAAAAAAATAACTGTTGGTTTCCTTATAGGGACCCTGTGCTGTATTTCAAAGATCTGATGGCTGACAAACACTCTAGTCACAAGAAATGACCAGCATTTCTTCACATTGTATGTCTGCCTCCTTCACCAGGTATGTGCCTATTCATCTTGTGAAACCCAGTGTAAATGGTAACTACTTGTGCAATCATTCTAGATCCTTTGGGACAGGTTTAGTTTGTTTTCTCAGTGAGTCCCGAGCATTTTTTTTAACACCTTAAATATATTGTGGTGCGATTATTTGTTTTGCTTTCTGGTCTATGTGCTTCTCCTGGTCAGGAACCATGTAGTACCTCTAACATACCCATGTTTCCCTCCACTTCCAGGGAAACATTCTCAAACATCATGTTTTCCTCCCTCCCAAGATGTGCATTTTAGTGAGGTACTCTTGAAACCCCAAATTCCTTTAAAGAAGCAAAGGAGTCCCATGGCCAGAATCCTAAGCATGGTGGCACACTGCTGGGCCAGAGACTTCAGTGAGGAAATCATTAAATTCAGCAGCACACTAGCTCTCCGAGAAGAGTCTATTGTTACCCAGAATGGTAGGGATATATCCAGGCATTGGCCTCCAGCAACAAGAATGAGCTTCAGCTCAGAGTGAATATTGTAACCTACTCCAGAATGAGCTCTCCTATCAGACAATCTAAAAGATACTGTCAGTGGTGGAGTCACTGGAATTTTACTATTTTTGGAAAGAAACTAGAGAGAAAAACAGAGTCTATCTAAAGTTGGTTTTATTCTTAAAGTCATTCAAAAAATCTACAAGTAGTAGTGAAATAAATAAGGCAGCATTCTCTGAATCTTGAATCTAGTGACCACAGTGAGGATCAGGCCAGGAGAGAGCATTCCTGATAAAGCAAATTCACTTGATAATACCTGAACCAATGCCTAAACTTCTATTAGTGCAGCAGCTATTCATAAAGGATTTCTTTCAGAGCTAAGAATAACATGTGTGTACACACACACACACACATAGGTGGTAGTTGGTGGTTTAGTACCTTAGTCATGTCCGAGTCTCTTGTGACTCCATGGACTGAAACCCGCTAGGCTCCTCTGTCCATGGGATTCTCCATGCAAGAAGACTGGAGTGGGTTGCCATTTCCCTCTCCAGAGAATCTTCCTGATCCAAAGTGAAGCCTGGTCTCCTGCATTGCAGGCAGATTCTTTACTGCTGAACCATAAGACCTGACTTTTTTTCTCCAAATGAGTACCTAAATTTATTGATGAGCTTTATATATTTGAAGTACTTTATATATCTCTAAGAATAAGTCACCCTCCAAGTAATTTGTATATCCTCATTACTTTTATTCTATGTATGCTGTGAAATTTATAACATTTTTTAATGTTGTAAAAGCATACTTCAAATTAGTAGAAATATCATTTGTTTATATTTTCTTCCAAAGCATATAATTTTTAAATTTAGGCATCTTTCAGATTATTCATCTTTTTTCACTCTGAAGCTACTTCCTTGCCTCACGTGTTGAGACACTGGATTTCCA
The DNA here is from genome assembly GCF_023091745.1 of Budorcas taxicolor. Taxonomy (NCBI): domain Eukaryota; kingdom Metazoa; phylum Chordata; class Mammalia; order Artiodactyla; family Bovidae; genus Budorcas; species Budorcas taxicolor. The sequence continues at coordinate 162,768,029 of NC_068910.1, forward strand.
GGCTTCGTATGTATGCATTTACACTTATAAAGATGAAAAGACATGGACACAGATCACTTGAGTACAAGATATGAGGGTGGTCTCAAATGTGTGTTGAAATTGACATCCACAGTTTTCCTTACCTGTGCATCTAAGAGATCACAATCTGGAAGGTCAGTAGACTGAATCAAAAAGCTAAATATGGTTCCACTTTTTAAACTAGACATGCACTCAAAGTGGAACACACTTAAAAAATGGAATATTTCACATAAAAATTCTGATTTTTGGTTCTTCTTGAAACTGTCAGAAATCCTGGCAGCCCAGGGCCCACCTTCCTACATGGCCACAGTCAGTGGAGTTGTGAAGCTGCTATGACAGCCAGGGAATCTTCAGGCCATCCCAATATCCCTTAGTATTTCTTAGAGCCTGCGGTACTTTCATGTTTTTAATTCCCCTTCTTAAAACAGTATTTTTAATGTCTGAAAAAGTGGATATTTACAATATTCACTCAGACTGCTGCTCCAGTATCTCCAATAATCCCCAAAGACTGAAAGATTTATGCCTGATTGACTACAGCATCTTCATCGGCTAAAGAGTTGATACACCAGCTGTACAGCATCTTCATCGGGTAAAGAGTTGACATACCAGCTGATGAGAATGGGGACCTCACAGAGATGCTCTGCATCTTCCTTTCCAGGGGAGCCTCGGGGTGCTGGGCAAACATATACATAGGAAGTCCTGGGGCCCTTCTCTTCCACTTTCCTTCAGAATTTTTCAGATGACCAGGGGCAGGTTCTCCTAAAGATAGCTCTATCTAGGGAAACGTGTTAATCTACTGCCGGCCAGGTACCATTCTCTATGGCAGTGGTTCTCAAACCTTAGCAAGCTTCAGAATCACCTGGAAAGTTTGTTAAAAATGCAGAGTTCTGAGCTCCACCCCTGGAGTTTCTGATTTGGTACAGGATGGAACCGAAGAATCTGAATTTCCACCAAGTTATCCAGGGAAGCTGATGCTATTATTTGGGGGACCTCAGTCTGAGATGCATTTGCCTGCAGATATCTACAGAGAATTTTTCAGATGGTTTCTGGATGCTGTAAATGCCAGATTTGTGCAGAAAGGTCAATAAACAGCATTTTGGGATATATCTTAACAAACTTCTTGATGGCATTCACTGGGGAGAAGCTGAATCCTTGGCAAATTTTGAAGAATTATTAGAATCATACCCATACTGCCATCTCTATGTTATTATCCCCCTATTTCCTACTACCCATGGTCATCTATGGACTATATGGTATTATGACAGAGAACAAACAAATAAGAGACAGTACTTGGATTATTATAATTTGCCTTTTGCAACTAAGAGACCATTTCTTTGGATGCTTTTTAAAATTGAAAAGAATCTTTGAAACCACACGATGGCAGTGTAATCACATGAGTGACTGTCTCAAGGTGCCTGAATTGGGCTTTTGAACCTAAGTCTACATTAATATATAATTCCGAAAGCTAAGCATCTGCAATTTTGGCTTAACAGCTATTGGCCCATAAAGTGTAAATGACAAGTTGTAGTTGGATACCTCTACAAAAACCCTCAGTCAGAGCTTTCAGTATTTTTACAATGCCTCAGACAGAATACAGTTTTCACCCCCTCTGCTGTTTCAGTGTGGCAACAACTTCACAAGAACAAGCAACAGATCATTTCATGCATGAGCTATGTAACAAATTCAATCCAAAATAACTCCTGCTTTAGTTTAGCAAATTACTGTGTGATAGCAAATTCGTTTCTAGACTTTAATCATCTTTGAAAAGTGAATTTATTTTTTCTCTAGCATTGCTTAATTTTAGATATTTACATGCCTATAAACTTCTTCCAAGCAAGTAAAATGGAACTTTTTCTAGATTTGTTTACTAAAGCATCTACTCAGAGCTTTGCTTTCTATGGTGATATTTTAAGGTGGCATTAAGTCTTTGGTGCATTTTAATTTGGCTGGTTGGGTAGTAATCTGTACTTTATAATCTACACCCCATTATCATATCAGATGTACAGCAGTTTTAGAACAGGATCTTGTTGAAGTGAAAGACATAATCCACTGTTTCAATCCCTGTCCTGTCGCAAAATATTCTGTACTGTCAGTAGAAATGGCAGGTATCTGGTATGGGGAGGTGGGAAGAGGAAAGGTTGATTTAATATTAAATATTAAAAAATGCTCCTTTATTTGCCTCTTGATACAGTGCTCAGGTCAGCTGAGCAATTAAAATATTTAAATAAGACCATTGCAAATGTCAGTAGATATGGGTGTCAGCAGATGGGACAAAAGACCCTACAAACTTCCCAAGCACACAGGGTTCAGTTCTAGTTTGATGACAGCAGTCTGTCTTTGCCAAAGATTATAGGACTTAAAAAATAGCAGCAACCAGACAGAAGTGGGGAAGAAGGAAACAATACCTTTTCACAAACTGTCCTTATCCATCCTCCTGAACACATGCAGACTTTCCTGACCAACCACGGACACCCTGATTCTGGTTTTGGATGCTGCCCGTACATTGTGGATCAAAGGTTCCCTCAGGGCATTACAAATTAGATAAAATACTCTCTGGGAAATATACTGTGAAAGAGATTTCCCCAAATGCAGAGATCTGAAGGGGAAGGTGTATTAACCTACAAAAAGAGAAAACCCAGTGTCTAAGATCATCTCCCCAAATGCAGACAGAAGTCATTAAAATATTATTTTGAGGATGTAGCTATTGCTCTGATGTGGGTACCAGGTGCTGCACTTTATTGCCACGTGGATCAGGTGTAATGGGAGCTCAGAGAGCCCACCAGTGCTTTTGTGCTTCACAGCACAGCAATAGCATCCAGTTTCAGAGGTTACAACTCCCCAGGGCCTCACTGCAATTGATGGGCTGCACAGTGTTCAGAATTTCTTATTTGCCCCATGTCATCTGGGTTTTTAACCTTCTTTCCTAGTTGAGCTATTCCATATTCAGCTAGCTTGTTTTGCATTGGTGTCCAATTTATTCTCTTCCAGAATCTCAAATCGAGATCGTCCACTTATAGTAGGATAGATATTAAGATTTGAAAAATTACACTCTGCAAGACAATTGGCCTCATGCATACATTCAGCCATACAGAGCCAGGCTTTTATGTGGCAGGTATTATTATCCCCACTCTGGATATAAAAAGAAAAGTAACTTGTCTATGGATTAGACAGTTACTAACTGGCAGTGCTGGGATTCTTATGCAGGCTGGTTCGGTAACTCTAAAGTCTGTGTTCTTAATCATTAACAGAGATGGAAAGACTTATCAGTCATTACACTTCCTACTTTCAAAACAGCTATTCCTTCTTCCCACTTCACTCCTCCACTGTGATGACTAAAGAGGAACAAATTATCTATTTTTTGGTTCAAGCATTTATTATAGGCAGTTTCTAAAAAGCAAACTCCACGTGAATGCTACGTATTTTTAATTCTGACACATATGTTAACATTTAAAGAACATTCCATGTAATATTTATATGCATAATACATATTGGCATATGATGTTGGACAGTTATGATTTTATCAAAGTGAACTTATTAGGAGTACTATATGAGCTATCATTCTTTTTGACAATTCAATCAGGCTTCAAAATTCAAAAGAAGTTTAACTTGCCTCATTGATTGACTTATTCATTATTTATACCCTATTTCAAAAAAAGGATTTAAAAAACTTGCACAAAAAGGAAAGACCCACAAAATAGAATCATTAAAGCAAGGATGAAAGAAAAAAGACCATGCAATAAAAAGGACAAAATTTTTAGATTAAAGAAAATTATTGTAATCAGACATACTTTATCCATGAGTTTTTAGATAGTAAAATCAAATAAGCAAATAAAAATATAGCTCTCTGATTAAAAAATAATATTTTTTAAATAAAAGACAGATATTTTTTAATATTAAAATTATGTTTTGGCTTGTGTGTGTGGTGTGGGGTAAGAGTGAAGATTCTTTTTTAAAAAACTTCCTATATGAATATTCAAAGGGCTTCTCTGGTGGCTCAGACAGTAAAGAATCTGCCTGCAATGCAGGAGACTCAGGTTTGATCCCTGGGTCAGGAAGATCTCCTGGAGAAGGGAATGGTTACCCTCTCCAGTAGAAATATTCAAGGGATCCAATGCTGTTTACTGAAAAGTCCAGTACATGCCAACTGCACTGTGGGGTGATTTTTATGATAATCAATTAATTCTGTATGAAAGGGTCATTTTTCTGGACTTTTATTATGTTCCATTGGCCTACCAATTCAGTTCCGTTCAGTTGCTCAGTCGTGTCCAACTCTTTGCCACCCCATGGACTGCAGTATGCCAGGCCTCTCTGTCCATCACCAACTCCTGGAGTTTACTCAAACTCATGTCCATTGAGACAGTGATGCCATCCAAACATCTCATCTTCTGTCATCCCCTTCTCCTCCCTCTTTCAATCTTTCCCAGCATCAGGGTCTTTTCCAATGAGTCAGTTCTTTGCATCAGGTGGCCAAAGTATTGGAGTTTCAGCCTCAGCATCAGTCCTTCCAATGAACACTCAGGACTGGTCTCCTTTAGGATGGACTGGTTAGATCTCCTTGCAGTCCAAGGGACTCTCAAGAGTCTTCTCTAACACCACAGTTCAAAAGAATCAATTCTTTGGTGTTCAGCTTTCTTTAGAGTCCAACTCTCACATCCATACATGACCACTGGAAAAACCATAGCCTTGACTAGACGGACCTTTGTTGGCAAAGTAATGTTTCTGCTTTTTAATATGCTCTCTAGATTGGTTATAACTTTTCTTCCAAGGAGTAAGCATTTTTTAATTTCATGGCTGCAGTCACCATCTGCAGTGATTTTGGAGCCCCCAAAAAATAAAGTCTGACACTGTTTCCACTGTTTCCCCATCTATTTGCCATGAAGTGATGGGACTGGATGCCATTGTCTTAGTTGTCTGAATGTTGAGCTTTAAGCCAACTTTTTCACTCTCCTCTTTCACTTTCATCAAGAGGCTCTTTAGTTCTTCTTCACTTTCTGCCATTAGGGTGGTGTCACCTGCATATCTGAGGTTATTGATATTTCTCCCGGCAATCTTGATTCTAGCTTATGCTTCATTCATTGGTCTATTCATCTATATCTAAACCAATACTATTTTATCTAATTACTATTCCTATAACTAGTAATGAAAGTTCTCTAATTCTATTCCTATTCTTCAAGATTGTCTTGGTTCTTCTTAGATCTTTACTTTCCCCAGTAAATTTTAGATCCAGCTTCTCAATTCCAAAAATAACTGGAGGGATTTTGATTTTGATTGAGTTAACACTATCAATCACTTTGGGTTGAATCTCCCAGTCCATGGCCAGAGTATATGCCTCCATTACTTAGTTCTTTTAAAATTTATTTCAATGATATTTTGTAGTTTTAAGTTAGAGGCATTATAATAGCTTGCATATAATTTATTTTTTACATTTGATATTCTCTAATGCAATTATAAACTGACTCTTTTAAAATATTCATTTTTTATTTGTTTGTTTTTTGGATACAGAAATACAATTAGTCTCTTCATTGATATAATATCCAGGTGACCTTTGTAAATTTACTTATTAGTTCCAACAGTATGCAGTTCATGAGGCGTCCTAAGCACGTGATCACATCATGCAGGAATAGTGGCAGTTTTAAGTCTCTCTTTCTAGTCCGTCTTTTTCTTGCCTTATTACAATGGACGAGACCTCAAGTGCAATGCTGTGAAGAAGTGGTGGCAGCAGCATCTCTGTTTTGGATTTCTAATCTTAAGAGGATGGTTTTAGCCTTTTACCACTAAGTATGTTTGCTATATTTATTTTTATGGATTTTAAAAAAATTCAGACTTAAGTTCGTTTCCTCATTTTCTAAGACTATGTCTGTGAATATATGTATGAATATGTGTATATGTTTCATTATAATGAGCGATGAATTTTTCACATGCTTTTCTGAATCTATTAACATATATAATTGTGTCCTATTTTCCCCTAATCCAATGGTGCACCAGAGAGATGATTATTAATTGTAAAACTACCTTTGAATGCTTGTTACAAAACCTCTTGGGGAAAAAAATAGTATGTTTTATATATTGCTAGATGGATTGTAGATTTAAATTTGAAAGATAAGACAGCAAAGTTTTTAGGGAAAATATAAGCAAATATATGTAAGAGCTTGAGTAGGCAAAGTATTATTAAACAACTCTCCAAAAGTTAAACACAAAGAAAAAAGAAAAAAAGTGATGAAAATTTCAACCATATTAAAATTAAGAATCTCTACTCATTGAAGGAAATAAGTATTAACAGAGTTAAACTGTATGCAATGTGGGAAAAGATATTTGTAATATGCGTGATTATGAAGGACTGTACAAAACCAGCCATAACAGAGAATATGGATTCACAAAAGAAAAACTTCAAATCACAATATGTATATGAAAAAAGAATAAATATCATTAACTATCAGAGGGGGTCAAATTAAAATCATAATGAGACACCATTAAACACCCCCTAGAATTGATAAAATGAAAAGTACACACAATATCAAGTGTTATCAAGGGTGGAGCACGTAGAGTATTGCTTATAAAACAATAGTTTGACAAGCACTTGGGAAAAGTTTTTCTTGGTATCTATCTGATGTAGGAATTCCACTACTAGGTATTTATACTAGGTATAGACTGATAAAACACATGTAAAGGAATGTTCAAAGCAGTACTATTCCTTTTAGCCAAAAATGGAAAACGATTCCAATAACTACCACAGTAGCCAGCCTCTGAGACGGTATGCAATGTTCCTGCCTCCTGGTGTCCACATTCTTTTGCAGTCCACTCTCACACTGAAACCATCTGTGTAACCACAGAATACGGCAGAAGTGATAGTTTGTCACTTCTGAGATTCAGTTACCAAAGACTGCAGCTTCTCTCCTGGATTTTCCTGTCCCCTCCTCCTCCCCTATCACTCTCTTGGGAAAGCCAGCCACCATATCAGAAGAAATGCTATGAAGACATCTATATGAGGAGGAACTGAAGCCTTTTGCCAGTGGACACATAAATGAACTTGGGAGCAGTTTGCCTTAGTCAGTTCTTCAAAGACTGAACTTGGCTGGCAGCTTAAACAAAATCTCCTAAGAGACTCAGTCAAAATCCCCCAGTGGCATCACTCCCAGGTTCCTGATTCTCAGAAGCGATGTAAGAGAATGTTTGCACTTTTAAGGTGCAAGTTTGTTGCCAATTAGGAATAATCTATATGCAGAAATAGATAACTATATCCATCATCAATAATAAAACTGAAAATTATGGATCACTTATCAAATGAAACACTGAACAGCAATAAGAATGAACAAACTACAACTATATCCAACATTACAGATGAATCTCACAAATATGTTTATAAAAGAAACCAGATACTCAAAAGAGTATATACATCATTATTTAATTTGCATAAAGATCAAAAACCAGCTGGCAAAATGAATCTATAGTAACAGAAGTCAGTATACTTACTCTTCTATGAGGCATAAGGGGCTTCTATGAATTTTGACATTATATTTCATAATCTGAATATTGGTGACATGGACGTATTCATTTTGAAAAATGTGCCACCCTGAAAGCTTATGATTCATTCACTTTTCTATTGTATGTTAAAATTGCACAGGTTAGTTGGGATAAAGGAGGATGTATCATGGGAATTTCTGGATGAGTGTCTTTGAACGACGTACTGAACAACTGTCTGATGATAGTTTCTTAAAAGTACAGAATCACTTCATGTGTTGTCATTTCTTATACTGATTCTTGATTACAAAAATCAAGCACAAAATAGTGAATCATTGTAACATGAAGAAAACTCTCTATGGAATTGAATTAATAAGGTCCCAGTATATAGTTTTCTAATAATTAAATTTAATTCTGGGATAAGGTTAGCAGTGTTTCTCAAACTTTAATATGCATAAGAAATATCTAAGAGATTGACTTAGAAATGGGAGATACTTTGTTTCTATTCCCAGAGAGTCTGATTCAGCAGGACTGAGAAAGAGCCACTAATTTGTATTTTTAACAGATGTTCCAGTGAAACACTTTGTAAAATCCAAAATAAAACTGTACAGGTGTTTTTGCAAACCTTGGTATATACATTTCTAAATTCCAGATAGAAACCATGGTTTTAACCACACACACAGTATTCGATACTTTTTTCTAACTTCTATCAAAATGAGGGTAGACAAAATCAAAGCTTGAACATAAAAGCTTGTATTTTAAATTTCTTTGGAGAATAAAGATGATATGAACTAAAAAGAATCACATATACTTTGCTGATTCTGACATATAACTTCTTTTGCACGGGGTGACATGTATAAAATACATATATGTGATGCACAATAAAATGTCACTCTCATATGAACACCACCTCTCATATACACACATTGCGGCCCAAACGACAACTGAATCCTCAGATAAAAACGCCTACAAAAATGTTTATAAAGCAAACAGAACAATTTCCAACAAGATCACAGGGTTTCTTAGAAGTTTCTCTCTTCCTAGTTTGTGTCCCTCACTACAGTTCACAAATCTGCACTTGGTTGTGATGTGACTGTAGCTGACAGAACATGTGATTCTGACTTGGAGGGAAGAAAAAACAATAGCTCTCAGAGGACAGATATCCAAATAACCTGTTTTTATGCAAATACACTCATAACAAACAAAGCAAGGCAAGAGGTATCCTGAATATATGATATGTAGGCAGAATTATTTATAAACTGTATTATTGTGAGACTGCCCAAGAGGCATCAGCAAGTCTTTAAAGGTCCCTTATGATCACTGTTATAAGTACTGCTGGAAATAACATACAGCAGTAATAAACGATGGGTAGCTACAGAAGCAGGCATACCATTTACTTTACCAAACAGGGTTTATTTTTCCTCTGTAGTCTCCTCTTAATAATATGAGCCCCAAAGTGAGGTCTGTGTCTAGATTTATGAAGTAAGTGAAAACAGGGAGGTCTCGGGTCCTCATGCACACCAGTAACTCTGTAATCAAGCAACAACTTACTGGGAAGGGGATATGGCCACCTCTGTGCTTTGTACATTAGCTAGGCCTGTTGGTGCTCATTAAATTCTTAATGGGGATGATGACACTACAGCTGAAAGAAGATTATAAATGCAGCTACCCTAGGTGCAAAATTATGGGCCAGATTTCAAGCCCCCATTGCTGAGCCCTATGGATTTTTTATTAGAACGATCATATGAAGGGATTTATAAACAGGATTATTAACATCTTCCCTCTCTGTTGAAGCAGGTAACATCTCCCCTTCTGGGCAGTGAACTTTAGGGTAATCAGTAGTCAAGGTAGTGTCTCAAAGGGCCAAAGACTAGCAAGGATGCTAGCAAGCTGGCAGAAGTGGAATAGGAAATGTGTGTGTGTGTGTGTGTGTGTGTGTGTGTGTGTGCGTATACTTACAGATATATATAAAAACACATATATGTGCAAATATACATCTATATAAGGCCGTTAATGCACACACGCATATATATATAAACACTGCTGCTGCTAAGTCACTTCAGTCGTGTCCGACTCTGTGCGACCCCATAGACAGCAGCCCACCAGGCTCCCCCATCCCTGGGATTCTCCAGGCAAGAACACTGGAGTGGGTTGCCACTTCCTTCTCCAATGCATGAAAGTGAAAAGTGGAAGTGAAGTTGCTCAGTCGTGTCTGACCCTCAGCGACCCTATGGACTGCAGCCTTCCAGGCTCCTCCATCCACAGGATTTTCCAGGCAACAGTACTGGAGTGGGGTGCCATTGCCTTCTCTGATATATATAAACACACACACACACACACACACACACACACACACACACATATACATACATGAAAGAAAGAAGACGAAACACTTTCAGAACAAAATCAAAATTCCATTAGAGAAGTTATATCTATATTAAACTAAATATAGCAGAAATGTATTAACCAGTGCAAAACAGCAATCTGGAGCTACCTAGTTATTTTTCTCACATACTAACTTCACTGAAGGCTAGAGAGAATTTAACACCTCACATCTCACTTTTGACTGATGGAGAGTATCATGCATAAAAGAATGGGTGAGATGCAGTATATGAGGGGTTCTCAACACTGCCCCTCATAATCTGAGAAAGGAATGGTGGCTGGCCGATCATAAAAATCATCCCCAATTCACCTCCCATCCCTGAACCCCTGCCCTTGGCAATGTGACTTGCAGTTTCTCCCTTCGAGAGGTGAAGTTTTCTTCCCCATCCCTTGGACCTTGGCTGGCCTTGTTATTTGCTTTGGCCAGTGGACTACAGCAGAAGTGATGGTGTGCCAATTGTGAGATTAGACCTAAGAGGCCAGCTTGCACCAGCCAGAAATGGCTGCCCTGCCAGCTACCCACTGACACATAAGAGAGTCCAGCTGAGTCTGGCATTGTCTGAGAGCATGACTGCCCAGTCTATCTGTGGACTCTAAATAAATAATGAATAGTTATTGTTTTCTGTCATTAAATTATAAGGCAATGTGTGAAACAGCAGTAAGTACATAATCTTGCCCAGCATTATCATGAAGAAATTCCCTCTCTAAAGAAAAGCTATTTTTTGCATCCCTTTTTTGATCCTAGATTATAGCCACTATTATCATTTTTGCTATCTCATGTGAGGTACAGTTCAAAGTAACTCATACAATTATTACAATTAATGGCTTTAAAAATTCTGATTTCTGGTAAAGTGCTTTACCTAAATGGGAGGTCTGGCTCTAACCACAGAGACACTATTCTCTTGTCATTGACCCTTTGCATTAGAAATGGTAGTTCAAAGGAGCTGCAGCCAGTAGAGAAAAGCAGTGGGAAGATTAAAAGTGATCCTGGCATGGGGTAACTGGGGACCCAGATGAAAAGGGAGTTGCATCATGAATAGGCAAACTCTCTAGTAACCTTTTCATCCTCAATTGGCACTTTGAACTGAAATCAACCTCAAAAGCTCAGGATGAAATGCATTCAGAAAATGACAAGTATCTTTAAATCATCATGAACAGGTACCAAGTGGGACGTTGGTGCCAGGGTGCTCCTCTGTAAGCGAACAGAGACAAACATCCTAATATTCTTTCTTCCTAAAAAACAAATTCTAATTACTGAGCAGATTGTTCCCAGGCAAAGACATCTGAAACTAACCCAGTATCTAATCTATTACATATTTGAATTCAAATGATAAAAGAAACCATAAAATTTTAAACATGGGCTCTCTAAAAACACTGGTGATCACAACATATTGAAAAATCTACAACTTGGAAGAGGTTGTAAAATATCATCAAGGCAAAAAAAAAATAAATAAACATTTCTATTCCCTTGACTCTTACAGATTTCCTGCTTTGGCCCAAGGATAGCTGCCACATAAAACCCTCTTCATGAAGACAGAAGCAGGAAGGGAGAGGTCACAGTTATTACTACTTTTAACCACCATCACATGTGTTTCATGGCCAAGTCTGCAAATACCAGCATCACTAGCTGCAAAGAAACACAAAATTTAAATGAGAGTGAATTTCACACTTGAGGCAACAGGCAGCTTTACATTTGGATATGACATTCAGAGCTATGTAAAAATACTACTTTGCATACAGATTATTGAATGCTTTGCCTTGGAAACCAGTTCATGGTCTGTATGCCAAGAACAAGGGAAAACTGGTGGTGCTGACTGGCAGAGTCTTTCATTTAAGCTATAGAAGTCCAAGAAGGAATATAATTCTCCCAAAGTATTTTTTTTTTTTTTTTTTATGAAGAAAGGAAACCAGGACTCTTTGGGAATGGACTTATAGGCATATACAATGAGAGAAATGCACTCTTTGAAAGTCGGAGAAACTATCATTTCCCCCAAATTGGCAGTGAAAATGACTATAGAAATTTATACAATCATGCTAAATAACATAGCACAGTTCATCAGATTTTCTTTTTTAAAAAAATTTAAAGTTCTTGGAAAGCAATATCTGGATACTTCAAAAATTAACTATCACGATAAGAGTTACTCATTATTGAAGATCTAAATGTGAAGGCCATGTAGCTGATTTTTTATAATAACCTTGGTCCACTCAGCATCCCACATCAAAGATATTATTGTAATTCCAATTTGAAAAATAGGGGAAATAAAAAAAAACTGATTCATCAGGAGTCATATTCTAAATACATGAATGATTTAAATAAATATTTTTGATTAGAACAAAATTTAATGCTTTTTTTTTGGTGTCTTTCACTTTTTTTCATTTTCTTCTGGCTCTATGAAGACATCAAAGTTGTAACAATACAGATTCCTCTAAGAACTTTCTTCTCTTCTGCATCTCCCCTTTCTATTCATGTCTCAGAATTCCTCTATTCTCCATTTAGACATCTGTTTTTCATTGATCATCTTATTCTCAAACTCTTGCTCCATTAAATTCTATGGTTCCACTCCATGAAAACAAGAAGCAGATTTTAGATTGTGAGGAAGCCTTCATCATAACTAGTCTAACTGTGACTGGTCCTCCAGTTAGCATTGTAAGTCACACAAGTTTCCAAAGGTAACCGGTCTTTGAAGACATCACTCTGTACCAAACTTCTAGACTAGTATGCATATGGCCATCACTTTCTCATTTAATTGTTGTCAAAGACCTTTGTTTAATGTCTCTGTGTA